>NC_082656.1:10736590-11039621 GCF_028023285.1 Balaenoptera ricei | reverse complement strand
GCCAGTGACATTTCTTTTATGGCTGGGCTGACTGCCAACGGCCCAGATAAAGGCAGAGAATCGAGTGGAATATTTTGTTCTAGGATAGTGTTCACCTTCCAGCTGCTTCATCTTCCGGGAAGAGGGCAGTCTGTGCTTGATGCGGAGGTGGAGAGGTATTTCTACATTTTATAGCATGTCTGAGATGGACCAGGGACAGATCCTTAAGCATTCTGGGGAGAAGCCAGTCTTCCTGCAATCCTGGGAATGTCAAAGCATCCCCAGTTGTGCTGTTCACCCTTCAGATGCTCGGTGATAAACACAGTTTTAATACTCACTCTTGAATCTCTTTTCCCGGTCAGGACTGACTTCCAGGAGCCTCTGAGTAACAATGACGGAAAGATAATTTTCTTCAACCTTTCACGTAGGCATCTCACTAGCATAAAGCAGTGGTCAGAAGCAGCTAATTCCTCTGACTTCAGCACAGCCGAAATAAAGGCCATTTGAAGTCATCCAGTTGGAAAAATAGTGTTAGGGGTCTCGAGAGAGTACAGAAGTATGAATGGTGAAATTTCTGCAAGTGGTCAGGTCAATTTAAGAAAGGATCTCTCTGGGGGCCGTGTTCTGGGTACCCTGCATAGGGTTTGGAGGTGGCAAGTGAGCGGAGGTGGTGGGGAGGAGAGGAGAGACAACAGAGGGTTATGAACTTGGCTGCTGATGGATGAAGGATATCTTCATATTTTCCTATCTTTTTTAGGGGTGGCCCCTTTATAATCCCAGGCTTTCCTATGGTCTGTTTCAGACACATTTTGGTCAAGCCTTCTGACATTCTCAAAGTACTATTCTGTGGGAGATAAAAGGCTAATTTTTTTCTGCTATTCAAGGAATTTTTTTTTCCTTACAAAATTAGCTTGTATCTTCCCTTCTCACAAAATGCAAGCAATCCAGATATTGTTGAGATCCTTTTGAGAGAACTGACCTTTCTAGGTTGTTAAACTCTTTCAGCTCCTGGAAAAATAGGTTACTTTAGATGATGTCTAAAGGGCTGATGAACATGTTAAATCTACTATAATTCCCACAGCTAATGATTTTTATAGAAACCTTTCACTGGCTTCATTGTTTGAATGAATAACTAAGGGTTAGGGGAGAATGGCCTCACTTGGTTGTTTGCTCTCATGCATATTAATTCATAAAACTGAAGACCTGAAGGGAACATTCTGAGGTAAAAGCCTCCATCCCCGGCCTCCAGGGAAGAATTCATTCAGATACCTCAAGACATCAAGTCGACTGCCCTTAACAATCTCCATAAGAAACTCTGCCACTTCCTTTAATAATATGCCCCAGTGTCTTATCAATCCTTACAGACAGGTGATTTTTCAGGAGCCCTAACATAAATAATTCCAAAACTAGGTAAAAAATGTTATTGTCTGCTTCACTCACCTGTGTAGCCTCAATTTCTTAAGAAAGTGATTGGCATCTAGTAGGCACTAACTAAATACCTTTTGAGTAAATTAATAAAAAAACTGAATAAATATATAAAAATTAAGTTATACAGCAGAGAAGGTGACATAATTGTTCTAGTTACCAAGTATTACTGAAAACTTACTCTGTGCATAGTGCTGTTTAGGCACTGTGAATTTCGAAGACGTAAAAGGGAAAAGAATCTGTTAACTCCAGGTTCTGACTATTTCTCACAACTTAAGAAGGGTCTATCTATATACACAAGTAACCCCAATCCAAAACAGATTATAAAAGGTACTATCACTATAATCCAAAGTATACTGAGATAGCATGAAATGAAGACCTGTATTTGTATCAGGATGAATAAAGATGGCCTGGCAGTAAGATTATGAGCAGTTTTGAATTATTGGTAGGATTTGGAGGTTGAAGACCTTTCTTGGTAGAGGTGATGCCCAAAGCAAAGGCTCAGAGGCAGGAAAATGCAGTATTGGGTCCTGAAATACTGAGCAATCTGGTGTGTCTTTAGGGTCATATATGTCTGCATATGTCCGTCTGCTGGTGGTAGTGATGAAGCAGGTGGAAGCAGGTAGGAACAGGCTGGAAAGGTTTGCTGGGGCCCCTAAAGACAGCCGCCAGAGAGTTCAGAGTAGAAAAAGATCATTCATGTCACGTAACACCCCATTGCAGGTACTATGAAGTCTGGAATTTTTGTCCATTTTGTCTACAACTCTATCCATGGCCCCTAGAAGAGTGCCTGGAAAATAGTGTGTGCTGGGTAAATGTGTGTCGAGGGACTATGAAATACGATTAGTCCAAGGATGGCAAATGTAAGTCATGCCTTTGTGGAACTGTTCAACTCTCATTTGTTTACATTTTCTCTGCCAATGAGACAAAATTCAAACTGGAAAAGGCAGAACATTGTCAATAAAGGGCATATAAGGTCAAGACAGTAAAAAAACATCTAGAATCTTATAATAATTTCAATATTTGGGACTACTGTAAAATGATATATTAGGGTGCTGAAATAATTTCAGATATAATTCCACAACTACTATCAATAATTTTTTGAGAACTCACAGAGAATAGCAAAGGTGACAGGAAAATATTTGGGCTAATACTGGCCCAATTCTTAAGGGCAAATGCTACCAAGCAATATACTAAATTTTGGTTCCTGGCTAAATTCTAAAATTCTAGATTATTATTAAGTGGTTTATTTGTAAGTATTTGGGTGGTATACTACCCAAATGGTAGGATGGTAGTAGTAACTGTGCCAGTCCTAGCTAGAAGGTGGTAGGAGAAAGGAACTACGGATGAGAGATGGGTCACAGATTAAAAGTGTGTCCTACCGGTACACTTTCAGAGCAACATAGCAACAGTAAAACCAGCATGGTGTGGAGTCATTGGAAATGAAGGGGGTCTTCTAATCCAGTGATAATTAACCAATCAGTAAGACAGTAATCACGTTGTAAATGGGCTAAAGCTCTGCAAACAGAGACTGTAGCTGTAAAAACAAAGGATAATCTCTAATTGGAAATTACTACTGAACCCATAGTTCGACAAATGCACGCATACATGGTACGAAAGCACAGAAGCTAGAGTCAGACTAATTTAAATTAGACCTTAATAGAGCTTCAAATGTGCAACCCAGGGTTCGCCACAGAAGTCCCACCTTTTAGGGTTATCTTGAGTTTCAAATAAGGTAATTCTTGGAAAGTTCTGAGAACAACACCTGACACAGAATTAGGGCTTAATTATGAACTATTTTTAGTAGTACAATAAAAATTAAACATCTTTAAGATTAAATCTTTATAAAAATCCTATTTGTAATTAGAAAAGAATAAACATCTTACTTTTCATCAATTAAAAAGTGGGAATAAGCAACAGTGAAAATATTTGTTGGTCTCTACAGTTCATTCATATATTCAGGCAACAGGCATTTATTAAGCAACTTCTATCTGCTAGTACTTCCCTAGATACTAAGGTTGGAAAGACAACTAAGACAATGTATTTATTCTTAAGCGGCTCAGTATGGTGTGGGATCTGATAATTATATCATCTATAAGACCTAAAATACTTTATTACACGTATTTGTTTCATAACTATCCCCGTTAGATTGTAAGCTCCTGGAGGGCAAAACTGTTTCATTTCCGACACTAGAATGCAGCCTGCTACGTAATGTACACTCAGTATAGGAATGGTGACATTCGATCACAAAGGGACTCCAGCTATAAATACCTTGAAATACAGAATGTGATATAACAAACATTCTTTTAAAGAGAGAAATGAAATTCCTCAGTTGCCAAGATTAAAGATGGATTGGGAAACCAGAGCTGAAAACTCGAGTTGATGCTGCAGCTACTCTGGGTGATGGTGCTGGTCTCAGCAACAAGGGATTTAGGCTTTCATGCCAAGAGGCACAGGAGAGAACTACTAAAAAATGGACTTCATAAAGGAGAAAATTGAATCCAGAGGAATGATTGCTAGATAAGAAACAACCGTGAGCCAAGAAGTTGGTAAAGATGGGTAAATGTAAATAAGCACTGACTGTATAAGATATTGGTCTATAATGATTAATCTGGGGGACAAATAGGTCAGGTGAATTAAAATATTGACATAAATAGCATGTGAGATGGAGGAAAAGATATCTCCTTTTCTAGAGGAAGAGAGATAATGAGCAAATTTAGACTTTTTTAGGTCAAGCATGTAAACTAAAAATTTAAAGGTAACCTTTAACAAATAGCTTATATAAATTTCAAGCTAGTAGAGAGTAAAAAAAAAAGTAAAGCAAACAATAATTGATAGAAGGCAGAAAAGAAGGAAAAAAATATGGTAAATTGAAAGCACTAAATAAAATGGTAGAAATTAAGCCCAATCACAAGTTTTAAATAAAATAAGTGCTAATGCTTAAATCTGCAATTAAAAATAGAGATTTTACAGCTGGATTTCAAAAATCTAGGATATGCTCTTTAAAGACACTCACTTATAACAAAAGGGCTCAGAAAATTTAGAAAAAAGGAGGAAAATAGATGTACCAGGAAAATACTAAATCAAAAGAAAATTGCTATATCTATATTGACATATTTTTTAAATGCAAAGACTTAAATGTATATAATATGCTATGAAGTCAATTATAATTATAAGAGTTATATGTTATATTTGGAATTTAAGGATATATTGCACTGGTGAGGAATTACATTTTTCAGAGCAAAAATCTTAGACTTTTTCTTGATTTCAACTCTGAGTATGAATTATGGTCAAATATACTAATGTAGTGCTAAGAACAATAGCCAACAGACAATGATAATAACAAGCATTATCTGCCAGCCACTATATAAGTACATTTTACAATTTAAAGTTGAAACAATCCTCTGAGATAGTTATTCTTACTAACTCCCATTTTAGAGATGAAGAAATGGAGCTTTATGGAAATTAAGAGATTTTCACAATGATATGAGCCAACCTGGCACTCGAATCTGTGCCTGTCTGACTGCATGATAGTGTGTTTAGCCACGATGCTCTGTGGCCTTGGTTTGCCCAGAGACCTCCTGATAGATGTGTGAAGAGCCAGGAGACAGGTGGGGGCAGCACAAAGTGGAAGTGAAGATCCCACACACTAGGTGCCATGACAAAATGTTCACCTGGAAGTTGAAGGACCTTGCTGCTTTTAGAGTCCTTTACTTCAGCTGGGGAACTCAGAAAGCTGGAGCCCTGGAGGCCATGGAAGGCTCCTGGGGTAAAAATCTTGAGTGCCAGCAGGCAACTCAGTTTGTCGCAAAGCATCCTGCTACTCTCACAGCCACCACAAACAATGGCCCCCTGGGTAAGGAGGACTGGGCAAGGGACACATTACCTGGGCACAGGCCTTCATCAACCCCAGGAGGAAGGGATGCCTTTTTTCTGATTCCGCACAAAGAGGCTGAATGGGCCAATGGCATTTCTGGCTGTTCCTTTTCGCCCTGGGAACCAGAGCACCAGAGGCATAGCCAAGTCCTAGTCCTTCCCACACATAGACTTTTTAGGGGTCTATAAAGGCTGCTCTGAAAATTTGTCTTAGCAGGATGCCTAGAAAATTCTGCTTCAGTTATAATATCTTAAAGATGGATGTCTTCTGATTGGCATAAATCCATTCAGGCCCTTCTGGATTTCCGAGTGCAAATGTCTAACATGCTTGAAATTATGGTTGTCTCAGACGGCAGTGAGTGCTGCTGAAAGCATCTTTACCATTTGATGGCAAGAGATTTTTAGATGGCTCATGCATCTGGCCTCCTTTCCTGACCCCATTTTTCAGGTAGGAATCTAATATAAGCCACACTCCTGACACTTTCTGCATTTCAATTTCAGCCTTTAAAGTTGTCTAATTTCATGTTGAGCACAAGTTCAACACTTGTCTCTGTCATTCCCCTTCATTTGGTCAAATGCTTGTTTTACTTGTATGTCTATGTCTTCACAATTTATTTGACTCCAGAGATCAGGGAGGACAACATCATTCACTAGTTCAGTAAGTATTTCCTGGATGCCTCTTATATGCCTGGGGCCCTTCTAGGTTCTCAGGATACAATGGCAAGCATGGCAGTCAAGTTCTCACTGAGCTTACCTTTAAGTTATAGACAGGGAACAAGTCAACACACACACACACACACACACATATATATATATATATATATATATATATATATATATATATATAGATAGATGTACTATATGAGGTGATGATAAATGCAATGTGGGAAAATAAAGCAAGTAAAGTGGCTAGGGGGCAGTGGGGTGGGGAACATGATTTTATGCTGGATTTTCAGGGCGGATCTTCCTGATACTTGAGAGAGAGAGAAGGTTGAGCCATGTGGTGTGGAACATGTGGAATCTGGGGAAACAGCATCCAACAAAGACAAAAAGAATTATAGAAGTCCTGAGGCAGGAGTCTGCCTGGTGTTTTTGAGGAAGGATAGAATGGCCCACTGTGACTGAAAGAGAATCAGGGGTGGGAGGGTAGAAGTGGAAGTCCAGGAGGGAGCCGAATCATGCAGGCCTTGTAGAGCATGGGAAGAACATCTGGGTGGAAGGGAACCATTGCAGGTTTTCATTTCTAGCTTTAATGTTCAGTCTAAGGTCAGTTTCTACAAGCCTCAGATTCTTCATCTTTGATTTCCCCCTCTAATGAGATGTAAAACCATGGGGATATTTGAGCAGAGTAATAAAACCCAATTTAGCTCTAAAAGATTCCTCTGGCAATAGCTAAGCAATGTTTATATCTCCACTGGATGAAGCGTATTTTCCATGTAGTAGGTTTATTAAATAAACACATTAAAATAAAGGGAAATTCTGATTTTACAGGTTCATTTTTATGTACCTTTATTCTGGATTAACCAGCAACAGGTGCACTCATATTTAAAATGGCTCCAAATATTTATTAATAGAGTAAGTAGTAGACACCAAAACAAAAATAATGAAGTTTGATTCTCCCATTTTTTTAGTCCTTCACTTCTTATTTATAATGTAGTCAGACTATCCTGGGAGATAACAAAACGTATTTAAGCTAAATAAATGGTTATGGTATCAAACATAGGGGCTTGCGTTCAGTTTTAAAAAGGCTGTTAAAATCTGGGGTGCATCACAATTAAGTCGAAGAATGAAAAAATAGAACTCTAATGCATTTCTTAAAGATAATATTATCTTAACTATTAATGACCATCAGTTTTGGAAATATCGATTGTTTACGTTTACACTCAATTTGATATTCAAATAGAAAATTATTTCTTTTCTGCTTTGCTTGAATCAGGATGATATATCAGAATATCAAAATATTTTCTCTCTTTTATTTTTGACTTTCTGATAATATTTTTATTCCTGTACACTTAGGAAATTTACTAGAAGTTAAAGTAAAATATGTGTGCCCCGGGAAAGTTATTAGAAAATTGTGATGATACTTTCTTTGAACTGACGTCTAAGGAATTACCTTCTGGTGGCAGAACATTTTCCCCCACGTGTTACTATATTCTCAAAATATTTTCTTGTAATTAATTTAATTCAACATATATTAATTTGCACATTTTGAATGTTTATTTTATATTATAGTATGAGTGCAGGTAGAAGGTTAATGAAAAGGACCGTGGTGGAGATCCAGCCAGCTAGTGTTCCTCTGAAAAAGAAATTTTAAAACAAGAAACATTCAGTTAGATTTCAAGATGGCTTGTCAAAAAATATGCTGCCAATAAACTGCGGAAGCGCAAACAACAAACTGTTGGAGCCAAGAGGAAAGAGATAAGGTCGGCAAAATTGCTGACTGTGCTAAAAAGAGCTGAAGGGATTAAAGGGAATAAAAGCTTTTTCAAATATATTGAAAAAAGAGATAGAGCACCAGAGAGTAGGACTGCAAATGAATAGGAGGGAGAAATCCATGTTAGCTAAAGTGGCTCAAGACTCAAGACTGCACTGCTTTTAAAAATCGGTGTCTGACAAGGCAAGCACACTTTGGGCAATTGGGACGTAATGAAGACCTGGTTTATTAGAAAATGACTTAGGCAGCTGATGGTATTTCGGCATACTAATGGGCAAAATTTAGAATCCTCAAGCATGCCTGCTGCTACCTGCTCTAAAATGTCTAGAAAGTAATTTGCCATCTGAGCTACTGCCTTTATCCAGGAGCGAAATCTGAGTCTGCCTTCAGCCCTGAACACCTCCATGAAATTAAAAAATTAAATAGAACATATGAAGTCTCAAAGGACTTATAAAAATAACAGGATACTAAGGCCATGAGTTTTTTTTTTGTTTTGTTTTGTTTATAAATCTATTTATTTATTTATTTATTTAGAGGCGTGTTGGGTCTTCGTTTCTGTGCGAGGGCTTTCTCTAGTTGCGGCGAGCGGGGGCCACTCTTCATCGCGGTGCGTGGGCCTCTCACTGTCGTGGCCTCTCTTGTTGCGGAGCACAGGCTCCAGACGCGCAGGCTCAGTAGTTGTGGCTCACGGGCCTAGTTGCTCCGCGGCATGTGGGATCTTCCCAGACCAGGTCTCGAACCCGTGTCCCCTGCATTGGCAGGCAGATTCTCAACCACCGCGCCACCAGGGAAGCCCAAGGCCATGAGTTTTAACCTTCCTCTTGCCATCAGCTTCCCCAATGTCACTGTAGCCTCTGCATGCATCTGTCTTCTGATTTTTAATAAGGATGATTATACTCACTAACCAACAATATGTGGCTCAAGAGAGTTTAGTATGTGTCATAAACATAATGTGTTTGTGAAATATACAATTAGGAAAGAGAATGGATTTGAGTAAGAATTAAGTTGAGTTCAGTCAACCCACAGGGGTAATGTGGGTACAGGGTTAGTGGCTGTGTGACCTAGGACAAATGACTTAACTGCTCTGGACCTTTTTTTCCTCATTTGTAAAATCAGACTTACCTATTATAAGGATTAAATAAGATAAGGAATGTAGTGCTCAATAATATCAGCTATTTTCATCAGAGCAAAATCTTCCTAGACATGGAGAGAATGCCAGAATTCCAAGACTACATTTGTGCAGTGAACTTACAAGAGTTGGGCTTCAAACATGTTTTAAGAATATAGCAACTGTAAAAGAATTAGAATCAATGAAATCTAAACAATTAAGTGTTGCACAGCTTGACATATGTCAACAAACCTCAAAGGTAAAGGTAGCGCTGAATTGTGCCTTATTGTTTAGAAGGAGAGCTGGGAAGTGCAGTGAGACTGAAAAAATTGCAGTCATGTTTGGCAATCATAAGAGGGACTGTGAACTCATAAAACTCATAGAGATCTTGAGCAGTCAACTAGTTGGGTACTAAAGTAGTCTGTATTGAAGGCATTAAATTCTGTATTTGCCTTTCCTACACTTGTGTACTCAGAAAGATAGTATTGGATGCCTTCCATAATGATTAATTCCCTTGTTTAAGGGCACCCAGGGTTAGGGGCAGGGCAGGGTGCTGGAACCACATCCTCACCTCTCTCAGTCACAGATCATACACTTTGTGGTTGGGAAGGAAGCCCCTTAAAGGATGCAAGAAAGAGGATGCCTTGCCACTGAGAAGAGGAACCATTGGTGGCCTCAGAACTTGAGAGCTCTGGGGATCAGCAAAACTTAAGCACGACGCAGTGGGCTAGTTTACACGAATCACACCAGTCACTGAGCTTTTAACCAAATACTGAGAGAGAGCCTAGTGATATAAAAGGGAGTAAGATGCAATTTTTGTGCCAGGGAAGCTCAAAGCCTGGAATAATATTGTGTTATAAGTGGGACCAGAAGCATCTATTCAATCACTCATTCATTCATTCAACATATATTTATTGAAGTTCTACCATATGCCAGACACTGCTCTAGGCACCAAAAACAGGAACAAAACATACATAGGTCCATGACTTTATTAAGTCTGCTTTCCATCGGGGAGGGTGGGTACCAGATGATATATAATAACATAATTGTCGCATTGTAACTGTGCGATTTTAATTTATGGAAGTGACTGAGTGATGACATGGAGAAGCTAATGCCATTGAAAGAAGATTTCGGTAACTCACATTTCCTGAGCGGAGGGGCCACACCATGCCACACAGGGCCACATGGGGAGCACCAGTGTCATTCAGGAGACAGACAGAAACGGAGTGAGGGGAAAGCCCAGACAGAGCCTTTATTGTGGGAAAGGCAAGGCAGGGCAAGGTAAGCAGTTTAGAGTTGGTTAGTTTGAATAATTCCAGCAGGCTTTGGGGTTTGGGGCTTTCCCTCATTGTCTGGTACCCAACCCTGGGTTGATTAGTTTGCATATGGAAGACATGCTCCTGGGCGAGGACTTGATTATCTCTAAGAATTAGCTAAACCTGGCAATCTCTCTCCAGTCAGTGAGGCCACAAATGCCAGATCAACAAGAATACGGAAAATAAGAAAATATAATTTATATAATTGACCCTATGGTGAATGGATGCCAAATAGACAAATATAGAATCTAAGAAAACACAGAACAATTATAAATAAGCAAAATTATGTAGTGTGTTATAAGGTGATAAATGCTACAGAGAAAAGAAAAAAATAGAGCTAGGCATAGGACTTAGGAAGTGCTGGCGGGTGGCATGCTAACAGATCACAGCTTTAAATACTATGATTGGGTAGGTCTCATGGAGAAGGTAAGATTTAAGGCAAACCCGGGGTCAAGACTTGCCTCCATATAAAGATTCTAATATTTTAGGAATCTAGCAAGTTACAGAAACCGAATACATCCATGACATTCATTTATTCATTCATACATTCATTCATTGGTTGGTTGATCAGGCAGTCAGTTAGATATTAAAAAAATATTTATTAAGCACTACTGGACACGTGCTAAATAGAGAATGGTGAGCTAAAAAGACATAAGCTCTGCTGTCATGTAGCTTATCAGCTAGATGGGGAGACAGATATTGATGTAATGAAAATGCAAATAAATATGTAATTGCAATTGAAAAATAGCTACATAGTGTTAAGAGAGCCTGTAATAAATGGGTTTGATCTAGCTTGGGCGGTGAGGGAGGGCTTCATTGAGATCTGAAGGATGACTAGGTGTTGAGTAGACAAGGAAGGGAAAGAATACTTTCCAGGTATAGGAAATAGTGTGTGCAAAGTCCCTGAGGTGGAGGACATTTGAGAAGAGGCAAATGGAGAGAACAGGGGTGGACCATGGAGCAGATGAGGCTGAAGGTATCGTGTATGTGAAGGTTGGGGAATATGCAGGCTCTTTCAGCCACGTTTAACAGTGTAAACACTTTTCCAGAGAGCATTGGGCAGTGAAAGGAGGACTTCCAGCTGGGGTATCATATGACCTGATTTGGCTTTGAGAATCGATGTAGGTAGAACTGTGAAAAGCTGGGAGTCCAGGTGAGAGATGGACTTGGACCTTGGACCAGAAGGGTTGTGGTGCAGATTGAGGAGGAATGGTCTCGGTGATGAATCAGATATAGGAGTGAGGAAAAACGAGGCATCAAGGGTGACTTCTGGGTCTCTGGTTTGTACATGTGGAAGGAGGGGGGTGCCATTCATTGAGACAGGGAACACTGGAAGAGGATCAGGCCTTACGGTGAAGACCACACAACTGATTTTGGACATAATATGATTGAGATTCCTTTGAGGCATGTACGTGGAAAGTTCAAGTAGGCAGTTTGTTTCATGGGTCTGACTTTGTGAGGAGGGATGTAGCCTATAAGTATAAATTTGGGGGTTACTTGTTTATATATGTATAACTGCTGACAGGGTATGGGTCAGATTTCCAGGAGGGAGAACATAGAGTGAGAAGAAGGACAGTCCAAAGTTTGGAGCATCTGACACTTCACATAAGTAGAGAAAGATTAACCTGCAAAAGGGACAGGCACCCAGTGTTCTCTGCACTGTAAACTTCAAGGTCAGCCCAGGAGAATGGATGAATACATGAAGAGGACTTGTCTTCTGATCACACTGATTAGACCTGATTAAAACTCCTTTTTCCAGATTCAAACTCTGAGCCTGCCAACCCCACCCAGGAAACCCCACTGAATCCTAAGCTTTCTGCCCACTACCTAAAATATCCCACTCTTTGTCGATGAGGCCATTGCTCTTGTAAAATTAGTATTAAAATGGCTACTAAAACTGTTTGGCTTCGATGTAACAGTCATTTCTCCTTTAGTCCAGTCTTCTTTGTACAAGTTCTAACTAGTCAGGTATGATCTCTTTCCCACACCTATTGACTGATTATGAAACAGCTATTTTATCTCTGTTTTTCACATCTGCCCAGTCTTCATGAAGCAATCTTTAGGCACTGACATAGTCTAGAAGGGGCCCCACAAAAGTAATGGAGACGCAAAACATGATCTTTCTCTAAAATATTTAAGGTTTGGATTTGGTGTCAGAACTTCCTAGTGGGTGACCTTGTATAAATCACTTAACTACACTAAGCCTCATCAATAAGTAGGAAGGAGAACATCTGTTCTTCTAACCTCTGAGACTTGTGGAGGATATTCATTGAGAAACGTAAGTTGTAAGGGCCTTACGTACCTGTAAATTGTTACTGGTCAACTTTCCTTTTAATCAATATACTAGGAATTTAAATCACATGCACATACCATTGTAATCTCTACATGTTTTTATTAGGTCCTTCCCTAATTACCTGTGTGGCCCTCCCTTTAATCATTACCTTCCATTGTTTCTGGAACAGATACAAATGAACTAATATAGAAAACAAGAATCTTCCTGGCACATAAACACACATGGGATTCTCCCAGGTACAGCTTCCATCAAGGATTAACTGCAAAGAAATTCAGAGAAGAAGGAGAATCTGCCCTATATTTCTTTGTCTATTCTAGATTTCTGATTAGCCCGTTCCCTTATGCTGGTTATTTTTTCATCCCAATTTCTCTCTTAAGCCCATGGATTAGAATTTTCCCTACTATTAGTTTTCCAAATGCAGTCACTTTTATGGTGTGAAATTGCCTGTGAATTAAGAACGAGACAATGCTCAATTTACCAACAATTATTTTCGTTACTTTTTCCATTCATCTTTCCTCGTAAGCTTTATTTGAGCTCATGAGCTTTACCCTTCTCTTGATGATGCTTCGTATTTGAACAATGCTTAACACATTCCCTCTGCTAGAGAGGATTATCGAATGGCAACCTCAAAACAACAACCTAATGAGGTATGTAAACCAGGAATGGCTATTAGCTGTTCTATTTTGTGAATAAAGAATCTTAGTTTTCTTCCCTTCTGCTTTCCCCATACTGGCAGCATGGGAATTAGAACCCTCTTTGCTGACCTCAAAATAATACTTCAAACTAGACATAACACTGGGCTAAAATATTTACCTCTCTTTGTTTCACTCTCCTAATTTATGAAAAGAAGGGGGTAGATTTGATGATCCCTGAAGTCCTTTTAGTGCCATTATCCTTAAAGTTGGGTTCTGAGTCATAGAATATTTACTATGCCCCTGTGTGTAGTGCTTCTAACTCCAGAGATGCAAAGAGCTTATAGTACCCTCCCTGTCTTCTAATAGCTTATAATCCAGCTGGAGGGTTAGCAAATGCTAATGTGAAGGTAACTAAAGATTCAAGGTCAAACCTGCTAAATCCTACATGACTGGCACACAAAAATAAGTGCTATAGGAGAGAGGGGAAGTCACTATGTCTCCAAACTATTGACAAATGGATTGGCATCTCGAGCTTGAAATTTCAAAGTAAGGGAGAAATCCCTCACTTTAATATTGGCTACAGGGCAATATTAAGAGGAAAAAAACAAAAATTGTGTCTATTGATAAAAGGGGAAAATGCACATAAAAAAATCAATTGAAAGGAAAAAATGTGGGGTGGTGGGACCGGTGCTTATTCAGTTTAAAACTAATGTAGAACTTATCATGAAAAATCTATAGCAAAAGACTTCAAACTCTTTTTTTTTTTTTTCACTTGTTTCGGAGTTCTGTATTCATTGAACAGTGGAATGAAAATAAAAATCAAAGCAAAGCTTTAAAAGAACAGAGATATGCAGGCTAATAGACAATTTGTCTGAGGGAATAGCTTTTAGGGCGGAAATTTCTCTGTGTGTATTTTTCCTCAGAATTTAATGTTTTTAAAGATGGTGCCCTGTAAGTTACCATGACAACCTGTAGATATCATCTTGCGAAGGCTAAGGCTACAGATCTCAGCTCAAAGTATTTTGTTCACACAATTTTACAAAAAGCCTGTTGACGCGCTGTAGATGGGCTGAACAAAACATGGAATGCTTAATGCTATTATGGGCCATTTCTTTAAAATATTATCAGTATGGCTGAAGAGGCTTCTACAGTGTTTGAAGAACACCCTCCCTCCCATTTCATCAATACCTTTAAAAGCTAAAGCATGCTTCATTTTCAGCTCTTTATTGAACTTCTCTCAAGACAAGGTAAAAGTAAAGGCTAAAGCTCATTTCCTATTCTGTACTTTCTTTTAAAAGGGAGAAAAGATCCAAGTGTTGTTGGTGATACTACAGTTTTAGAGCTGTTCTTTGTCCTTGGGCTGTGTTTTCTCAGGATAGCGTCCTTAGCAATAAAGCTGGGCAGAGGAGTAACAGCTCACTGGCAGTTGCGAAGAAAGGGACTGGAAGGTATAGACGAGGTAACAGGTGGTTTGCTGTCACGGCTCCAGTGAAGGTGGGTGCTCGTGGCAGCTGCCCTCACAGGCGTTCAAATTCAGCAGGTTTCCCAGGCAGAGTAATGATTCTGATGATGTGTTGTTAATGTGTGTTCATTGATTAAACAATGGGGCGGGAAATAGAGATACTTTGTTGAGTGACTGAAAACAAATGTCTTCCACTAGTTCAGGCAAATGAAACATTTAAAAAAAACCCACTATTTCAAAAGATATTGATAATGCTCATAGCTTGGTGTGATTGTCATGTAAGCAATCTAAAATTGCCCTGAGGTATTGGGTTGGTAGCATGGAATCAAGTGGCATGAATTTTATTGTTTTCAAAGCTTTAGCTTACAGAGCATCTCTTTGCACTTATAAGCACAGATTTGGATTTCAGATGTCACATGGGCCGCTGAACTTTGCCGGACGAGAAGCACCTTGTTCACTCTCATTGATGGAGTGTTGCATTAAGTTCTCCCAATGGCCTAGTGTTTTGTAGTTTACAGCAATGATAATATCATGCTTTAAGGATGTCAAATTATTTGGTAAGTGTGAAATAATTTGCCCTTATTTTCAGTAATTTTTTGGACATTATTATTTTTTGTAGTAAAGACTAAACTATTTAAATAGTGAGTATCCAATGTGTTTTGTTTGCAAGAATAATCTTAAGGATATATTACATAATAGCTCTGCAAGAACTTAATGAGAACAGGTGAACAACCATAATTTGGTATAATTAATGAAGCAAAAAGGCCTTATTAGGTTGTTTAACTAATGTGACTGTTGAAGTAATTGAACTGATTTTAATAGGCTTTGGCATTGTCTTAGCGTAAATCGGTGTTCATAAAAGTTAATGGTTATTATGTTTTTTACTTATGAGAATTCACGTAACAAGTGGTTTTTCAAAAATAAATTGTCTTCATGAGGCAGAGTAAAATTGTGCCCACCAAAATCATTCACTTAGGTAAGTGAAAAAAGGCTTGCAAAGAAAAGTGTGCCTTGCATTTCAAAAAATACTGCTACTGAAAAATGGGCAATGAATAAATTAGAAGAGTATATTTAAAATAACTTCCAAATTCAATCTAGTGGAAGTTATGTTACCAAATTGGCAAACGTTGCTGAGGTTACTGAATAAGGCATAGTACTATTAAGTGAGATGAAACCAATAGCCTGGCATCATTCTCCCTCTCCTTGTCTCTCCCTGTCTCTCTAATGATACTTCAAAACAACAATGCAACATAATAGAATCACTTTATGTAAGTGGCCTGATGTAACAATTGGAGAAAAAGGCATAGAGTCAAGTGTTGACAACAACAAACTTTAATTTTACCTTCAATTCTAACAGGAAACATGATTTTTACCTTGGCACTCATTCTAAATATTCACAAGAAATATCACATATAAAGTATATGAGCAATACATTTGCCATTGGCAAACTGAATGGTTCCATCCTGTGAAGATGTTAAGAGATTAACAAATGTTACTGCTGAGAAAAGAGAAAGGACTCAGAGTTAATGGGAAAGAGAAGTGGCACTGCGTTTGAAAAAAAAAAAAATTGAGTTGCATTTTCCCCTTATATAAGGAATACATGTCTGTATTCAGCAGTTGTTGCTTAACTCCCCTTCTTTTTCTTTTTTCTTTTTTTTGGCTGGTGGGATCTAATTCCCCGACCGGGGATCAAACCCATGCCCTGCCCTGGGAGTGCAGGGTCTTAACCATTGGACTGCCAGGGAAGTCCCTTTAACTCCCTTTCTTGACAGCAGCTTGGATTTTTATTTGGGACTGTCTTTTCCTAATTTTCATTCCATTTGGTCTGGGTAGGGCCCAGAGAGTCTAGGACAGAGCACATGACCTGAGTTGATCAAGTGCTTAATCTTCTCCTGACATGCAAATGGATCATTTTGAGCACATGATTCAAGGCAGACCAATCAGAATTGATCTTAGGAGTTTTGCTGGGCATGTTGACTTGAACTGGAAATATTTAGCCCCAGAACTGGGACTCCAAGGGAGAGTCTTTCTGAGATGGAGTCAACACAGGAAGTATAATTTAGGAGAAGAGAAATGGAATCCTGATAAACTCCTTTGAGCCCCTGTATTTAGCACCCTTGAGGCAATGCCTATCCCAGAACTTTGTATCATGGAAACCAATACATTTCCTTTATTTCTCAAGTTACTTGGGTTGAGCTGCAGTCAAATAAATCCCAATAGATACATTTCTTACTACAGGAATATTGGAAAACACAGAAAGATACCAAAATAATAAAGAAGTAAAATCACCTTTGATTCAATTTTGATATATTTATTTCCTGTTCTTTTTCTTGTATCTACATAACCAGATATCTTTGATTATAATTTTGATGTGTTTTTTCATTCTTTTTATTATCCCTGCATATACATAAGAATCTTAGTGTTTATGAAGTCAGGATTATTTTTGCATATATGGATATATATATGTTTCTGCATATGGGTATACATATTTTACAAAATTAGAATTAGATTAATTAATAATTTTATATCCTTGTTTTTACCTAACATTGTGCCATGAGCATTTCCCCATTTCATCAACACAACTTTTAATAGTAGAATGATATCCCATGGTACAGGCATACCTTGGAAATATTGCTGGTTTAGTTCCAGACCACAGTAATAAAGTGAATAGTGTAATAAAGTGCGTCACATAAATTTTTGGGTTTCTTAGTGCATATAAAAGTTATGTTTACACTATACTGTAGTCTATTATATGTGCAATAGTATTATGTCTAAGAAAACAATGTACATTCCTTAATTTAAAAATACTTTATTGCTAATAAATGCTAATTATTAACTGAGCCTATAGCAAGTTGTAATTTTTGCTGGTGGAGGGTCTTACCTCAATGTTGACGGCTGCTGACTGATCAGGGTGGTGATTACTGAGGACAGCAGTGATGTTTGCCACATGGATTGACCCTTCCTTTCACAAACGATTTCTCTGTAGCATGCAATGTTGTTTGATAGCATTTTACCCACAGTAGAACTTCTTTCAGAATTGGAGTCAATCCTCTCAACTCTGCTGCTGCTTTATCAGCTAAGTTTATGTAATATTCTAAATCTTTTGTTGTCATTTCAATAACCTTCCCGGCATCTTCACCAGTAGACTCTACCTCAAGAATCCACTTTCTTTGCTCATCCATAAGAAGCAACTCCTCAACCATGGAAATTTTATCATGAGATCGTAGCAATTCAGTCACATCTTCAGGCTCCATTTCTAATTCTAGATCTCTTGCTATTTCCACCACATCTGCAGTTACTTCCTCCACTGAAGTCTTGAATCCCTCAAAGTCATCCATGAGGGTTGGAATCAACTCCTTCCAGAGTCCTGTTATTGTTGATATTTTGACCTCTTCTCATGAGTCATAAATGTTCTTAATGGTAAACCCGTTCCAGAAAGTTTTCAATTGGTTTTGCCCAGATCCAGCAGAGGAATCACCATTTGTGGCAGCCATAGGCTTATGAAATGTATTTCTTAAATAATAAGACTTGAAAGTCAAAATGACTCCTTGATCCATGGACTACAGAATGAAGGTTGTATTAGCAGCCACAAAAATAACATTAATCTCATTGTCCAGCTCCATCAGAGCTCTTGGATGACCAGATGCATTGTCAATGAGCAGTAACATTTTGAAAGGAAATTTTTTTTTTCTGAGCAGTAGGTCTCAACAGTGGGCTTAAAATATGTTGTAAATGTGTAAATGTGACAAATGTGCTGTCATCCAGGCTTTGTTGCTCCATTTATAGAGCACAGGCAGAGTTGATTTAGCTTAATTCTTAAGGGCCCTAGGATTTTCCGGAGTGGTAAACGAGCATTGGATTCAACTTAACGTCACCAGTTGCATTAGCCCTTAACAGGAGAGTCAGCCTGTCTTTCGAAGCCAGGCACTGACTTCTCCTCTCTACCTGTGAAATTCCTAGATGGCATCTTCTTCCAATATAAGGCTGTTTCACCTACATTGAAAATCTGTTGTTTAGTGTAGCCTCCTTCATTAATGCTAGATCTTCTGGATAACTTGCTACAACTTCTACATCATCACGTGCTACTTCACCTTGCACTTTTATGTTATGGAGATGGCATCTTTCCTTAAAAGTCAGCTGATAGTCTTATGGAAATTCCCAGTATGGAACTAGTTGCTTTTCTCTGTTTATTTTAAGATTCTCTCTTTATCTTTATTTTTTGCCATTTTAATCATAATGTGTCTTGGTGTGGACCTCTTGTTTGGGACTCTCTGTAATTTCTGAAAGTGGATATCTGTTTCCTTCCCCAGGTTAGGGAATTTTTCAGCTATTATTTCTTCAAATAATTTTTCTGCCCTTTCTCTCTCTCTTCTCCTTTTGGGACTCCTATAATGAGAATGTTAGTAAGCTTGATGTTGTCCCAGAAGTCACTTAAACTATCCTTATTGAAAAATTTTTTTTTTCTTTTTCTGTTCAGCTTGGGTGATTTCCACTGTCCTTTCTTCCAGTTTGCTGATCAGTTCCTCAGTATAATCTCATTTACTATTGATTCCTTCTAAAAATTTTTTTTCTGTCAGTTCTTTTTCTGAGGTTTTGTCTTGTTCCTTCATTTGGAGCATATCCCTCTGTCTTCTCATTTTGCCGAATTCTCTGTATTTATTTCTATGTATCATGTAGATCACTTACATCTCCCAGTCTTGCAGAAGTAGCGTTATACAGGTGGCGTCTTCTGTGGCCCAGCAACATGCTCCCCTCTGGCCACCAGAGCTATATGCTCTAGGGGTGCCCCTACGTGGGCTGTGTGGGCCCTTTGCTGTGGCAGGGTTGACTGCTCTGGATTCACTGGTAGGCAGGGATGTTTCCTGTTCCAGTTGGCTGTGAGGCCCTGCCTTGTGCAGTGGCTGGAGGCCCACTGGTTTTTGGGCAGGCTCCCTGTATGGCTGGCTCTGTGGCCCAGTGGTGCATGATTGCTACTGGCCTGATGATGGGTGGGGCTGGGAAGTTCGCCACCTTGTATGGTCACACTTCATAGTGCCCCAAAACAATTACAATAGTAGCATCAAAGATCACTGATCAGAGATCACCATTACAAATACATATAATAATAATGAAAAAGTTTGAAATATGTGAGAATTACCAAAATGTGACCTGGAGACATAGAGTGAGAAATGCTGTTGGGAATGTGGCACTGACAGACTTGTTCGACGTTGGGTGGCCACAAACCTTCAATTTGTAAGAAACACAATATCTGTGAAGTTCAGGAAAGCAAAGTGCAGTAAAATGAGGTCTCTTTGCACATGTAAACCGCAATTAATTTGAGCTTTCCATTATTTTTGGACATTTAGGCTATTTTCATTTTCTAAAACCTGATTGTTTATACTACTAGTAAGTATATCTTAGTTCAATTTTCTATTTCTTTAGGTTGGTTTCCTAGCAAGGGCATTATGGGCCTAGAGTGGATGCATTTTTAAAGACTGTGTGTGTGTGTGTATATATACATATATATATATATCTCAAATGGTTTTCAAAAACAGTAATTTATATTCTCAAGAACGTTGCCACACTCAGGCATTATTATTTCTTTTCATATTTACTGATTTAATAGTCAAAAATGCTCTCATATTGTATGCTAGAATTTTTTTAACTACTGGGAGGTGAATATTTTTTTCATATACTATCGATCTTTTCCATTTCTTCTGTGAGTTGTTATTCATGTTCCTTTTCCATTTTTTAAATTGGCATTTTAGTTCTTTTCTTATTGATTTTAGGCTTTTCTTTTTCAAAATCAGTAATTGTAATGAGTAGTGTTGCACTGTTAGCTGTTTTAGTACTCACTGGTGCATCACAAATAGAGTCCTGGGACTGTCAACTCCCCTAATTCCAAACTAACCATGAAATAGATTTTTCTTTCCTAAAAGTAGCAACTGAATTGGTTTCTGAAAACAAAAAACCCAAATGGACTCTTTTTTGTAAAACTGGAGATCAGGTGGTGAGTTTGGCATCTAAAGCTAAAACATACAACTTCAGCCTTGTTGCCTATTATTACTGATTTAACTGCATAAAGGACTTGCATACCGTTCATTATGTGGCATTTTATTTCACAGTTGCAATTTTTATTTAACGTATTTATTCAGTGTAAAATCCTGCTGGAGGGTTTGAAACAACTCTTTCTTCCCATAAACTGTCATCTACCAGCTTGCAACTTTATTTACTAGAAAGAACACACACTTTTCTGAGGGTAGGGTTGATTATTTTTTCCAGAATCACAGCATAACACCTTGTCAGTTATTAACTCAAAAGGTTGTTTCCTCATATTTTGATGTTAGATCATTTCCTGGGGATGAGAGATAGGGAAACAACTTCTAAATTCAAGTGTACAAAACCTTTAGTTTTTAAAACCTGCTTTTATTGGCTGAGTGAGTGAACTTGGCATTGGATTTTATTGCTGTGTAGTAAAGAAATCTCAATCTAAAGAAAAGAAGGAGGAGGAGGAGGAGGAGGATGAGAAGGAGGGGGAAGAGGAGAAGGAGAAAGAAAAAGCTTGCTCTGTTAAGATTTTTATGAAAAGCCAAAAAAGTCTCAGCTTATTCTTCTGATGAAATCTTAATTGCTGACAAAAAGTTGCTAATTTCATAATGACAACCCATATCATATGTAAAGCATACTTTTCTAATAAAATATGTCTCTTTTATTACTTTCTTGACCCCACCTAAAAATCAACAATCTAAAGATTTAAAAAGCAAGAGTCATTTTAGCATAATATTTAGTACTGTTCCGCCATATATAGAAGCATTAATGCTGTTATAGCATGTTTCCTCAGTGTTAATTACCACAAAACCTGAGTGTTCCTCATTACATTTTCCTTACCATTTATTTTATGTCTTTGATACCTTGGTTATATTTATTATAATATCTGCTAAAAATTCTTTTTTGGAAAATTAAAAAGCTTGGGTTAGGAAGAAATACAGAATCTTTTCTTTCTCATAGCTTCAGCATATATTTTGGCACTCAACGGCCTAGATTGGATTTGATATCATTCTATCACTTATACATAATACGTATGATATATATTTATAAATATTTCAGTTTAAAATTTTTTGAGAGGATGATAGATAAGTAAGCCAATGATTACATAACAGTATGAGAAATGTTATTGATTCATTAAAGGAGAGGGAATTGGAATTTATGAAGTCAAAAGAGACAGAAATGCTCATGTGCTCATCTTCTCCTGTTGTGGCCTCGGGGCTGTTGGTTTTTCTTCTGCCTACTTCACTCCTCCATCCAGAAGTACATGAGGGTCTTACTTATTTCCCCTGAACAGCCATAAAAGAGGCGACCATAGATTTGAAGAAATACGCAGTGGTGATACAGATAGATGTGTTGAGAAGCAGCAGGGCTGTGACCAGATGGGGACGTGGGTTCATGACCACATGAAGAGAAGGAGAGAAGGATGATGGAAGGGGATCTTGTAGGAAGAGAAGGGAGAAAGAACTAAGAGAATCCAGAGGTAGAAGAAGGGGAAGACTCTAGATGCTCTGACCAGACGCTGCACAGAGCGAGGCAAAGCCCTTGCAAGGAGAGTTCCCCGGCCCACCACCTCCAGCCCAGCTGTAGCAGCACAAACCTTTCCTCTCTCTCCTTCGTTCACCACACTGCTAAATCCCGTTAACCTTATCCTCTTTACACATCCCAGGGCCATCCTCTCAAAGCCATCCTGACCCCAGTGCGGTTCTGGCCATCCTGTCACTCCTGGATGACCTCCAGCCTCTCTCTTGCTCTCTGAGTCACTGTTCTTCCTGCACCAGAGGCCTCTTTCTGAAACACAAATCAGATCATATCACCCCGTATTTAAAATCATTTTGAGTGGGCAAAAGACTTGAATAGAAATTTCTCCAAAGAAGATGTACAGATGGCAATAATCACATGAAAAGATGCTCACCATTACAGTTATTAGGGAAATACAAATCCAAACCACAATGAGATACCTCTTTATCTCATTAGGAACACGATTATAAAAAAATAGAAAGTATCAAATATTGGTGAGGATGTGGAGAAATTGGAAACCCTTGTGCATTGCTGGTGAGAATTTAAAATGTTTTAGCCATTGTCAGAAATAGTATGAGGTTCCTCAAAAAATTAAGCATAAAAATTGCCATTTAATCCAGCAATTCCATTTCTGGGTATATACCCCAAAGAACTAAAAGCAAGGACACAAACAGATTGTTGTACACTCATGTTCATAGCAGCATTTATTGACAGTAGCCAAACGGTGAAAACAAGCCAAGTGTCCTTTGACAGATGAATGGGTAAACAAAATGTGGTATATATCTACATACAATGTACATTGTACATACAATGAAATATTATTCAATCTTAAAAAAAGAAGGAAATTCTGGCATATACTATAACATGATGAGCCTTGAAGACATTATGCTAAGTGAAATTTCAGTCACAAAAGGACAAATATTGTGTGATTCCAGTTATATGAGGTTCCTAGAGTAGTCAAACTCAGAGAAACAGAAAGCAGAATGGTGCTTGTTTCCAGGGGATAAAACGTGGGGGAATGGGCAGTTATTGTTTAATGGGTTGAGAGTTTCAGTTTTGGAAGCTGAAAAAGGTTTCAGAGATGGGTGGTGCTGAAGGTTGTACCACAGTGTGACTGTGTTTACTGCCACTGAACTGAACTGTGCCACTGAACTTAAAAACGGTTAAAATAATAAATTTTATGTTGTGTATACTTTATAATAAAAATTATTTTGTGGATTCTCATTAATTTTAGAATAAAATCCCAGTTTATTAGCATGATGCATGCGTCTTTTGTGACATGGTCCCCAGCTCATTTCTCTGGCTTGCCATGTGTCACTTGGCCTAGACCCTAATGCTGGGCACTTCGTCCTGTAAGACTTAGTGCAGCCTTTATCTCCTTCTCCAGGAAATCTTCCATGACTTACCCCACACCCCCTAATTCTAACTCCTGCCCTCATCTTGGTTGGGTGAGCCTCCTTTTTTCTATCATAGCACCCTTACACACTTTCATCTATTACAATAAATTCAAAAAATTTAAAATCTGTTTTTATCAGTAAACCCCTGTTAGGTTGTCAGCTACTTGAGGGTAGAGACTGTCTTTTATCTCTGTTGCTCCACTGCTTAGAATATGACCTCATACCTTGTAGATACTTCATATATGTTTGCTATCTGAAGGAAGGAATGAAGGTGATTGGGGAGGAGGGAGAAATTCTGCAGTTTGATCTAAACACTTCATCCCATCTATATAAATGGGAATAATAATAGTAACCACCTATTAGGGTTTCTGGAGAATCATGTCACACTGATATTTGTAAAACACTTAGAACAGCCTGAAAAGTAGCAAGTACTCAATAAATGCTAGATACTATTATTCACTTTTATTATTGAGTGACATATGGAACTTTTAAAATAAATTCTCCCATCCCTTTTAAAATAAGGATTTTCCAAAGGGAAAGATAGAGTAGAAATTGGCAAGGAAATGCCAGAGACAGACATCAATTCCTCTGGATTCTCAGGCCCCCCCTGTGGTTTGTCTTCAGAACTGGGGAGAAGCATGCCTGCTAGATATGAGCAGATGGGTGGTGGTATGGGGGGCTCCCATGCCAAAGCAGCCTTTTCTGATCTGACTGTGGATCAAACCACCCCCTAGCCTGTCAGCCCTGGTGATATGCAGCCTCTCCCAGAGGTGGCTCCTTCCTCGGGCGGAGCGGGGACTTTCCTTAGGAGGATGACCCCGGAGGCAAATTGCCGCCTCCCACTTGATGATTGCAGCTTTGCCAGGCAGCCTGAGCCCCCTGTCCAACCCACTCCCTCCCATGGCCCAACTACCTCAGGTACTGCCGAGCATCTGGAGTTTTCCTTTGGGTCTCCTCTACCCCATCAGGGTAGTTTCTTGAGTCTGATTATGAACAAAGAATACGCCAAGTTTATTTTTCTTATTTCTCCAAAATATGCAACTATCTAAGATACATATCAAAGATACATATATCAAAGAACATTTTTTTAAAATTACACTATGATTTAGTCTGGTGACTTTTTCTCCCCTCCCAGTGAGAGCTCAGGGAGAGTGTGAGATGTATGAAAGTATATTTCCTGTGTGGGTCAGAGGAGGTTGATTTTTGCCTACGAGAAATAAGAGATCTTGGAAGAAGATCCTGGAAAAAAGGATAACTTTACCTGAAAACATACAGAGGAGCATTCAGGGAGCTCAAATGTAAGAGCAGAGAGATGGAGGTGATCTGGCTTTTCAGCTTTTGTGATAGAATGGGAGCAGGCAACAACTTGGGTACCAAGAGGGTAAACATTTTGTAAGAGTCTGTGTCATTACTGATTTCTCAATGATTGTTTTTCTAAAGCAATTACAGTACAAGTCTGAAAACAGAAAGGGCCTGTGTGGTTGACTTTGAGGCTGCAAAGAGGGAGGAAGCTGCAGAAACTTTAGCTCTTTGCATTGCCTGAACAGTGTGTGTGTGTGTGTGTGTGTGTGTGTGTGTGTGTGTGTGTGTGTGTGTGTGTGTATGTATGGGTGCCCAGTGTCAGTTACAAAGTGAAGAGAAAAGCAGACTGAGTCCTGACCCCATGACAAGGAGAAAGAAAGTGAATCCAAGTGGCCTCAGGGCTTAACTATAGAAGGACACACTTGTGTGTTTCTGGGGTGAGCACTAATAAGCAGTCAGCTCAAGAGCAGACCACAGCTCTGTAAGAAAGCAAGAATACACCTGTGGGCATTTATGAAACTTCTGGTGCTAAGTGTCTTTCATAGTTTGCCCCATAAGCCATGATTGGAAGGAAGAGTGATCACCTTTCGCCATAATTTTTCATTCAGACTTTTTGTGGTGGCAGAGGCCACAGTTCACTCTGCTGTTCCCCTAATAGCACCCCCTCGGGTGATGGTACGGTTCTGACATCCCTTGAGCAGGCAACCAAAGATCATTGGGAGAAGCAGCGGTGTATGGAAGATGGAGCTGAAAAGAAAATGAAACAAAAGAGAGCAGTGGTGTAGAAATTTCAATTTGGATGTGTCCAGGAGCTATTCAGAAGGAGAATATTCAGCCCAGGGAAGGGACCATAGGGCTGGTGCACATCCTACCTACTCCCCTATTTCACTTGACAGCTGTCATCTCCATTCAACCTCAGACAATTGAGAGAGCAGGGTATTACATGCTTCATTTTATGATCCCGGCCATTGTTCCCCTCTGTTAGTAAGGACATTGACCATAGTTACATCTAATATTGTATCTACTATGATTTAGACTCTGTCTACATGAACCTAGAAGAACTGGGTCATACTGAAATTAGTAAGTCCTATAGCCAAAGTTTTAGCACATTGTGTGTATGTTAAAAAAATAAATAGGTCCGTGAAATGCAAAATAATAGGAGTTGTCTAATTTTCTTATATTCATACATTTTTTGAATAAATAAATCAGAATAATCAATCCTATAATCATATTTGTTATGACTTCAGCTCTATATATTCAGTATTTATATGAAAATTTCAGATTCATATTGAAGCATTAATTTTTTTAACATCTTTATTGGAGTATAATTGCTTTACAATGGTGTGTTAGTTTCTGCTTTATAACAAAGTGAATCAGCTATACATATACATATACCCCCATATCTCCTCCCTCTTGTGTCTCCCTCCCACCCTTTGTATCCCACCCCCTAAGTGGACACAAAGCACTGAGCTGATCTCCCTGTGCTATGTGGCTGCTTCCCACTAACTATCTATTTTACATTTGGTAGTGTATATAAGTCAGTGCCACTCTCTCACTTCGTCCCAGCTTACCCTTCCCCCTCCCCGTGTCCTCAAGTCCATTCTCTACGTCTGCGTCTTTATTCCTCTCCTGCCCCTAGGTTCTTCAGAACCTTTTTTTTTTTTTCCTTTTTTAGATTCCATATATATGTGTTAGCATATATAAACAAATATGTGTATTTGTTTTTCTCTTTCTGACTTACTTCACTCTGTGTGACAGAATCTAGGTCCATCCACCTCACTACAAATATCTCAATTTCATTTCTTTTTATGGCTGAGTAATATTCCATTGTATATATGTGCCACGTCTTCTTTATCCATTCATCTGTCGATGGACACTTAGGTTGCTTCCATGTCCTGGCTATTGTAAATAGAGCTGCAGTGAACATTGTGGTACATGACTCTTCGAATTATTGAAGCATTAATTTTAATACTGTCAATACAAAGTCAAATTTATATACATAATTGAAAGAGTAACTACAGAATCCAGTGTTAAGAAATTTTTTTACTTTTGTTGTTCATATGATAAACAAGCTTTTCCTTCCTGTTTCTCCAAATGTTAGTATTGCTTTTAAGTCACTTTTTATAGTACCTATAGACAACTTAATCTCTTAAAAAGCATGAGTTTTGATATATTTATATATTCATGCACAGTCCTGAAATGAGAAGAAATTCTTATTCTTATATGCAAGATTTTATCCTCATACACATTTAGTGCTGAGTCAGAGATTTCTTATTTTCTATCTTCCATTCCTAAAATAAAATAGTTTTGCATCCCAGAAGGTCCAAACAATTAAACAAAGAGAAGAGTTAAATTTGTACCTAAGTGTGATTCCAGACCATCTGACATAGAGGAAGGGGACAATATTTTGCGGTGCCAGATCAGATTTTGAATCTCTAACACTTGTATCTTTACCTTAAATAATGGAAAAGATATTCAAAAATATTAAAATTCAGAATTTTCTACAATTTTCATTTTGGAGAGTCTTTTCTAAGCAAGACAAGAAGAAATAAAAACACATCTAATTAGATAACGTTTTCATTGTTTTAATACTCAGTTGAAGCTAGCGTAAATTCATAGGACAAACAATAGACTGGGGAAACTATTTGCAGTGGGTATAGATGTGATAGAGAACAGGGTATCCAGTGAATTTGCTCTCCAGCAGCAGAGAGATCTTTATAATTAAATCATGACATTCTTTTGATGAAAAACTTCACTGGTTCACGATTTTGCTGAGTAACAGCCAGTGTCACTACTGTGACTGAGGAGGTCAGCATTGTCTGGCAGCTTCTTCCTGCCTTCATCATCTGCCTCTCCAGGCCCTGCCCTTGTTCCCTTGGCCCCAGCCACACTGGCCGCCTAGCTGTTCCATGGATACATCAAGCCTCTGCTGTCTCAGGGCCCTCTGCCCATGCTGATCCCTCTTCTTGAGATGCTCTTCCCACAGATATTCCCATCGCTCCATCTGAAGGCCTTTGCTCATGTGTCCTGTTATCAGTGTGGCCTTCCCTGAAAACCCTACACAAAAGATCGATCCCCTCCCACTTGGACTTCATTTTCACTGCTTTATTTTCTCGATAGCACTTTGATGTACTCCTCTTACTCTTGATTAGTTGCTTTTAGTTTGTCTCTTGACTAGGAAGTAAATTCTGTGAAGTCAGGGATTTTGTTCACTGCTCTATCCCCAGCCCACAGAAATGCCCTGGATATAGTAAATGCCCAATCCTGTTTGAATGGAGGAATCACACCATATGAAGAGATTTTATAAACTGATGAGGAAAAGATTAAAATCTAGTGGAAGTATGGCTATAAAATTCACAGAAGAAATCTCAATGGTCAATAAACATATGGCAAATGCTTAAACTTATAGAAGTAAAGGGAATATACAGTAAAAGAATAAGATACCATATGTTTACCCGTCAAATTGGCAAGAAGGTTGAAATACAATAACATCAAGTGCTGTCAAATATGCGAGCCATTGGCCTCTGCCCTACCTTGTTGGTGGATTCGTGAATTGCTACTACATTTTGGGAAAATAGTCTGTCAGTATTTGTTACAAATAAATATATTGGGTTGACTAAAAATTTCTGTTCATTCTGAACGAAAAAACCTGAATGAA
Organism: Balaenoptera ricei; assembly: GCF_028023285.1. NCBI lineage: Eukaryota > Metazoa > Chordata > Mammalia > Artiodactyla > Balaenopteridae > Balaenoptera > Balaenoptera ricei. The sequence continues at coordinate 11,011,191 of NC_082656.1, read as the reverse complement.
CTTTTTGACCAACCCAGCATAATACCTAGCGAGGTTCTGGGTTTCACGGGGCACAAAGCTTAAATTTTATTAGCTTCATTCATTTTAGTCTGTTTTCATTATTCTTTAAAAAAAAATTACAATTAAAACATTAAGTCTAGGATCATTTAAGAGCTCTGTGCAACCAGGGCTTTGAAGCTGAAGCATCTTTAGCTTCCTGGCAAATCCTCCTCCATGGTACATGCCCTCTGAACTGCAGTCGCATTTCTGGGAACATATGCTGTAGGAATAAGAGTCCCAGTGCATAAAAGATGTATGTACAAGGCTATTTACTGCAGAATTATTTATAGTGGAATAGAAATTGGCAATAATCTTAATGTGTTAATGAGAATTTCAAATGAATATAGTGCATCCATTCTATAGATTATTATTTAGTTATTTAAAATAATATCTATTCTGTATTGTGTAAGAAAAGACAGCTGTAAAAGAATGTGTATAATATAATCCAGTTTTGATAAAAGCAACAGAGTAAGCAAGAGCAAAAAGAAGAGCAACATCACATTTGTCCATCTGAATGTATATTTACATTAATGTGTGTGTGTGTTTGTAGGAGCAATACAAAGCTATGGAAAGATGTGTTATTAACGCTGGGTACCTCAGGTCAGGAGTGGGGATGGGAATGGATGGGGGCAGTGAATAATAAATTTTTCTTTATACATTCCAGAATAATTTGACTAGTTTCAACAATGCATTCATATTTTTCCAGCTTTATTGAGATATAATAGACATATATAACATTGAGTAAGTTTAAGGTTTAAAATGTGATTTGATTCAATTATATGCTGCAAAATGATCACCACAATAGCATTAGCTAACACCTCCATCCCATCACATAATTACTTCTTTTTTGTGGTGAGAAGATTTAAGATCTACTCCCATAGCAACTTTCATGTATATAATACAGTATTACTAGCTGTATTCACCACACGGTATATCGCCAGAACTTGTTACTCCTGTAACTGGAAGTTTGTACCCTTTGATCAATGTCTCCCCTTTACCCCCATGCCCCAGCCCCTAGTAACCACCACTTTACACTCTGTTTCTCTAAGTTTAGGGTTTATTTTTAAGATTCCATATATAAGTGATATCATACAGTATTTGTCTTTGTTTGACTTAGTTCACTTAGCATAATATCTTCAAGTTTCATCCAAATTGTCACAAATGGCAAGATTCCCTTCTTTCTCATGGCTGAATAATATTCCACTATATATATATATATATATATATATATATATATATATATATATATATATATATATATACATACACATATACATACACACACACACATACATACCACGCATTCTTTATCGATTCATCTGTTGACAGACATTTAGGTTGTTTCCCTGTCTTGGCTACTGTGAATAATGCTGCAGAACGCAGGGTTTCAAATGTCTGTTGGAGATCCTGTTTTCATTGCTGGAAGTGGGATTGCTAGATCATACGGTAGCTCTGTTTTTAATTTTTTGAGGACCTTCCATACTATTTTCCATAGTGGCTGTACCAATTTACATTAACAGTACACAAGTGTTCCTTTTACTCTACATCTTCTCCAGCACTTGGTATCTCTTATCTAATACATTCATACTTTTATAATAAAAAAGGAATAAAAACATTAAAAGAAAAAAGAAAAGATATTCCTCTTATTAAATGTAGTGATGATTTTATGGTGAAGATGATAATGCTGATAAAACACTTTTTATTTACTGCTCTTTGGCATAGAGCTAGGTAAAGTTTGGCCCCTGCTCTCAGGAAACAAACAAACTGAAACAAGAGAAATGTTAAGAAATGTTTGGAGTGTTTCTCTTTGACATAAATCACAGCAAGATCTTTTTTGACCCACCTCTTAGAGTAATGGAAATAAAAACAAAAATAAACAAATGGGACCTAATGAAACTTAAAAGCTTTTGCACAGCAAAAGAAACCATAAACAAGACGAAAAGACAGCCCTCAAAATGGGAGAAGATATTTGCAAATGAAGCAACTGACAAAGGATTAATCTCCAAAATATACAAGCAGCTCATGCAGCTCAATATCAAAACACCAAACAACCCAATCAAAAAATGGATGGAAGACCTAAATAGACATTTCTCTAAAGAAGACATATAGATGGCCAACAGACACATGAAAGGATGCTCAACGTCACTAATCATTAGAGAAATGCAAATCAAAACTACAATGAGGTATCACCTCACACCGGTCAGAATGGCCATCATCAAAAAATCTACAAACAAGAAATGCTGGAGAGGGTATGGAGAAAAGGGGACCCTCTTACACTGTTGGTGGGAATGTAAATTGATACAGCCACTATGGAGAACAGTATGGAGGTTCCTTAAAAAACTAAAAATAGAGCTACCATATGACCCAGCAATCCCACTACTGGGCATATACCCTGAGAAAACCATAATTCAAAAGGACACATGCACCCCAATATTCATTGCAGCACTATTTACAATAGCCGGGACTTGGAAGCAACCTAAATGTCCACTGACAGATGAATGGATAAAGAAGATGTGGTACATATATACAATAGAATATTACTCAGCCATTAAAAGGAACAAAATTGGGTCATTTGTAGAGACGTAGATGGACCTAGAGAGTGTCATACAGGGTGAAGTAAGTCAGAAAGAGAAAAACAAATATTGTATATTAACGCATATATGTGGAATCTAGAAAAATGGTATAGATGATCTTATTTGCAAAACAGAAATAGAGACACATACATAGAGAACAAATGTATGGATACCAAGGGGGAAAGGTGGGGCATGGGAGGAATTGGGAGATTTGGATTGACACATGTACACTATTGATACTATGTATAAAGTAGACAGCTAATGATAACATACTGTATAGCACAGGGGACTCTACTTAATGCACTGTGGTGACCTAAATAGGAAGGAAATCCAAAAAAGGGGAATATATGTATGTATAGCTGATTCATTTTGCTGTACAGTAGAAACATAACACTGTAGAGCAACTATACTCCAATAAAAATTAATTCAAAAAAAGACTGCTCATATGTATCAAATGGATAATATTAAAATGTTTGAAAATAAGGCAAAAAAATAAATGTTTGGAGTGTTCACTGAGGAAACAGTAAAATGCCAGCTATCCTTAAAAAGAAGAACAATGAAGAACTGGAGTATAAGATAATATTACAGTAGAGAATTGGTGTAATCATCAATACCAAGCAAGCAGAAGTTTGAGAGCCAACCTCCTGGGGCAGTGTCCTCAAGAGGGGCAAAGAGTATATGGTCAAGATAGAAAGTGACTAGATACACTAATGTTGTTACATACCAATATTAATGAGGGCTCAGCACATGCCAAGTACTGTGTTGATTACTATTGTTTAGCCCACCTAATTTTCACATGGCCTATGAAGTGAGCACTCTTATTACACCCATTTTACAGAGAAGGTTCAGAGGTTCATATGACTAGAAAGTGGTGGAACAGGAACTGGAGACGAGGCCTATCTGATCCAGAGCCCTTGTGTTTAGTTACCATGATACTTGGCCTCCTTGCAGTGTAACAGGTATATGCATTTTAGGATCCTCCATGCTACCCTATTGAGCAAGAGTCGTTAAACACTTAATAAAAGGCCAAGTTGGCCTAAAAAAGTACTTTTCAGTAAGAACGTGCAGCGTTAGAGATATGAAATGTGTAACTTTGTGTAAAAGGTGAGTCACACCTGGTTTACCAGTTGTCTTGCCCCAGGGGTATGATGAATTCTGCCATAGCACAGAGCATAGATTAAAAAGTAGGTTTTATTGGATAAGAGGAAACTTGCACAAGCAGGAGAAGGGTTGGATCCTCTCATCTGTCCTTTGAGAGGCATACACGCCAGGGTCTGGGTGCTCTGGGCCTGCAGTGCTGGTCTACGTACACCTATAGAGATGACACCCCTGTGGCTTCTGTTATTATAGGACAAGCATATTTACTGAAAGCCACAACGTGCCAGGTATACAACATGGACACAAAGAAGGCTCTGGAACTTCTGACTTCAAAGAACTTAAAATTTGGTTGGAGAGTCAGACAAGGGGGCAGTTATTAGGGCTGTGATGTGAGATGACAAAACTAAGCACTGGGTTCTTGGGGTGCAAAAGAAAGGCATCTGATCCGATTCTGTGCAGTGCAGGGAAGCCTTCCTAACAGAGATCGTCTTCAAAGTGAATCTTTACCTCACCTATTTGAAGTCAGGGGACTGGACAAAATGACCTCTTTAGTCCTTCCATGGAGTTCTGTGACACTGTACGTGGTGAAAGAATCTCAAGAGAAGGAGGGTTTCAACTCAACTGCTAGACTTCCCTGACAAAGATAAGAGGAAAAAAGGGCTGTGAAGAGCCATTACAGAGATTTAGCTAAGGTGACCAACTCTTCAGGGGTTTGTTGGAGACTTTCTGGATTTTAAAATCCTAGACCAGGCAGTGCTGATAAAATTGTTAGCTGCTGCAGTAACTACACACTCGATTTTTATGGGATCTTTGACATTGTCAGAGCTTCTAGAATTGAAGGGGTGACTCTATGCAGGTGTGAAATGGCTCTTGATCTGGAGAAGGGTATAGAATTGCAAGTCCTCCTGCAAACCTCCCTGGATTGCACATTTTCTATTCCACGTGTCACCTGTTTCTTTCTACAGAGTAGGAACATAGTCTTCTGGACCATCAGTCTTGAACTAGAGGTTGTTTCAAAGTCATCAGCCATGAAAATGAAATTGTTTACACATCCTTTCTATGATGTCACCTTCAAACTTGTTGATTGAAAAAGAAGGGAAAAAATCATGACCTAAGTGAACACATGAGGAGGACAGGGGGATAGAACAAATGATATTTATGACTGACTGAGAATTTCAATCTCAGCAACTAAATTGGTGAACTTGGGATCACTGGAAATGGAAATAGTTGACTTAACAGATGGTAGGCGGCTCTTGTCAGAAAAGACTGTTCTGAGCATGAGCCTAATTGAGTAGTTTATATCTGTATAAATTAACATTTTTTAAAGCTATGATATTCTCAGGAGAATTTTCAGGATAAACATTTAGAGTTTTCCAGGTGTCCTCAGTGGAAAACTTATCATTGAACAAAGGTTAATTTCACTAGTTTAAAAATTATACATTGGAAATTCAAATGGACCATGATCTGTCTTTAAAATGATGCAGAAATTTGAGAGCTGAAGATGTACTCTTTTTCTGGTTTTCACAATGTTCTTCTATAAGTTCTTTTGTTTGAACAGCTCCTTGGGGCAAACATCTGCCTACTTGAAATCTGATTAGGAAAATAACTTCATTTAAATCTTCCCTCATAGCCCTCTCCTACAAATTTCAGTGTATAGTCAAGCATGCTAGGGAAAATTGAAGCAATTAGGTATGTCTAAATTAAATATTTTTTATTTTTAGGTATATGCTATAGTAATTTTTATGTATAACTACATGTTTAACACTGAATATCTGTCATTTTCTTCTTTAGATTCCTGAAGACTTGTCCAACTAAAGCTTATGTCATTCTGTATTGAGCCCAGTTGTTCCTGGGAACTGTAAAACGAAACATTGCTAATAAATGGGCATGCATATGTCCAAGTGTAGGGTTCACACAGCAGAAAAGAAACACTTTATTTCTAAGAGAAGAAAACCACATAAGGCAGAGAAACAAACAAGATCTGTTGTTGCTGGGCCAGTAACATGAGAAGGAAGAGAAATCCATAGCAGACTTGTGATACTTGTAGTTTTCCTAAGAATTCTTGGGGTCAACAAAGAATTAATTAGTAATGCTTGTTATCTGGGCATTGAATAAAATTCAAATGATCTCTCTAATTTTAATTTTAACAGAAACTATTTATCCATCATTAAAAATATTCAAACAGAATAGAAGGACATGAAATAAAATAAAATATCCCACCAGACCCAACTTTCATTGCTCAAAGGCATGATTTTTAAACTTGTCTGTTTTGGTTCTTCCAGTGGCTACCCCCATATGTCTAAATCAGGTAATTACAGCAATATTTCTTGCTGTACTTTTAAAAAAATTAAACATATCCAGTAACTTCCCATTATGAAAGATGAAGAATTCAGCATACTTAAGCTTCTCTTTCCTTCTCTTCCCACTTCCCACGTTTTGTTATTTATGTTATAAATTTTGGATCTTGTTTTGGTTACCTCTGTACCTCTAAATAATGTACTCAACCCTCTCTTCATCCATCAACTTTAGACAGTATCTCCAGACACCCATTAGGAGGAGAAATATGGCTTCATACATTCCTCCAGAGAAGAGTTCCACTACTTTTACACTGTCAGAGTTTCTGATATTTATATTCCATTCTCCTCAAATGAGGAGGGCCTGAACAGCCCACAGGCTAGTAACTCCAGCCCCGCATTGGTGGATTATAACTTTTTTAAGGAGCAGTTTCCCAATTTTAGCCTCTGGAGGTAGGTAAATACGACTGGCAGGGGCCTGGGAAAGCAGGCGGAAGGAGAAGGACTACAGGCAGGGCTGTTTCATAGACAGACCTTCAATTACCACCATATATATATATATATATTTTTAATGAAATAGTATGACCTGATGTTCCTTTATTTATTTATTTTTATTCATTTATTTATTTATGGCTGTGTTGGGTCTTCGTTTCTGTGCGTGGGCTTTCTCTAGTTGCGGCAAGCGGGGGCCACTCTTCATTGTGGTGCGCGGGCCTCTCACTATCGCGGCCTCTCTTGTTGTGGAGCACAGGCTCCAGATGCGCAGGCTCAGTAGTTGTGGCTCACGGGCCTAGTTGCTCCGCGGCATGTGGGATCTTCCCGGACCAGGGCTCGAACCCGTGTCCCCTGCACTGGCAGGCAGATTCTCAACCACTGCGCCACCAGGGAAGCCCCTTACCACCATATTTTTGCCTTACTTTTCATTCCCATTCTCTCACTTGCCAGTCTGGAGCTTTGAGCTTCTCCTGAGCTTACCATGAAGAGTGTCTATATTTTTTGATGCTCAATGGGGACTTTCCGCATTCTTTTCTTATCCACAAATGTGATCTCATTAAAGTTCTGAAATTTTATCAAATTTTGAAAATTTATCAAACTCTGGCTGGTTCATAGACCCACTCTCATTCTCATTCGGTGATATTACAGATCCATTGCTTTTGTACTTCTTTGAGAGGAAATGGGATGAAAAGTGTGTGCTTGGGCCACCATCTTGAATAGAAAAATCTCCATCTTTCATTCTAATTCTTAACTCTTTAGCCAAGGCATTTAATTCTCTTTTGTTTATGCAGAAATTGGAATGAATGCAGTTCTGGTCAGTCTCTGTTCAAAGACATGGAATGTCTTTCCAAGAAGTCTTCACCCCTTCTTAGTTTATCAGCTCTCACTGACTCAGTACAAAAACAGCTCAACTATAGCCTTGCTTCCCACTACTTCCTCATGAACACTTTGCCCCAGTCAAACTGAATTGCTTACCATTTCCTCAAGATAACCTTAATTTCCTATGTTTTGCTTTTATTCTGCTGGTCTCTCCAACCTCCCCCACCAACACACAATGCTTCCCTACTTCAAATAATCTTCCACTCTAAATGCAATCTAGCCTGCAGGAGCACAAGGCAAAGATCATCTGCATCTATGAGCTTCCTCTGACCTCAGCCAGAGGTCCATGACTTTATTAAGTCTGCTTTCCATTGCCCCAGTGGAAAGGTGGGTACCAAGTGATAAATAATAACATGATTGTCTCACTGGATCTGTGGGATTTTAATTTATGGAGGTGTCTGAGTGATGACATGGGGAAGCTAATGCCACTGAAAGAAGATTTTGGTTACTCACATTTCCTGAGAGGAGGGGCCACACCATGTCACACAGGGCCACTGTGATCTCATAGAACATTATAGCAGAGAGGTTTGTACTTCTCTGTGAGATTTATGACATGCATGTTGAATTGTGGATATTTATGCTTTGTCTCATCTTCCTTCACCAGTAGCCTCATGGAGGATAGAGTATATGTCTTAATCGTGTTGGGATTCTCTGCAACTCCTAAAACAAGGGTTTGCAGATTTCTCACTGGAGGAAAATGCCTTCTTTTCTGCTCCCATACACTTGCTTAATTTCTTAGGATTCCTTACATATCATAAGCATTGTTTTCTCAACAATTTGTCTTAAGAATTCTTAGTATCACTTCACTTCTATGCTCAACAATGTTCCAGTTAGATGTTCTATAGAAATATAGGATGGTTGCGGGTTTCAGTGTGGGGTGACTTGCGGGTGATGAGAAGTGATTAAGAGATTAAAAAGACAACTTGAAAAACTTGGAGGAGAACTTCTAAAAGTAGGTGGGGCCATAGCTGAAAACTTTGCCACTGTCCAGATTATCCCAGCCCTGGAAACTCCATGTGTTAGTCAGTTCTGCTTGGTTATGCTGCAGTTACAAAGAACTGTTGGTGACTTACATGTCACAGGTTTAGTTCTAACTCACTTTACATTCAGGTGCAGGTCAACCATGGCTCTGCTCTACGTGTTCTCTTCATTTCAGGATTCAGGCTGAAAGACTCAGCCCATCTGGGGTATGCTGGTCTTGCGACATTAGGAAAAGAGTAATGGAAGTGCCACATGATGGCTTTATAAGGTTCTGCTCTAAAGGAGCATCACCACTTTCCCTTACATTTCATTGCTAAAAGAATTCGCGTGGCCAAGCCTAATATTAAAGAAGTGGAACGGAGGAGAGAAGATGGGGAACGGAGGAGAGAAGATGGCGGAAGAGTAAGACGCGGAGATCACCTTCCTTCCCACAGATACAGTAGAAATACATCTACACGTGGAACTGCTCCTATAGAACACCCACTGAACGCTGGCAGAAAACGTCAGACCTCCCAAAAGGCAAGAAACTCCCCCCGTACTTGGGTAGGGCAAAAGAAAAAAGAAATAACAGAGACAAAAGAATAGGGACGGCACCTGCACCAGTGGGAGGGAGCTGTGAAGGAGGAAAGATTTCCACGCACTAGGAGCCCCTTCGTGGGCAGAGACTGCGGGTGGCGGAGGGGGGAAGCTTCGGAGCCACGGAGGAGAGCGCAGCCACAGAGGTGCGGAGGGCAAAGCGGAGAGATTCCCGCACTTCCCGCACGGAGGCTCGGCGCTGACCAGCACTCACCAGCCCGAGAGGCTTGTCTGCTCAGCCGCCGGGGCGGGCGGGGCTGGGAGCTGAGGCTCCGGCTTCCATCGCAGGGAGAGGACTGGGGTTGGCGGCGTGAACACAGCCTGAAGGGGTTAGTGCACCACAGCTAGCCGGGAGGGAGTCCGGGAAAAAGTCTGCAGCTGCCGAAGAGGCAAGAGACTTTTTCTTCCCTGTTTCCTGGTGCGCGAGGAGAGGGGATTCAGAGCGCCGCCTAAACGAACTCCAGAGACGGGCGCGAGCCGCAGCTAACAGCGCGGATCCCATAGCAACAGGGGCGCAGAGGAAAAAACGGAGAGACTCCCGCACAGAGGCTCGGCGCCAAGCAGCGCTCACCAGCCCGAGAGGCTTGTCTGCTCCCCCGCCGGGGCGGGCGGGGCTGGGAGCGGAGGCTCGGGCTTCGGTCGGATCGCAGGGAGAGGACTGGGGTTGGCGGCAGGGAGAGGACTGGGGTTGGCGGCGTGAACACAGCCTGAAGGGGTTGGCGCACCACAGCTGGCTGGGAGGGAGACCGGGAAAAAGTCTGCAGCTGCCGAAGAGGCAAGAGACTTTTTCTTGCCTCTTTGTTTCGCGGCGCGCAAGGAGAGGGGATTCAGAGCGCCGCCTAAACGAACTCCAGAAACTGGCGCGAGCCGCGGCGATCAGCGCGGACCCCAGAGACGGGCGTGAGACGCTGGGGCTGCTGCTGCCGCCTCCAAGAAGCCTGTGTGCGAGCACAGGTCACTCTCCACACCGCCCCTCCCGGGAGCCCGTGAAGCCCGCCACTGCCAGGGTCCCGTGATCCAGGGACAACATCCCCCGGGAGAACGCACTGCGCGCCTCAGGCTGCTGCAACGTCACGCCGGCCTCTGACACCGCAGGCTCGCCCCGCGGCCTGGGTGAGCCAGAGTCCCCGAAGCAGCTGCTCCTTTAACCCCGTCCTGTCTGGGTGGGGAACAGACGCCCTCAGGCGACCTACACGCAGAGGCGGGTCCAAATCCAAAGCTGATCCCCAGGAGCTGTGCGAACAGAGAAGAGGAGGGGAAATCTGTCCCAGCAGCCTCAGAAGAAGCGGATTAAAACTCCACAAACAACTTGATGTGCCTGCATCTGTTGAATACCTGAATAGACAACGAATCATCCCAAATTCAGGAGGTGGACTTTGGGAGCAGGATATATTAATTTTTCGCCTTTTCCTTTTTTTTTGTGAGTGTATATGTATATGCTTCTGGGGGAGATTTTGTCTGTATAGCTTTGCTTTACAATAGCTTTATTTTACTTCACTATATTATAGCTTCTTTCTTTCTTTCCTTTCTTTCTTTCTTTCTTTCCTTCCTTCCTTCCTTCCTTCCTTCCTCCTTCCTTGCTTCCTTCCTTCCTTCCTTTCTTTCTTTCTATTTTTTCTCCCTCTTACTCTGAGCCGTGTGGACGAAAGGCTCTTGGTGCTTCAGCCAGGCATCAGGGCCGTACCTCGGAGGTGGGAGAGCTAACTTCAGGACACTGGTCCACAAGAGACCTCCCAGCTCCACGTAATACCAAACGGCAAAAATCTCTCAGAGATCTCCATCTCAACATCAAGACCCAGCATCACTCAATGACCAGCAAGCTACAGTGCTGAACACCCTATGCCAAACAACTAGCAAGACAGGAACACAGCCTCATCCATTAGCAGAGAGGCTGCCTAAAATCATAATAAGGCCACAGACACCCCAAAATACACCACCAGACGTGGACGTGCCCACCAGAAAGACAAGATCCAGCCTCATCCACCAGAGCTCAGGCACTAGTTCCCTCCACCAGGAAGCCTACACAACCCACTGAACCAACCTTAGCCACTGGGGACAGATACCAAAAACAGCGGGAACTACAAACCTGCAACCTGTGATAAGGAGACCCCAAACACAGTAAGATAAGCAAAATGAGACGACAGAAAAACACACAGCAGATGAAGGAGCAGGGTCAAAACACACTAGACTTAACAAATGAAGAGGAAATAGGTAGTCTACCTGAAAAAGAATTCAGAATAATGATAGTAAGGATGATCCAAAATCTTGGAAATAGAATAGACAAAATGCAAGAAGCATTTAACAAGGACGTAGAAGAACTAAAGAGGAATCAAGCAATGATGAAAAACACAATAAATGAAATTAAAAATACTCTAGATGGGATCAATAGCAGAATAACTGAGGCAGAAGAAAGGATAAGTGACCTGGAAGATAAAATGGTGGAAATAACTACTGCAGAGCAGGATAAAGAAAAAAGAATGAAAAGAACTGAGGACAGTCTCAGAGACCTCTGGGACAGCATTAAACGCACCAACATTCGAATTATAGGGGTCCCAGAAGAAGAAGAGAAAAAGAAAGGGACTGAGAAAATATTTGAAGAGATTATAGTTGAAAACTTCCCTAATATGGGAAAGGAAATAGTTAATCAAGTCCTGGAAGCACAGAGAGTCCCATACAGGATAAACCCAAGGAGAAACACGCCAAGACACATATTAATCAAACTGTCAAAAATTAAATATAAGGAAAACATATTAAAGGCAGCAAGGGAAAAAAAACAAATAACACACAAGGGAATCCCCATAAGGTTAACATCTGATCTTTCAGCAGAAACTCTGCAAGCCAGAAGGGAGTGGCAAGATATACTTAAAGTCATGAAGGAGAAGAACCTACAACCAAGATTACTCTACCCAGCAAGGATCTCATTCAAATGTGATGGAGAAATTAAAACCTTTACAGACAAGCAAAAGCTGAGAGAGTTCAGCACTACCAAACCAGCTTTACAACAAATGCTAAAGGAACTTCTCTAGGCAAGAAACACAAGAGAAGGAAAACACCTACAATAACAAACCCAAAACATTTAAGAAAATGGGAATAGGAACATACATATCGATAATTACCTTGAATGTAAATGGATTAAATGCTCCCACCAAAAGACACAGGCTGGCTGAATGGATACAAAAACAAGACCCATATATATGCTGTCTACAAGAGACCCACTTCAGACCTAGAGACACATACAGACTGAAAGTGAAGGGATGGAAAAAGATATTCCATGCAAATGGAAATCAAAAGAAAGCTGGAGTAGCAATTCTCATATCAGACAAAATAGACTTTAAAATAAAGACTATCACAAGAGACAAAGAAGGACACTATATAATGATCAAGGGATCGATCCAAGAGGAAGGTATAACAATTGTAAATATTTATGCACCCAACATAGGAGCACCTCAATACATAAGGCAAGTACTAACAGCCATAAAAGGGGAAATCGACAGCAACACAATCATAGTAGGGGACTTTAACACCCCACTTTCACCAATGGACAGATCATCCAAAATGAAAATAAATAAGGAAACACAAGCTTTAAATGATACATTAAACAAGATGGACTTAATTGATATTTATAGGACATTCCACCCAAAAACAACAGAATACACATTTTTCTCAAGTGCTCATGGAACATTCTCCAGGATAGATCATATCTTGGGTCACAAATCAAACCTTGGTAAATTTAAGAAAATTGAAATCGTATCAAGTATCTTTTCCGACCACAACGCTATGAGACTAGATATCAATTACAGGAAAAGATCTGTAAAAAATACAAACACATGGAGGCTACACAATACATTACTTAATAATGAAGTGATTACTGAAGAAATCAAAGGGGAAATCAAAAAATACCTAGAAATAAATGACAATGGAGATACGACGACCCAAAACCTATGGGACGCAGCAAAAGCAGTGCTAAGAGGGAAGTTTATAGCAATACAAGCCTACCTCAAGAAACAGGAAACATCTCGAATAAACAACCTAACCTTGCACCTAAAGCAATTAGAGAAAGAAGAACAAAAAAACCCCAAAGCCAGCAGAAGGAAAGAAATTATAAAGATCAGGTCAGAAATAAATGAAAAAGAAATGAAGGAAACAATAGCAAAAATCAATGAAACTAAAAGCTGGTTCTTTGAGAAGATAAACAAAATTGATAAACCATTAGCCAGACTCATCAAGAGAAAAAGGGAGAAGACTCAGATCAATAGAATTAGAAATGAAAAAGGAGAAATAACCACTGACACTGCAGAAATACAAACGATCATGAGAGATTACTACAAGCAACTCTATGCCAATAAAATGGACAACCTGGAAGAAATGGACAGATTCTTAGAAATGCACAAACTGCCGAGACTGAACCAGGAAGAAATAGAAAATATGAACAGACCAATCACAAGCACTGAAATTGAAACTGTGATTAAAAACCTTCCAACAAACAAAAGCCCAGGACCAGATGGCTTCACAGGTGAATTCTATCAAACATTTAGAGAAGAGCTAACACCTATCCTTCTCAAACTCTTCCAAAATATTGCAGAGGGAGGAACACTCCCAAACTCATTCTACGAGGCCACCATCACCCTGATACCAAAACCAGACAAAGATGTCACAAAGAAAGAAAACTACAGGCCAATATCACTGATGAACATAGATGCAAAAATCCTCAACAAAATACTAGCAAACAGAATCCAACAGCACATTAAAAGGATCATACACCATGATCAAGTGGGGTTTATCCCAGGAATGCAAGGATTCTTCAATATACGCAAATCAATCAATGTGATACACCATATTAACAAATTGAAGGAGAAAAACCATATGATCATCTCAATAGATGCAGAGAAAGCTTTCGACAAAATTCAACACCCATTTATGATAAAAGCCCTGCAGAAAGTAGGCATAGAGGGAACTTTCCTCAACATAATAAAGGCCATATATGACAAACCCACAGCCAACATTGTCCTCAATGGTGAAAAACTGAAACCATTTCCACTAAGATCAGGAACAAGACAAGGTTGCCCACTCTCACCACTATTATTCAACATAGTTTTGGAAGTGTTAGCCACAGCAATCAGAGAAGACAAAGAAATAAAAGGAATCCAAATCGGAAAAGAAGAAGTAAAGCTGTCACTATTTGCAGATGACATGATACTATACATAGAGAATCCTAAAGAGGCTACCAGAAAACTCCTAGAGCTAATCAATGAATTTGGTAAAGTAGCAGGATACAAAATTAATGCACAGAAATCGCTTGCATTTCTATACACTAATGACGAAAAATCTGAAAGGGAAATTAAGAAAACACTCCCGTTTACCATTGCAACAAAAAGAATAAGATATCTAGGAATAAACCTACCTAAGGAGACAAAAGACCTGTATGCAGAAAATTATAAGACACTGATGAAAGAAATTAAAGATGATACAAATAGATGGAGAGATATACCATGTTCCTGGATTGGAAGAATCAACATTGTGAAAATGACTCTACTACCCAAAGCAATCTACAGATTCAATGCAATCCCTATCAAACTACCACTGGCATTTTTCACAGAACTAGAACAAAAAATTTCACAATTTGTATGGAAACACAAAAGACCCTGAATAGCCAAAGCAATCTTGAGAACGAAAAATGGAGCTGGGGGAATCAGGCTCCCTGACTTCAGACTATACTACAAAGCTTCAGTAATCAAGACAGTTTGGTACTGGCACAAAAACAGAAATATAGATCAATGGAACAGGATAGAAAGCCCAGAGATAAACCCACACACATATGGTCACCTTATCTTTGATAAAGGAGGCAAGCATATACAGTGGAGAAAAGACAGCCTCTTCAATAAGTGGTGCTGGGAAAATTGGACAGGTACATGTAAAAGTATGAAATTAGAACACTCCCTGACACCATGCACAAAAAAAAACTCCAAATGGATTAAAGACCTAAGTGTAAGGCCAGACACTATCAAACTCTTAGAGGAAAACATAGGCAGAACACTCTATGACATACATCACAGCAAGATTCTTTTTGACCCAGCTCCCAGAGAAATGGAAATAAGAACACAAATAAACAAATATGACCTAATGAAACTTAAAAGCTTTTGCACAGCAAAGGAAACCATAAACAAGACCAAAAGACAACCCTTAGAATGGGAGAAAATATTTGCAAATGAAGCAACTGACAAAGGATTAATCTCCAAGATTTACAAGCAGCTCATGCAGCTCAATAACAAAAAAACGAACAACCCAATCCAAAAATGGGCAGAAGACCTAAATAGACATTTCTCCAAAGAAGATATACAGATGGCCTACAGACACATGAAAGAATGCTCAACATCATTAATCATTAGAGAAATGCAAATCAAAACTACAATGAGATATCATCTCACACCGGTCAGAATGGCCATCAGCAAAAAATCTAGAAACAATAAATGCTGGAGAGGGTGTGGAGGAAAGGGAACACTCTTGCACTGTTGGTGGGAATGTAAATTGATACAGCCACTATGGAGAACAGTATGGAGGTTCCTTAAAAAACTACAAATAGAACTACCATACGACCCAGCAATTCCACTACTGGGCATATACCCTGAGAAAACCATAGGTCAAAAAGTGTCATGTACCACAATGTTCATTGCAGCTCTATTTACAATAGCCAGGACATGGAAGCAACCTAAATGTCCATCGACAGACGAATGGATAAAGAAGATGTGGCACATATATACAATGGAATATTACTCAGCCATAAAAAGAAATGAAATGGAGGTATTTGTAATGAGGTGGATGGAGTTAGAGTCTGTCATACAGAGTGAAGTAAGTCAGAAAGAGAAAAACAAATACAGTATGCTAACACATATATACGGAATCTAAGGAAAAAAAAAAAAAAAGGCCATGAAGAACCTAGTGGCAAGACGGGAATAAAGACACAGACCTACTAGAGAATGGACTTGAGGATATGGGGAGGGGGTGGGGTGAGATGTGACAGGGTAAGAGAGTGTCATGGACATATATACACTACCAAATGTAAAATAGATAGCTAGTGGGAAGCAGCCGCATAGCCCAGGGAGATCAGCTCGGTGCTTTGTGACCACCTAGAGGGGTGGGATGGGGAGGGTGGGAGGGAGGGAGATGCAAGAGGGAAGAGAAATGGGAACATATTGTATATGTATAACTGATTCACTTTGTTATAAAGCAGAAGCTAACACACTATTGTAAGGCAATTATACTTCAATAAAGATGTTTAAAAAAAAAAAAAAAAAAAGAAGTATTATCCTCCCAACTGGAAAAAATCATATAAACTACCTCACCCCAGGAAATAAATATTAGTGATAATAATAATAATAATAAATTACAAGTGAATAATAAAAGCTACAAGTGGGCACCTCCATGGCCTGACGCTAAGTAGCATTTTACTTTCTCCTTAGACAGCCCTGCCAGGTAACTGGTAGGAAACATACTCAGAGAGGTTAGTTAGTTTATTAGCTTAATGTGACCCAGCTAGTTAGGTGGAGAACCAAAATTCTGAACCAGGTTTCCTGGCACCTGGTAAGAAATAAATAAATTCCCTTGTTAGACCAAGGTAAAGCTATCAGGACAATGCACAGTTATCCCAGCAACATGTAAAACTGTGCTCCCACAGCACTGCATTATTCCTAGTTTTGCTTCCAATGCTAGCTGAAGCTGCCTTGGCAGCCTCCGACCTTCTAGCTTCTGATCTCTTATCATCGCCTGCCCACGAGACCTGGGGCTTGTCATCATTTTAGTCTGACATCACTTTTTGGGGAGGCCTGCTCTTCTGACTCTCCTATCTTCTATTGCTCTGAGTAACCCTCCAGGACCCAACCAGAAATCTCAAAATCTCCCTCCCGTACATGGTAATGGCACCAGCAAAACCCAAACCCAATTGAACCCTTAGGTGGCTTGTTTTAAAAGAGGTTTCGTAACGTTAAGCTACTCTCAGTGACCCTCCATAAATATTCATAGGCAGGGATCTTTCTGATAATTTATTATGATTAGAAATTGTTCCCCCTCAGTTTCAAGTTGTCATCTGTTAGGCAGTCCTGGTATTTCATTTTAATGTATAAGAGATCACTTAGTGATATACTCTGATAATTCCTGAAATCTGTCACCTATCATAGAATAATATTGGCAGTCCTCCAACACTTACTCGAGGCAAAGCACAATCAGGCAAGAAGGTAAATATTCAAAGTCAGGAAAGTTGGTTTTTACACTGAACAACACTGAATCATACATTGCAAAATGCTAATATAATTAGCAGCCTGTTTATCAACTCATCTGCATCATAGGGGTGTGGAGGGGTATTGACAATGAAAGGTCTCCTTTACCTTCATCACTTAAATCTCCTGGATAATTCATGAGCAAAAAGCAAAGTGTGGTGGGACTTCCCTAGCAGTCCAGTGGTTAAGACTTCGCCTTCCAGTGCAGGGGGTGCAGTTGCAATCCCTGGTCGGGGAGCTAAGATCCCACATGCCTCGTGGCCAAAAAATGAAAACATAAAAACAGAAGTGAGATCGAGACAGAAGGCATCAGAGCCCCAGGATGACTTCATAGAGTAGAGCCACTCACCCACTCTAAACCACCTGCCCGCCTCCAGAAGGTGATGTGAAAAAGAAGAACCAGGTGGAAGAGCATTGGCACAGGGGCACACTTTTCTCCTGGTGCAGAAAGGAGCACAGGAAGGATCTTGGTGCTCTGGCCGGGTGACATGCCTGAGCCTCTGAGGTGGGAGAGCCAAGTTCAGGACATTGGTCCACCAGAGACCTCCCGGCCCCACGAATATCAATCAGCGAGAGCTCTCCCAGAGATCTCTGTCTCAACATGAAGACTCAGCTCCACTTGATGACTAGCAAGCTCCAGTGCTGGACACCCCATGCCAAACAACTAGCAAGACAGGAACACAACCCCACCCATTAGCAGAGAGGCTGCCTAAAATCATAATAAGTTCACAGATACCCCAAAACACACCACCAGACGTGGTCCTGCCCACCATAAAGACAAGATCCAGCCCCACCCACCAGAACACAGGCACCAGTCCCCTCCACCAGGAAGCCTACACAACCCACTGAACCAACCTTACCCACTGGGGGCAGACTCCAAAAAAACCAGGAACTACGAACCTGTAGCCAGCAGAAAGGAGACACCAAACACAGTAAGTTAAGCAAAATGAGAAGACAGAGAAATACACAGCAGATGAAGGAGAAAAGTAAAAACCCACCAGACCAAACGAAGAGGAAATAGGCAGTCTACCTGAAAAAGAATTCAGAGTAACGATAGTAAAGATGATCCAAAATCTTGGAAATAGAATGGAGAAAATAAAAGAAACATTTAACAAGGAACTAGAAGAACTGCAGAGCAAACAAACAATGATGAACAACACAATAAATGAATTTAAAAATTCTCCAGAAGGAAGCAACAGCAGAATAACTGAGGCAGAAGAACAGATAAGTGACCTGGAAGACAAAATAGAGCAGAATAAAGAAAAAAGAATGAAAAGAATTGAGGACAGTCTCAGAGACCTCTGGGACAACACTAAAGGCACCAACATTCAAATTACAGGGGTCCCAGAAGAAGAAGAGAAAAAGAAAGGGTCTGAGAAAATATTTGAAGAGATTATAGTCGAGAACTTCCCTAATATGGGAAAAGAAATAGTCAGTCAAGACCAGGAAGCATAGAGAGTTCCATACAGGATAAATCCAAGGAGAAACACGCCAAGACACATATTAATCAAACTAGCAAAAATTAAGTAAAAAGAAAAAATATTAAAAGCATCAAGGGAAAAGCAACAAATAACATACAAGGGAATCCCCATAAGGTTAACAGCTGATCTTTCAACAGAAACTCTGCAAGCCAGAAGGGTGTGGCAGGACATATATAAAGTGATGAAAGGGAAAAACCTACAACCAAGATTACTCTACCCCACAAGGATCTTATTCAGATTCAACAGAGAAATTAAAACCTTTACAGACAAGCAAAAGCTAAGAGAATTCAGCACCACCAAACCAGCTTTACAACAAATTCTAAAGTAACTTCTCTAGGCAGGATAAACAAGAGAAAGAAAGGACTTACAATAACAAACTTACAATTGTTACTTACAATAACAAACCCAAACTATTAAGGGAATGGTAATAGGAACATACATATCGATAATTACCTTAAATGAAAATGGGTTAAATGCTCCAACCAAAAGGCATAGACCAGCTCAATGGATACAAAAACAAGACCAGTATATATGCTGTGTACAAGAGACCCACTTCAGACCTAGGGACACATACAGACTGAAAGTGAGGGGATGGAAAAAAATATTCCATGCAAATGAAAATCAAAAGAAAGCTGGAGTAGCAAGTCTCATATCGGGTAAAATAGACTTTAAAATGAAGACTACTTCAAGAGACAAAGAAGAACACTACATAATGATCAAGGGATCAATCCAAGAAGATATAACAATTGTAAATATTTAGGTACCCAATATAGGAGTACCCCAATACATAAGGCAAATGCTAAAAGCCATAAAAGGGGAAATCGACAGTAACACAATAATAGTAGGGGAGTTAAACATTCACCACTTTCACCAATGGACAGATCATCCAAAATAAAAATAAATAAGGAAACACAAGCTTTAAATGATACATTAAACAAAATGGACTTAATTGATATTTATAGGACATTCCATCCAAAAACAACAGAATAAACTTTCTTCTCAAGTGCTCATGGAACGTCTTCCAGGATAGATCATATGTTGGGTCACAAATCAAGCCTTGGTAAATTTAAGAAAATTGAAATTGTATCAAGTATCTTTTCTGACCCAAATGCTATGAGACAAGATATCAGTTACAGGAAAAAATCTGTAAAAAATACAAACACATGGAGGCTAAACAATACACTACTAAATAACCAAGAGATCACTGAAGAAATCAAACAGCAAGTCAAAAAATACCTAGAAACAAAAGACAACGAAAACACGACAACCCAAACACTATGGGATGCAGCAAAAGCAGTTCTAAGAGGGAAGTTTATAGCAATACAATCCTACCTCAAGAAATAAGAAACATCTCAAATAAACAACTGAACTTTACACCTAAAGCAATTAGAGAAAGAAGAACAAAAAAAACACAGAGTTAGCAGAAGGAAAGAAATCATAAAGATCAGATCAGAAATAAATGAAAAAGAAATGAAGGAAACAATAGCAAAGATAAATAAAACTAAAAGCTGGTTCTTTGAGAAGATAAACTAAATTGATAAACCATTAGCCAGACTCATCAAGAAATAAAGGGGGAAGACTCAATCAATAGAATTAGAAATGAAAAAGGAGAAGTAACAACTGACACTGCAGAATTACAAAGGATCATGAGAGATTACTACAAACAACTATATGCCAATAAGATGGAAATCCTGGTAGAAATGGACACACACTTAGAAAAGCATAACCTTCCGAGACTGAACCAGGAAGAAACAGAAAATATACACAGACCAATCACAAGCACAGAAATTGAAACTTGATTAAAAATCTTCCAACAAACAAAAACCCAGGACCAGATGGCTTCACAGGCAAATTCTATCAAACATTTAGAGAAGAGCTAACATGTGTCCTTCTCAAACTCTTCCAAAATATTGCAGAGGGAGGAACACTCCCAAACTCATTCTACGAGGCAACCATCACGCTGACACCAAAACCAGACAAAGATGTCACAAAAAAAGAAAACTACAGGCCAATGTCACTGATGAACATAGATGCAAAAATCCTCAACAAAATACTAGCCAAGAGAATCCAACAGCACATTAAAAGGATCATACACCATGATCAAGTGGGGTTTATCCTAGGAATGCAAGAATTCTTCAATATACACAAATCAATCAATGTGATACACCATATTAACAAACTGAAGGATAAAAAACATATGATCATCTCAATAGATGCAGAAAAAGATTTCGAAAAAATTCAACACCCATTTATGATAAAAACCCTCCAGAAAGTAGGCATAGAGGGAACTTACCTCAACATAATAAAGGCCATATTTGCCAACCCACAGCCAACATCGTTCTCAATGGTGGAAAAATGAAACCATTTCCTCTAAGATCAGGAACAAGACAAGGTTGCCCACTCTCACCACTATTATTCAACACAGCTTTGGAAGTTTTAGCCACAGCAGTCAGAGAAGAAAAAGAAAAGGAACCCAAATCGGAAAAGAAGAAGTAAAACTGTCACTTTTTGCAGATGACATGATACTACACATAGAGAATCCTACAGGTGCTACCAGAAAACTACTAGAGCTAATCAATGAACTTGGTAAAGTAGCAGGATACAAAATTAATGCTACCCAAAGCTCTCTACAGATTCAATGCAATCCCTATCAAACTACCAAAGGCATTTTTCACAGAACTAGAACAAAAAATTTCACAATTTGTATGGAAACACAAAAGACCCCAAATAGCCAAAGCAATTTTGAGAAAGAAAAACAGAGCTGGAGGAATCAGGCTCCCTGACTTCAGACTAAATTACAGAGCTACAGTTATCAAGACACGCATGGTCAACTTGTCTTTGATAAATGAGGCAAGAATATACAATGGAGAGAAGACAGCCTCTTCAATAAGTGGTGCTGGGAAAACTGGACAGCTGCATGTAAAAGAATGAAATTAGAACACTCCCTAACACCATACACAAAAATAAACTCAAAATGGATTAAAGACCATATGTGTGTGGGTTTATCTCTGGGCTTCTATCCTGTTCCACTGATCTATATTTCTGTTTTTGTGCCAATACCATACTGTCTTGATAACTGGATCTCAGCAGTGAGATGGAGATCTCTGGGAGATCTTTTGTCATTTGATATATGTGGGGCCGGGAGTTCTTTGGTGGACCAATGTCCTGAACTTGGCTCTCCCACCTCAACGGCTCAGGCCTGACACCTGGCCAGAGCACCAAGACCCTGTCAGCCACTCAGCTGAGAAGAAAAGGGATACAAAAAAAAAAGAAAGAAAAAAATATAATAATATAAAGTTATTAAAATAAAAAATAAAAAAATATTAAAAGTAAAAATATTAAAAAGTAATAACAAAAAAAGAAAGAAGAGAGCAACCAAACCAAAAAACAAATCCAATGATAACAAGCACTAAAAACTATACAGAAAAAATAAATAAATAAATGGACAGACTGAACCCTAGGAGAAATGGTATAACAAAGCTATACAGACAAAATCACACAAAGAAGCATACACATACACACTCACAAAAAGAGAAAAAGAAAAATATATATATATATTTATGTAAATACTAAACTAAAATAAATGTAAAACCAGAAACAAATTAGATGCAGAAAGCAAACCCCAAGTCTACAGTTGCTCCCAAGGTCCACTGCCTCAAGTTTTGAATGATTCGTTGTCTATTCAGGTATTCCACAGCTGCAGGGTACATCAAGTTGACTGTGGAGATTTAATCCTCTGCTCCTGAGGCTGCTGGGAGAGATTTCCCTTTCTCTTCTTTGTTCGCACAGCTCCCAGGGTTCAGCTTTGGATTTGGCCCCGCCTCTGCATGTAGGTCACCTGAGGGTGTCTGTTCTTCGCTCAGACAGGATGGGGTTAAAGGAGCAGCTGATTAGGGGGTTCTGGCTCACTCAGGCCAAGGGGAGGGAAGGGTACGGAATGCGGGGCAAGCCTGTGGCGGCAGAGGCCGGTGTGACTGCACCAGCCCGAGGTGCGCCGTGTGTTCTCCCGGGGAAGTTGTCCCTGGATCACGGGACCCTGGCAGTGGCGGGCTGCACAGGCTCCCAGGAGGGGAGGTGTGGAGAGTGACCTGTGCTTGCACACAGGCTTCTTGGTGGCGGCAGCAGCAGCCTTAGCGTCTCATGCCCGTCTCTGTTGTCCGAGCTGATCGCCGCGGCTCGCGCCTGTCTCTGAAGCTCATTTAGGTGGTGCTCTGAATCCCCTCTCCTTGTGCACCCCGAAAACCCCTGCCTCTTAGGCAGGTCCAGACTTTTTCCTGGACTCCCTCCCGGCTAGCTGCGGCGCACTAGCCCCCTTCAGGCTGTGTTCACGCCGCCAACCCCAGTCCTCTCCCTGCGATCCGACCTCCGAAGCCCGAGCTTCAGCTCCCAGCCCCCACCCACCCCCGCGGGTGAGCAGACAAGCCTCTCGGGCTGGTGAGTGCTGGTCAGCACCGATCCTCTGTGCGGGAATCTCTCTGCTTTGCCCTCTGCACCCCTGTTGCTGCGCTCTCCTCTGTGGCTCTGAAGCTTCCCTCCCACTCCCCCCACCCCGTCCAGCCCCTGTCTCCACCAGTGAAGGGGCTTCCTAGTGTGTGGACACTTTTCCTCCTTCACAGCTCCCTCCCACTGGTGCAGGTCCCGTCCCTATTCTTTTGTCTCCATTTTTCCTTTTTTTTTTGCCCTACCCAGGTATGTGGGGAGTTTCTTGCCTTTGGGGAGGTCTGAGGTCTTCTGCCAGCGTTCAGTAGGTGTTCTGTAGGAGTTGTTCCACATGTAAATGTATTTTTGATGTATTTGTGGGGAGGAAGGTCATCTCCAGGTCTTACTCCTCCGCCATCTTGAAGGTCCCTCCAGAAGCAATATTGTAACAAATATAAAGACTAAAACTGGTCCACATCAAAAAAAAATCTTAAAAAAAAAAAAAGCAAAGTGGGGATCAGAGCTGAGGCCCAAAATGGTTCTGCAGATCATCTGTAATGAGTTTAAATGCATTCTTTCTTCCGTATGTCAGGCAAGCAGAGTTGGTTTGCTTAGAGTTCACTTTAACTCTGGTTTTACATCAAAAATGGAACATCACTCTGTAATCATTAAGCGTTTTGCTTCGATATTAAATATTAAAGTTCCTCTGATTGCTAAGCCCATAATTAAGAGGGGAAGGAAACCTGTAATGTTACAGATGTTTTCCCATTTGATAATCATGTGGTGAAAGCAATCATGAATAGAAATATTGTAGTTGTTCAGAATAAATAGGAACTCCTGAGGAGACTCAGAGACAGCAAAGAAAAGCACTGGAGGCATGTGATTGCAATGTCAAAGGAGAGAGGAAAAGGCCCACGTGTGTGCAGGAATTTGGAGTAGCAGAGGAAAGGTAGCACAGGGTTCCCGTAAGGATGTTGACAACGGGCAGCAAGGGCTGGATGTGGAACCTGTCCAGGATTCAGTCCTTACTGCTTGGAGGCCCTAGGCATGCTGTTCAGAGCTTCACTCTTCTCACCTGTAAAATAAGGATAAGCATGTCTGCCTTGGACTGATCTGAGAATTAAAGGGGGTACTGGGTGTAAAGTGTTTAGCCCTTGATACTTGTATCATCATCCCCTAGTTTATAAACTCCATGAGAACCCAGATCTTGTCTGACTTATTCCCTGAAATATCTTTGGTCCAAGAATGGTTTCTGGCTTATAATGGACCCACAACAAACAGTTATTGAAATAATAAATAAAAAAGACAATAGGGTTACCCTAGTGGCGCAGTGGTTAGAAATCCGCCTGCCAGTGCAGGGGACACGGGTTTGAGCCCTGGTCCGGGAAGATCCCACATGCTGCGGAGCAACAAAGCCCATGCGCCACAAGTACTGAACCTGTGCTCTAGAGCCCGCAAGCCACAACTACTGAGCCCACATGCCACAACTACTGAAGCCCCCGTGCCTAGAGCCTGTGCTCCGCAACAAGAGAAACCACTGCAATGAGAAGCCCGTGCACCTCAACGAAGAATAGCCCCTGCTCGCTGCAACTAGAGAAAGCCCGCGCGCAGCAACGAAGACCCAACACAGCCAAAAATAAATAAATTAATTTTTAAAAAGAGAATAATAAATGAATAGAAATGAGAAACTTGACAGAAAACAGTGTATCAAAGAAATTGGTTTATGAGAAATTTAAGAGAATTCTGGTTAGGTGATAGGAAACATGTATGTGAAAAGGTAAACCCCAGGGCAGGGCAGACAGACGTTTCAAACGACCTTACAGAATTAGCAGAAATAAGGGTCTTGAAGGAAAGTAAAATTTCTGTATATTCTCAGGAAATGGTTTCAGTATTAACTTTATTAGTCTATTGAGTGATGTTCCACAGTGAAGGTAAGGAGCCATTCTCATGAGAGAACAGTTAAAGTTGTTGGGATATATAACAAAGCAACACTGCCCTGGGCTAGACAACATGACTGCACCAGATTGCTTTCTGTTTCTGACTCCGGTTCTCTGACAACCTATAGGCAAAAAAACGGTAGACTCTTCTCCCTAGAGCCCCAGAGAAGTAGAATCTTAAAGTTTTCAGCCCTATGCCTACATATGCTTGTTTGAAATCATGACGTAGTTAAGTCTCATGATGATTGTTTGTACAGTTAGAGTTGGCTGCTTTTGGAAAAATCCCCAAGGTTTTGCTGCTGGCTCTGTAGTCTGACCACTTAAGGTGCCCTGAACAATCATCTTTATGATTTGACTGTTCTAGTCTCTTAAGACAGTGTGTTAAGGTTTTAGAGGAATGGGCAGGAGTTAAACAACTCCAAACCAACCTAAGGAGAAGTTATGGCATTTTAAGCTATTGCAAACCAAATATGAGATGTAAAAACATTGTTGAAGGTATTCGGGTCAACACTGAGCTTTGAATAGGGTTTGAGGATGCACGTTTCCACCAAGTTTTCAATAAGAGGGTTAGTATTTAATTATGATCAAAGTCAAAGTGCCATGATATTCTAGGATATCTGCAAACAGCTTTTTGACAGCTACTCATAGTATTACTCAGCGCACATTCTGTATTAGGTTATATACAGCTTAAGGCAAAGTAAAGTGAAAGTACTTGCATTTTGCTGAAAAATGAGTCACTAAAGGCTTCAGAATTTGGAGTCTAGATGGAGTGAGTGAATAAGCCAGGCAACAGAAGGGCTAGTCATCACAGTTGGTCCCGACAGCTTTGCCCACATCAATCTGCACTGCTCAGCCAGGCCATCGGTGTGACTAGCTCAGATGGGCAGCTGCCCTTGTTTCTTCAGGAAGGGCCTTGGTTTCATGTGCCTGCAGTGAAACCTCCGGAAGAAGAAATGGAGTGTAAGCAGCATAGCAGCATTTTGACATAACAACACGCTGAATGGAGATGCTGCGGGGGCGGGATTGAGGGACAGATGTCGGTTAGCTCCAGAATTTGCTTGGTGAGTTTTTAATAAGAACTGATATGTTCACAGGTCAACTGGCAATTATTCATTTCACGGTCACCCCAAACTTGCTGGGGACCCACAATGTCTCTTCTAGTGCAAAAGAGCTTCTCTCCCGAGCAAGTCATGCTACATCTCAAAGGGAAGACAAATTTTTGTCTTAGGAATATAATACCTCCTTACAGGGGCCTGAGAGAAATGCAATTCCCTCCAAGTTCCTGACAATTAGGAGGCTCATCCTTAGAAGCAGGAGGCAAGGCTGGGTCTGGTTTTGCTCACTGGGCCCCCGTGTGTAGCAGTGATGTTCTGTTGCTTCATTGTGTTGAATTCTTGGGATGAGTAATACCTAGTCTCTCCAACAGATATTCTTTGGAGAAGATGATTTCTTAAATGAAGCTACGTTTTACTTAAAGTTCCTTCATTAAGCCATTTTTAAAAGCAAATGCCAAATTGAGTGCTTATTCTGGCTTGATTTTATAAGGTTTATTTTCATTCTGCATGAGTTTCCTCATCAATAAAAAAAATAAATATAAACACTGCTCCTCCCAATCTTTTGATCATGTATCAAAGACACAAGAAAGCAAAAAGAATCCACAGTTGACCAATAAGCCAGGCAGGGGACTGCACAGTTGGAAGCCTCCCAGGGGCCCCAAGGCTGGGGCTGGTAGGAGAACCTGCAGGTGGCAGGTGGGGTGGTACTGCTGACCCAGGCCGCAGCCCTGAGTTCACTTTTCCTCTTGAGCACCTCGCTGCTGCTCCGGCTGTTGCTGGCCAGGCTCTCTTTGAGGTACCCCAGCTCTTACCTCACTGTTCTTCTCTGAGTAAGCTGGTTAGAACTTTCCTCTAGGCTTTATCAAATACTGAAAAGAGGACAATGAAGAAACAAAAGACATGTGTGCTCAGGACATGGTTAATAAGGGTGCTTTTATTTTGTACTAAATAGATCACCCACACAATAAGAATGAGAGGCTGGAGGTTTGGGGAGAGCATGGATGTGGGCGGGAGGTACAACCCATCCTAGAGAGAAGGCAGTTCCTGGAGGATTCTAAGAAAACCTAGTTGCTGATTCAAAACCAGGGGCTCCTGGTACATGATGACTTCCTCTTCAGGGCCTTGCCTGCTATCTCCTGGGATGGAATTGTGCCCCGAAGCTCAGTCCTTTTTTCCGGGCCCTTCCTGACTGCCAGGCCTGCTCCTCAGGCAGCCAGGATGCTCTCTCATCCACCTGCTGACCTGCGTGCGAGCTCCTGGCTCCATCTGGCCCCTTTTATCTCCTTTCGTTCCTCATCTTTCTCCAGGGCCCTGCAGCCTCCTAAGGTGCTGAATTGCAGCATTCTAACCAGGCTCCCGGGAAAGGCTTCGTCCTTCCCACCCCTGCTCCCAGCTGATGTTCTCTACCTCATCCTGTGGTGGGAGTTAGAAACTAGCTGGGTTTCAACTCACGGTCGTTTTTGGTCGAAGGACTGTCAGGTTGGACACCTGAGGAGTTGGAGGCATGATGCTTGGTTCTGTTTCTTTCCCTTTCCATTGCCAGGTAGGAGGAAAAAAGGCTTTGCCAATGGGTATCTGCATCTGCTTCTTCCCACCCTTGGATTTCTTCAGTGGCTTTTAGAGGAATAAGTAGGAGTTTTAGCAAATTTAATTTTTTTTTTAAAGCTTATTTATTTATTTATTCATTTATTGATTGCTGTGTTGGGTCTTCGTTTCTGTGCGAGGGCTTTTTCCAGTTGCGGCGAGCGAGGGCCACTCTTCATCGCGGTGCGCGGGCCTCTCACTATCGCGCCCTCTCTTGTTGCAGAGCACAGGCTCCAGACGCGCAGGCTCAGTAGTTGTGGCTCACGGGCCTAGCTGCTCCGCGGCATGTGGGATCTTCCCAGACCAGGGCTCGAACCCGTGTCCCCTGCATTGGCAGGCAGATTCTCAACCACTGCGCCACCAGGGAAGCCCAGCAAATTTAATTTTAATAAAACTCACTTATTAAACATCTTTGATCCTCAAAGTGGTACTCTAGGCCCTGGACGTGGGGACGCAGGGGTGGGGGCCCCAGGGATTGGGGAATTCCTATCCTCACTGGTTCCTGAGCTCACCATACTGGCTTAGAGAAGGACTGAATATTAATCCTTTAATGCAGAAAGGTCAGACTTTTTTAATGCATTAAATATTTTCATAAATAAAGAAGCTTATGTATTTGTCTAAACAGAAGTCATGCTCAGATGTACATATTTGTATGTGTCCTGAATAATCAATCCCAATTTACCAATCACCTGTGCATCCAGATGACAATCGTCATCCAGGCCTACTCTTCCTTCCATCAGAGCCCCTGGCATTACTATGGGAGCCAGGGAAAGCACATCCAAACTTTTCTTTTTTTAAGACACCTGTAATTTCAGAAATAAAGAAGCCATACATGGCAAGTAAAATATGAAAAGATGGCCTACATCATATGTCATCAAGGAATTGCAAATTAAAACGACAATGAGACATCACTACATACCTGTTAGAATGATGAAAATCAGAACACTGACAGCACCAAATGGCGGTGAGGATGTGGAGCAACGGGAACTCTCATTCACTGCTGATGGGAATGCAAAATCGTTCTGGCCACCTTGGCAGACGTTTGACAGTTTCTCATAAAACTAAACATACTCTTACCATTCAATCCAGAAATTGCGCTCCTTGGTATTTACCCAAAGGAGTTGAAAATGTATGTCCACACAAAAGCCTGCACATGGATGTTTATAGAAGCTTTATTCATAATCGACAAAACTTGGAAGCAACCAAAACGCCTTTAAGTAGGTGAATGGATAAACTGTGGTACATCCAGGTAATGGAACATTATTCAATGATGAAAAGAAATGATCTATCAAGTGATGAGGAATCTTAAGTGCATATTACTAACTGAAAGAAGCCAATCTGAAAGGGCTACATACTGTATGCTTCCAATTATATGACATTCTGGAAAAGGCAAAATTATGGAGACATTAAAAAGATGAGTGGTTGCCATGGGTGGGGAAGAAGAGAGAGGAATAGACAGAACACAGAAGATTTTAAGGCAGTGAAAATACTCTGTATCATGTTTTAATGATGAATATATGTGATTATACATTTGCCCAAACCCATAAAACGTATAACACCAAGAGCGAACTCTAAACTGTGGACTTTGAGTGATTATGATGTGTCAATGTAGGTTCATCCTTGGTAAAAAATGTACAAATACAGTGACTGATGTTGATAATGGGGGAAGCTATGCATATGTGGGAGCAGGGGGTATGTGGGCAATCTTTTTACTTTCCTCTCAATTTTATTAGTCTTTTTAGACTATTTTCAGCAGGTCTACACTTATGGGAGGGTGATGGTGTGTGATTGGGCAGTCCCACATTTATGTGGATTATTTGGGCAGATCATGTTCAACCCAAGCATCTGAGAAGAGCAGCTCTGAGCAGGGACAGATCCTGTGGATCCCAGAGAGGTCTGGGTGGAGAGCAGGTCCTAAATGGAGTGATATGTGGGCACCCTGCTGATGAGGTCTTTTAGGAGGAACACGGAGAGGTAGGAAAGGCCTGAAGAAAGGCAAGTTAAATGAGGCTAAAGCCAAATTTGTCCTGTTTCAAAAGTTGTTGGGAGATGGCTCTGAGCCAGGAAAACCAGAGGAAGTTGATTTTCTCTTTTTGTTTTTCTTCCTTTCACCCAAATAACCCCCAGAAATAGGATTCAACTACATTATGGGTTAAATAGGCATTGTAAAATTGGTCTGGGGCTTGATCACCATGTGGGATTTTGTTCTTGTGGGAAATAAATTCCAACTTCCAAATGACTGACTTAAAGAGGCCACTTTTGAAAGTAGCAGGTTGCTTACTCCTACATTCACTTTTAAAGGAACTTGTAACTAAATATTAAGCTTTCCAATTGTGAGAGTTTGTGATTTTGATCATTCTAGACTCTTGACTTCATTAAATAAATTTTTCACTCTTTCTGATTTATTGGTGCCAAGCTCTGAATACACTGTATATACTGACATTTCTAAGTTGACTTTTAAGAAAAGCTCTATGTTTTACCAAAATCATAAAGTATCTATATTAAAAAAAAAAAAACTGAATAACCTAGTATAGAGATAATATGGTTATAGATAATATGGTTATAGAGAACCAAAGAACGGATTAACTTTTCATTAGAGCTAGAAATACACTTAAGCTAAAATATTAATTGTCAGTGTGGTCTGATTTGAGGAGCCCACAAAACTTCAGTGGACCAGGTCTCTCCTACCTTCTCGAAGCACACTATGGAAATTACATTATCATTATTTCATTCTCAGGTTTGGGTGCTTTACTGCCAAAGGATTCTTATATGGTACTGGAGGAAAATCTGAGTTTACTCTTTAGTATAACGTGGCCAGCAGTGCCTGTCCTACTAACTTAGGATGAAATGAGATGATGTATATGGGCACATGTTGTATGTTATAAAGTATTTTTAAAGCTCACATATCTGTAGGGAGCAAATAATTAAACAGCAAAATCCAGCCACCTTACATAGGGGATATTTCTTATAGTATGACATGAGAAATAACAGTGATAATAACTTCCAGGCAATAGAATGAGTTTTGTTATTGTTTTGTTTTATTCTGTTTTGTCTTTGCTTTTATTTTGTTTTGCTTTATTTTCTTTTTTTTGTAGCTCTCAGCCTGAAGTTATTTTCTGTCCCCTAAAAGGTATGTTTATATATATGTGTGTGTATATATATATACAATTTGCTAGAAAACAGAGCCTAAAATAAAGATTATGTGCCAACACTTTATTAAAGACTGAATCCTAGGAATGTAGGAGTGAGAAAGAAGTGGGGTGAGGTGGGGAAGGAGAGTGAGCAAATAGAAGGGAGGATGTTCTTGAGATGCCTGCACTTCATGATGAACTGAGTGCTTGGTGCCCCAGAAAGCTTTGGAGGATGCATGCTGCTACTGCATCTCTCAAGAGTCTCTCTGGAGGGAGAATAGGAGAAGAATTATTTTACTGACTTCCATCTCCTATTGGGTGAAACTTGCCTCTGTAGTAGATTCACACACTTCCTTCCTCAGTCACACATCTGTACACACTGAGCAGCCACAGGGAAGTGCCAGGGTACTTGGGCTTGGGTGTAAGGTGAGGCACCCACACAACCAAAGACATGCAGCCCAGGGCCCTGGGTCTGTAGAATATGTAGCAGCAGCAAGCAGGCCCCGTGACTGTAAGCAACACCAAGGCATTTGTGTGGGTCTAGGGTGATGCGTAAACTATACACTATAAAACACAGCATCGAGGAAGCCACCTTAGATCATTTCTGCTGCCACTTTTGCTGAGTGCACTTCTGAGAAGGGAGGACATTTTTGGTTCTCACACCGCAGAGCTGTGTAGCAGCTGACAGTAATGGAGATAATTAGAGGTATGGAGTTGATCACAACTTGACCTATAATGACCAGTTTAAGTAGTTGTGACAGAGAGAGTAAGATCTTTCTGTAAAGCAATATTTCAGATATTATACAAGGGAGCAACTTGATATAGATGAGTGTGACAGGGACAAGAATGCAGGAAACAAGATGAGTCATTGATTCAGAGAACGATCCCAAAGAGCAAGAAAAGATGGTTCTAGTGCCAGTTAAGCTTCATCAGGCCTTAGAACCAGAAGTTACTGAAATGTCATATGGATTTTTAGTATCTATATATAATGTATGTATTTACTCATGCAACAGATATTTATTGAGAGCCTACTGGAGGCTGGGTTCTATTCTAGGCTTTGCCCACTCAGCAGTTTCTGCACTCTTGGCACTTAGATTCCAGTGCAGGAAGACAGACAGTAGCATGTCAGAAGGTGGTGAGTGTCGTGAAGAGAAATAAAGCAGGACAAGAGAGACAGTGTGTGTGGTGGAGAGGCAGGAGTTGCTATTGCTATAGAACAGTCAAAGAAAGCCTCTGTGATAAGGCAACATCCGAGCAGAGACTGAAAGAAGAGGAAGGAATGAGCTGAGTGTCGGGAAGAAGAGTGATCCCAGCAGAGAACAGAGAAGGCAAAGCCTGGGGAAGGGCCAGTAGATATTGTTGAGGGGATGTACATTCATGTGATGAGTATATGCACAAGCACGTGTTTTTCCAAAGTGAAAAAAAAAAAAATAGTAAACTGTGTATATTTAATATTGTCATCCAGATATTCTCAATTTTACTGTCATCATAAATGTCTGAACAGAAGAAACTCTTTATGTTATTATCCAAAAGAGATATCTGAAAATGGTAGAACCCACTGGCAATTGCAGTCAAGATCCTGGTTTCTATGACCCAGTAATAGTAATTATGCAAAAAATCATCTGGGCAGGTAGGAAGGACTTGCCCATGGACGGTCGTGACACACAGCGAAGTGTAGCTGCCAGATGGGTCCCAGAGGGACAGGACACCAGTCAAGTATGGTTTAAGGTTGAGTTGGGAGAGAAGAAAAGTCCCACCCGTGGTTGATAGCTATAGGCCTGAGGGCTTGTTTTGAGGATGTTTTGTTTGGCCTAAGGATAGTTAACATTTATAAACTGTTGAATGTTTAAAAACTTTTTTGAGTTAGCGTGCCTTTGGGTCATGTGTGTTACTGCAGCCAGCTGTAGTGGGCTGTGAATTCATGGTATACCAGCACGGTGGAAGCAATAGTAAGCAAGACAAAAGGCACCATCATGGGTGACGAAGGCAGTTAAAGAGTCTCATGTGGACCTGAGTAATACACTCCAAAATGTGACTACAACAAGCTTACTCAGCCTCTCTTAATGTATCTTCTGGCCCTGACACATGCTTCAGTCATTTCTATCACCCGGGACTTGGAAGTTTGTGAGACGTGGTCCTCAGGAAGGTGAAGAGTGGATGGGACACTCGCTATGGTTGAGGACCCTGGGGACCAGTGGAACTGAGGAAGCATTAATAAACAGGCACTTCTGCATCATGTGAAAACTGCATCTCTCAACATTGGAATGAATGTTAAATATGTGGAAAGAAGTAATAAGGCAAAAATTCAGATAATGCACACACATGGGGATACACACCTGGATAGAACCAAAAGGGGTATCCTGACCATTGAAGAACCACTGCAGTGCATCTGTGTTTGTTTGCTTGGAGGTCTAGGCTATTTTTCAAGGTTTATAAATTGGCTATAAAAATGTATTTGTGAATTTTAAGTTTCAGCCTGAGAGAAAATTTTGACTTTTAAATTCAAACTTACTATTCCAAAACTCATTCTGGCACCTTTTTAGGGCTTGATGAATTGTTTCAAAGATGTTTATTGCTTTTAAGTCTCTGTTTTATTGCCAAGCTTGTAATGCGTAAACTGCTTTGAATTTCGTTAAGATAGTGAGTGATCAGGCAATGACACGACTTTAAAACAGAGAACAGCCAAGAGATTTAACTGGATTAAGAGAGAAGATTAGTACATTTTATGTAGATAGGCTGTTTCTAACAATTAAAATATGCCTCCTCTGGATATGTGTTTCCATCATGCAACATAATAAGAGAGCTCCAGAAATATCACTGTGTTCTTTGAAGAAAGGGTAACAATTTGCTCTGTATCGACAGCAATATTGTGTATTTCAAACAGCTTTCAGCTGGGATCTCTAAGTTCTGTACAAATATTAACCAAACTACCTCATACAGAATAGATGTTGCCATGGTTGATCATTGATTAGAGCAGTAGGTTGAGAGCTACGTGCTCTTGAAGCTCAGTTTCTTATGACCCAAAGTCAAGTGGCTCAGAACATATGGATGCTTCTCAGGTCAAGAGCCTCTTTAAACTGCCAAACTCATTGTCAAGTATCTGACTGCTTTCAAACATCACAGCTATACAACTTGATGCATCCTAGGATTTTAGGTTTCTGATTGCAAGTTATAAAAATCAACTGAGATAAAGTAAATAAAGGTCATTTATTATACAGTACAGGGACCTCATAGAACATAAAGACAGGAATGCAGCCAAGCCTCAGGAACGAATGGGGAACGGGCACGCCACTGGGAACCCAGACACATGCTCACTCGGATTCTGGTCCCTGCTTCTCTCCATGCCCATCCTTAATTGTTTTCTTTCTCTTAAGAACCGTTTCCCTGCTTCTTCATTTACATGGCATAATGCGGCCATCCTCAACTGCCGTGTTTATATGTTTTAATTTGTGCCCCCCAAAAGTTCAACACTTCTGTTCCTCTGTATTAGTTTATTGCTGTATAAAAAATAAGCCCAATACTTAGCAACTTAAAGCAACAAACATATACAATCTTACAGTTTTTGTGGGAGCAGGAATCCAGGTGTGGCTTAGCTGGGTGCCTCTTCCTCAAGATCTCACACAAGGCTGCAGTCAAGGTGTTAACTAGAGCTGCAGTCTTATCGAAAGATTCTTCTGAGAAAGGATTTGCTCCTCAATTCGTGCACATGGCTGCTGGTAAGATTCAGTCCCTTGCAGGTTGTTGGGCACACCAGCTATGGACTTCCCACAATTCCTTGCAACATGGCCTCTCCATAGGGCAGCTCACAATATTGCACCTGGTTTCCATCCAAAGAAAGTCGCAAGAGAGGGAGAGTAAGAAGTTGCTGTCTTTTTGTAACCTAATCTCAGAAGTGACATACCATGACTTTTGCCTATTCTACTTGTGAGAAGTGAGACACTAGGTTCAATGCACACTC
This sequence comes from Balaenoptera ricei, assembly GCF_028023285.1. Classification (NCBI taxonomy): domain Eukaryota; kingdom Metazoa; phylum Chordata; class Mammalia; order Artiodactyla; family Balaenopteridae; genus Balaenoptera; species Balaenoptera ricei. Next base: position 10,976,421 of record NC_082656.1, on the reverse strand, counting down.
AAGGGGAAGAGGGCAGGAATTCCAGTATATAGAGATCACTCGGAGCCTTTTAGAGACTGCTTATCACATCCTCTCTTTGCCTTTCTCCCAATTCCAAAGTCGTTAGCAAAGGTTTCTTTTTGACCCAGCTTGGATCCTGTGCCTATTTTTCCAATGAGCTGTAGAGGGAGTGAAGACTCATGGTGTAGACGGTGTGCCAGGTGGGCACAGTAGTCAGGCGAGACAAAGGGAACCATCCCGGATGAAGAAGGCAGTTAAAGAGTACCAACCTGAATAAAACACTCCAAAATGTGACCGCAACAAATTTACTCAGTCTTTCTTTATTAATGGGAATAAAATTTCCAAGCAGATAATTCACCTCCCCAAAAGATTGGTTCTGTGCAGGCAGATTTTCTGAATAATTCAGATGTTTGAAGCCCTTAATCCTAAAGTATATATGTAACTAAGGCTAAAGTACTTTTTAAAGAATTCATAGTATGTGCCATTATCCTTTTTTAATTTGTTTTTCATTGTTAAAATTACGGTGTATACATATATAAGATAAAATTTACCATTTTATGGCTAGGATTCTAGCCTTCTAGCAGTTCACGCAGGGATGGAGTAACTTGTGGCTTCTTTGGCCTCTTCAGGTGGATTCCCTGAGCTTGGCTGGGCTGGGAAGGAGAAAAGTATGAAATTTCGTAGAGGAGTGGTGTCATGTAGGTGGCAGTGCCCAGTGGTGGAAGGGCTGCCTAGGCTGTTACAACTCCCTCAGCTCACCGCGCCATGCCCCTCCCATCCCAACCACGCTCTAATGCCCCTCCCATCCCAACCACGCTCTAATGCCCCTCCCATCTCAACCACGCTCTAATGCCCCTCCCATCCCAAAGCACGCTCTAATGCCCCTCCCATCCAAAGCACGCTCTAATCGTAGCTGTTATGTAGGGTAGGCTAAACTGCTTACACATAGACTCAAGGTATAACAGCTCAACGTGAGAAGTCTTCTTACCCCCTCTGACAAGCTCAGATTCATCCCAAATGAAAACATGTCCTGTCTTCCAGAATATTTTCATGAGAACCTAGAAATCACTTAGTGTTGACGTGAAATCAATAAAAGCAAATGCTCTTGGCAAAGGGCTGAAGTCATTTCTTCTTCATGGGATACGGGGCAAGGGTTTGGACCTAGTTATGATAACTCAAGTCAGGGCTATGCATGGAAGAGGAGGCTTCACTTAATATTCCTGTTACCATTTCTATTTTTTTTTAATTATAGTTTTATATCCATAAATTCATTTTTATAAGCTCCCACTAAAAGAATGGAAATACTTAAGTTTTTCTGCCTAAATAGCTCATTAGGATTTCAGCCTGTAACATTTCCACAGGCAAGTCATTATTTCTGATGATTTCACGCTGTGATGCACAGCTGCATCACGACAGTATGGGGCCGGTGAATATTAGGGTTAGGCTGGGCCGTCCATTATCCATTCCTGTGTTAGCTGCTTGTTGATGCGCTCCCCCTGCCCAGTGCATGAATGAGCCCCTGACATCCCATGGTTTGTTGTCATACTCAGCATTATTCTTTAGAGAAACTAAAAAGTTTGCTCCGTTTTGCATAGTCATTATTATTTTTCCCCCTCAGAGTGATGAATTGGTGGAATAGAGTTCAGTGTGGTAGATGTGGAGTCCTAGAGAACAATCATCTCTGCTGTGAATTCAGATTAATCAAAGAGCCCAAAATAGAGGTCACTCAGCAGTATCCCTAAGGCTTCTTTTAGGTTCTGACTGACATTGCCCTGATTCCAGGGGCAGTGAGAACAGGGAGTCAAGAAGAGAGTGAAGAAAGGTGTTGGTGGCTGATCCCTTTGCCTATTCGTGGGGTATGAAAAGCTCTCCCGAGGGTGCAATAACACAAAATTAACATGGAGGCTATGAAAGTATTTGGAGATGGGACCAATATCCTAAAGACTCAGAATACAAGCATAGCTTTGAAATTAAAAGAAAATCAGAAAATTTCTACTTTGGTTCTCATCAAGGTATAGGAAAACATGACCTCCATGAAATAAAAGAAAGTGATCACGAGGAACCTCCTGGATGAGATAAAACAATGGGAGCCTAAACTCCCCTCCAAGACAAGCTGGGGTTTGAGGCACCGGATCCAGGCAGAGTTTTCAGGATGCCAGGTCAGATCTGAAGGGGAGGCAGGATTAGTCTACCAGTTACAAAGTATGAGGCAGGGGAGGTCCAATAAGAGCTAAGTAAACCTGTCCAAAGAGGTCAGCCTGAATAGGGTCGGCAGAAGGGAAGACTCCAGGACCAAGGGCTCAGACAGAACCCAGGGGAGGAGCCTTAGATGAGGCCCTTTGTGCTGATGTGTCCTCAGGCACTTGGTTGGGTTCCATCTGACCTCCCCCCACAGGCCGGAAGAAACCTGCCAGGCTCTGAGCTGGTTCAGAGAAGGACTGAAACACAGGATGAGATGACAAGGAAAGAATAAAAGAGATTTAAAAAGCATAACCGCAGAATTATAACTCCATTGTAGAAACAGCAAAAAGTCAAGTCTTAACCTCTGCCGTGAACTAGCTGTGGCTTATTGAGAAATCAAAGTATTCTTTTGGATCCTTAGTTTCCCCATCTGTAAAGTGGGGCTCAGAATTCAGTGCAAGTCCTCATGTCTGACACAATCAGTAATTTGATTGGTGAAAAAAAATCAGTTCATGTGGGCAGCCTTAAGCAGTTATATGCATTATACCTGAGATATTTTTAAATGTAGAGAAGTATGTTTGTTACCCCATATTTTGGTGCAGGGTTAATACATTTTTGGAGTAAGGTTGGAGTCCTTCCTTTATCCTGCAAAAGCAGCACCCGTGATGAATTGTCCGTGATCTCATTTTTTTGGTTTTGTTTTTAAATGGAGTGAAATCTCAGACTTCAGTTTAGACACAGTCATTCTAGATCTTTCTTCTCACATTATTTCCACCCCCCCCCTTTTTTTTTTCTTTTTTCATTTGTCTGGCCTGTGACAAACTTGATTAAATTCTTTAAAAAAATTTTTTTTTGTTGACTTGACTTTAAAATGAGTCCTTTCAGATTATGCAACTTAGTTTTCATAGAAACAACAGCTTTCTTTCTTTTTCACTCTATTTCATTATATATTACTATTTCCCTAGATTACCTGATTATAATTGCAGCTGGTTTGTGAGCAAATGCAACTGGTGTTTGGCAGGCAAGCAACTCAAGTGGTGAGAGCAGAAGCCAGTGAACATACAGAAGAACGGCCTCCCACTGGCTGCAGACATCTGCTGGCATATGGAGAGAACAAAGAACATCAGTCATTTCAGTAACTCTGTTAAGTGAAGATGTGTTAGGAGTACTTCCAATGAACCTCCTAACACTGTCATGGGGATTAAAGGAGAAGTTCATGTTGAAGTCTTGCCAAATGGCTCGTGCTCAGTAGAAGTTGGTTCCCTTCCTTTCCTTTAGAAGCCTTTCTAGCACAATGCCTTGCAGAATGGTGATTCCTATACAAGGAAGTCGGCTTGTTAATTATGTATTCAAGGCTGGGATTTGAAATTTCAATTCCTTTATGCCTCCTATGCCACTGCTTTAAGCACATCAATCTGTCTCACAATCCTGGACAGTCTTTCCTCTCCATGCTGTAGGGCTATCCTGTTGAAGTTTGATTTCCATGACTTTGGAAATGCACAACTTACTGTTCAGGCCAAACTGGTGGAATGCTAATGTCAGGCTTCCAGAGCAAATTGTTGGGGAGGCTGCCCTTTAAAGGCTAATGGATCTGGAGTTCCATGTGATTTTGTTCCAGGCCTATGGGGTATGTATAGCTGCTTTCGATGTTCTGTGACGTTTGACAGTAGAGTTTTCAAAAAGTCAAATAGGATAAAGTGTCCACCCATGAGTTGGGTGTGCAAAGATCACACTGGGGAGAAGTCGTGCTCTTCATTTGTAAAGTATTTTGCTTTACAAGGCACTTTCCATATTGGTACAACAAAAGGAAGCAAACGTGAGGTAGGCGAATGTGCTTTCTATTTCTGATGAGTCTGATTTTCCTTTTCCTGGCTCAGCAGGATCTGGGCTGCACACACTCCCGAATGCCCCTTCCATTCTTCCAGGGAGCCTCCTCGGATACGTTTATAACTGGACAGAAGGAAGAAATATTAAAAGCCCCATAGAGCTGCTCACCCCTTATCTGGGTGCTTAAAGAAAGGGTAAAGTTTTGTTCCGCCAGCCAAGTGAATTGAATTGGAGTGCTTGGCAGAACTAAGTCAGAAAACTGCCTCTTTGTGGCAGCATCATTCCATGGCCAAGCTTTGAGGGTTGTCATTTCTCTGGTTCTTTGTGCAAGACATCTGGCTACTCTGTAAAAGAACTAAAACTCTGTGAGGCTCTTCCAGTGGTCCACCACAGCCATCGAGAGATTCATTACACGTAGGAAAGGAGCACCCAGCGCCTGTTCTCCCTCTTCTAATCCATTAAAGGGGATTAGTAGCAAGCTCAGAGGCGGTTCCCATCGTATCTTGAGTGGGAAAGAGACTCTTCCCCTCATAGTCTCTTGAGATGTGATTCGGCATGAATAGAGAGTATAGGAGTTTCTTACAAATATGTTGCCTCCATAGCTGTCAGCAGGGTTTGCTATGTCTCTACTTTGGGCAAAAGCAAGCCCTCACTGCAGGAGACTTCACAGACTTCTCTGGAAAAAACCATTAAGATGGCATAGTGGGAAAAGAAAAGAAGAGAAAAGGAAATAGGTCCTCTAGGCCCCGATCACAAATTTCATTTCTTACATCATTTTGCATGTATCTGGCTGGGGGTAAGGTGGAACCTGGAAGGAAGAGGTCGTGCATTTAACCCCACTGCCTCTCTCCTCAGCTGTGACTATGAGCTCACAAGGTGAACTTGTGGTTCACAGGATGGCATCCCTAGTGGGCACATAACCACTTCACAAAATTTATTTAAAACATACAGGGGGGCTTCCCTGGTGGCGCAGTGGTTGAGAGTCTGCCTGCCAATGCAGGGGACGCGGGTTCGAGCCCTGGTCTGGGAAGATCCCACATGCCGCAGAGCGGCTGGGCCCGTGAGCCACAATTACTGAGCCTGCGCGTCTGGAGCCTGTGCTCCGCAACAAGAGAGGCCGCGACAGTGAGAGGCCCGCACACCGCAATGAAGAGTGGACCCCGCTTGCCGCAACTAGAGAAAGCCCTCGCACAGAAATGAGAGACCCAACACAGCCATAAATAAATAAATAAATAAATAAATAAATAAATAAATAAATAAATAAAATTAAAAAAAAAATCTTCTTAAAACATACAGGGAAAACACCTAATGCTTTTATGAGGACTGTGGCTTCTGAGTAAGAAAACAGAATCTTCTGAGTAATCCTTAACTTCAGTGGGAGAAACCCATTATTTCTGGGCCCAAGTTTACCTATTTTGTTGTTGTTGTTGATACTGCATAGCTTTTGGAAGCTACATCACCTTAACTTAAAGAGAAATTCTTAATGATGAAACTAAGCAAGAAATCAAAAATTCCCCAAAAAGAAATTAAAATTTTAAGGATCTGTAAAAGTCTCAGCCTTACATGGCCTAATTGTCTCTGTCAAGACTTGTCCCAGCAAAAGACCATCTTTTAGTCTTAACATGCTTCAGGGACTTATGGGTATGCACTGTCCTCTGAAGCCCATGTCACAAGAGACATATGGGAACAAACTTGATGACCTCAAAATGGCCCGAGTGTAAAAACTGGTTAACTATTAATCTCAGTAAGCTCACTTTTGTTTTCTTTTACATTTAGTTAGTAAACAGATTTTATCGTTGTAATAATGGCTTACGTTTCATCCTGCATGTCTACTCTATTGAATTAGAAATTTGAAGTGCAGAATTATGATGTTTTGGATCATAAAAGCTGCCAGGTAACCACGATTCTAATACCTTTGAGAGGAATTGACAAAAGGGATCTTTGTACTGCAGATTTTCCTGTATAAACTCCAAGATATAGAGAAAATCTCTAGCCTCAGTTTTAACAAAACTGATAGCCAATCTGAAACGTGTTTAATTTTGGATGGCTTAAAATTACTAGATGGTTAATACTTCTGTTATTAACCTGCTATCCTAAAATAAGATTTCTTTTATTGCAAAAGCTTATTTTAAAATTAGTACTGTGAGATTTGCCATTTTTGAGTTTGTAGTTTTTAAATGACTGCTTATTTCTTTTTAGAAACTTTTCCTGTGATAAAATAAAATGTAACAAGAGGGCAGCTGGGACTTATCTCATCTTCCAAGAGTTGGTGATATTCGCAGCTTTCTTGTTCAGTTATAATTTAAGCCTCTTTGGTATCTTTAGTACTAAATTATTACATGAACCTTAAACATGGAGTAGCCAGACAGCCTATGATCACAGGTTTAAATCTGCGGCTCTGCATTATCCTGTCTCACATTCATTATGGATTAATTATTTTTAAATATAGTATTCTTATTTATAGTTTTATTAGAATAAAGCTGGCTGGGCTTGATAGACCTTCGCTTTGTCTTTCCAGCTGGTGTTATCTTGTAATGTGTGAGAGGTATATACAGTAAACAGAATTCTCAGTTTAACATAACACATGGCTGAATTCGGAATAAGATCCATGTTCTTTTCCAGCTCTTTCCAGACGCACTCAGTTAACTTCTCCATTTTACAGACAGCAAACAGGGCACTTACTGATAAAAGGAAGTGTACTTGGACATTGGTAAATACTTGGATGGTGGGGGGGAAGCAAGCTGTGCTGTGGCCTGTGCGATGCCCTGTGCGATGCATGAAGATACCAGGCTGCCAGTTGGTAGAGACAGTTGGAGTCAGTTAAAAACATGGGAAGTTATGATTTAGGTGTAGATGAAATGTGTCTGGGAAATAGAGGCTGAGAAGTTCAGCAGTAGAGTATATCAAAAACAATCTGAACACCCTTGCTTCAGTGGTTTTGTCAGTAATTTTAAGGTATAATTCTATAACTGCTTCTCATTATTTGATAATACTTTTTCCCCCAGTAAACCTTTTTGACCGCCAAGTGCTAAAAGAAAAATGAAAGTGCATGTTTAGTTAAAATGAAGTTCTGATTTTCTATTTCCCAAGGAAGTGATAATAACTGTGTGACTTGCACAAAGTATTTATGAACATTTACCATCCATTATGGGTGTCATAGTGATATCACTAACTATAAGAAAACTAGAAGATAAAAATTTTCTAAAGAAGCAACAATATATACTTCAAAAATTGGTAGTTATTAAAAAATGTCCAAGGATGGTAATTTAACATGAACGGTGGCAGGAAGTGTGTTTAATATTTATTACATGAATTTTCATTTATATCAAATGATTGTTCCTCTAAATTTATTTTTACCCGTTTTAGATTCTTTGGTTTCCTTTGTATACATGAAAAGTAAAAGATAGCTCTTAGTAAATTGGCCATATTTTTGGAAGAAGAACTTGGCAAACAATAGAGGAATGTGAGTTTTATATCAGTGCCATCAAATGATTCAAATAGAAAAATCAGTCAAATTAATTCCAGTCATAGCTCAATATTTTCAACCAATTTATGCAATCAACATAAAACTTTGAACGCTCATTAAAGAGAAAATACCTGCAGTTACTGTAAATTTTATTGTAAATTTAGTTAAACATTTCAGTATTGAAGATAAAATTATTTGAATATAAATTCGTGTAGTGCAGTCTCATGGTAAAAAAACAAAACAAAACAAAACAAAAAACTACCTCTGATTATAGTAAGAGATTGATCAAGCTGAATCATATTTGGAATTGGTTGTAATGCACACGTGACTAATAGGTGTCAGTCCAAACAATCTTTAATACTCTACCACTTGAAGTAGAAATCAAGAGTTGACAAAATTTACAAATATTTTTCTTTCCTTTGAGGCCTTCTGTCTTCTGGATGTTGACACTCTATTTCAATCTTCTATATCTCCCAGTTTTTCTTTTGTATTTTATCTGTTTATCATTTCCTGTTGATTTCTGGGATGGTATGATCTTTCTGATTCATAAATTCCTTTTTCATGGAATATATCTGACTACTTATTTATTGTGTTCTTTATTTCAACTATTATTTTGTTCATATTTAATGTTTTCTCTCAACTTTTTAATATTTTCTGTGTATATAAATGTAAATAATATATAGTGCTTTTCTAAAAGATTGCACACTTAGAATAAAACAGGTTTCAAGGAACACACATAGGTCTAATCTTTAATCACCAATTCTTTTTTTTTTTTTTAAAGATCAAATTTATAGAGAGAATGTTTTGCTTATTTCTTTTAAAATTTATTTATTTATTTATTTATGGCTGTGTTGGGTCTTCGTTTCTGTGCGAGGGCTTTCTCCAGTTGTGGCACGTGGGGGCCACTCTTCATCGCAGTGCGCGGGCCTCTCACTATCGCGGCCTCTCTTGTTGCGGAGCACAGGCTCCAGACGCGCAGGCTCAGTAATTGTGGCTCACGGGCCCAGCTGCTCCGTGGCATGTGGGATCTTCCGGGACCAGGGCTCGAACCCGTGTCCCCTGCATTGGCAGGCGGATTCCCAACCACTGCGCCACCAGGGAAGCCCTAATCACCAATTCTTAATTCACATTGTTTTATCCACTATTTCCCCCATATTTGATGCTTGAGTACAATCCTTCTTTTACCGTGTGCTGTGGGTTGAATTATGTCCCCCTAAAAGACACGTTTAAGTCTTAGTTCCCAGTACCTGTAAATGTGGCCTTATTTGGAAATAGGGTCTTTGCAGATGTAATCAAGATAAAGTCATACTGGATTACAGTGGGACCTAAAACCAATGACTGGCATTTTTATAAGAGAAAGGAGAGGGAGTCTTGGATACAGAGATACAGAGAAGACACAGGGGAGAAGCCTGTGTGAAGATGAAGGCAGAGATTTCAGTGATGTGTCCACAAGCCAAAGAATGCCAAGGATTCCCAGGAGCCACCAGAAACTAGGAAGAGGCAAGGAAGAATTCTGCCCTAAAGCCTTCAGTGGGAACGTGATCCTGCCAATATCTTGATTTGATTTCTAGCCTCCAGAACAACTTTGCAGATAACAATACTCCTTCAGAGTTTGTTCATTTCTCTATGGAGAGGAACTTCATTACCTGCTTAAACCTGATCAAAATACATGCTTTGGTTTGCATTAGATCTCTTTACACCCCAAATTTCTGCCAGATTAATGCTTATTTTGGTTTAGTTTTTTTTTTTTTTTTTCTTTTCATGTCCTCTTGGCTTTCATAACTTTGCTGACCCTGAATCTAAAGGAAAAAGTAGAAAATTGTGAGCTCTTTGGACAGAATGTGGGCAGTGGCAGAAATTGACCTAAGTGTCTGATTTATGTGGGTGCCCTCAGCATCTCTCACAGTGCCTTTCACATGCAGGGTGGTAAAAAAAAAAAAAAAATTTTTTTTTTTTTTTATTGACTTTAAAGTCAATAGGGTGTCTATATACCATAGGAGGATAAAACTACACAAGTGTCTTTCTCTAAGTACCGAGGGATGATTTTCCTCTTCAAATTTTATGCAATAGCCCCTTAACAGTCCACAAATAGGATTAGACACATGTCTGGTTTTGCTGCAGTGCAGAGTTAGTTACCTAGTCATCAACTGCAATAATAGATTTCATTATAACTTGAATACTCTTAATTTTTACTAAAATTTTTACACATATATTTGCTCCCCTAAATAATCACAGATTATTTTTCACATTCTGTTATTACCTATCACCATCTATGCGTGGAAACCAAGACTCAGCAAGGTTTAGATATTTAACCTAAGTCACAGAACCTCAATTCAAGGCCCTGTCCAATACCGCATTTCAACAAAACATTAAGAACTGTGAGAGATACTGAGAAACATCATTTTCATCTCTTTGCCACATTTGTGGTATATGTCATGGACAACGGTTAATGTAAAAATATTTTCTTTTTCTGTCTCAAAGTCTGTCCTGTTAGTTTTGTATTATAGAGAAGAGTATATGGCCAGTAGACTAACTGGGAGAACTAATTTGAAGCGGGTCATGAGGTAGAGCATTTTTTTGCAGAAAATGTGAAGTAATCTGCTAAATTTCTTTTGTCAGGGTGGCCAAGATGAGACAATCACTTTGATAGTGATAGATGAGAGAATTAAAGGAGGTCTTATTTTAGTAACATTCTTTTTTTTTTTTCAGTTTATTAAAAAAAATTTTTTTATTGGAGTATAGTTGATTTATAATGTGTTAGTTTCTGCTGTACAGCAAAGTGAATCAGTTGTATATATACAATCCACTCTTTTTTAGATTCTTTTGCCATATAGATCATTACAGAGTATCGAGTTCCCTGTGCTATACAGTAGGTCCTTATTAGTTATCTATTTTCTATATAGTGGTGTGTATATGTCAATCCCAATCTCCCAGTTTATCCCTCCCTCCCTTTCCCCCTGGTAACCATAAGTTTGTTTTCTACATCTGTGACTCTATTTTTGTTTTCTAAATAAGTTCATTTGTACCACTTTTTTTAGATTCCACATATAAGAGATATCATATGATATTTGTCTTTCTCTGTCTGACTTACTTCACTCAGTATGACAATCTCTATGTCCAAGTAACATTCTTGATAATGTAGATGAGCTGTTTTTCAAGCTTTAAAGAAATTCAAGAGATAGGAATTTCCATAGAGAGAGGAAACGTGGGCTCAGCCCTTATTTTGAAAAATGCTTTCCAGTGAGATAAATGCCCACACCATCACGCCATTGACAACAACAGTTACTCACTGGACAGCAACTGCTTGGACTACTTAAGGTTATTATGTGATTTTGAAATATTTTACTGTGCCCTAGGAAAATTCAGTTCAAAAAATTGGCTTTCATATACATGTATCCATTCTCTCCCTAACTTCCCTCCCATCCAGGTTGCCACATAACATTGAGCAGAATTCCCTGTGCTATACAATAGGTCCTTGTTGGTTATCCATTTTATTTATTTATTTATTTTTATTTAATATCTTAATTGGAGTATAATTGCTTTACAATGTTGTGTTAGTTTCTGCTGTATAACAAAGTGAATCAGCCACATGTATACATATATCCCCATATCTCCTCCCTCTCGCAGATCCCTCGCACCGTCCCTATCCCACTCCTCTAGGTGGTCGCAAAGCACCGAGCTGATCTCCCTGTGCTATGTGACTGCTTCCCACTAGCTATCTATTTTGCATTTGGTAGTGTATATATGTCAATGCTACTGTCTCACTTCGTTGCAGCTTCCCCTTCCCCTTCCCCGTGTCCTCAAGTCCATTCTCTACATCTGTGTCTTTATTCCTGTCCTGCCCCTAAGTTCTTCAGAACCGTGTATTTTTTGTTGTTGTTGTTGTTTTTAGATTCCATATATATGTGTTAGCATACGGTATTTGTTTTTCTCTTTCTGACTTACTTCACTCTGTATGACAGACGTTAGGTCCATCCACCTCACTATAAAAATTCAATTTCATTTCTTTATATGGCCAAGTAACATTCCATTGTATATATGTGCCACATCTTCTTTATCTATTCATATGTCGATGGACACTTAGGTTGCTTCCATGTCCTGGCTATTGTAAATAGAGCTGCAATGAACATTGTGGTACATGACTCTTTTTGAGTTATGGTTTTCTCAGGGTATATGCCCAGTAGTGGGATTGCTGGGTCATATGGTAGTTCTATTTTTAGTTTTTTAAGGAACCTCCATACTGTTCTCCATAGTGGCTGTATCAATTTACATTCCCACCAACAGGGCAAGAGGGTTCCCTTTGCTCCACACCCTCTCCAGCATTTGTTGTTCGTAGATTTTTTGATGATGGCCATTCTGACTGGTATGAGGGGATATATCATTGTAGTTTTGATTTGCATTTCTCTAATGATTAGTGATGTTGAGCATCCTTGCATGTGTTTGTTGGCAACCAGTATACCTTCTTTGGAGGAATGTCTGTTTAGGTCTTCTGCCCATTTTTGGATTGGGTTTTTTGTTTTTTTGATATTGAGCTGCATGAAATGCTTGTATATTTTGGAGATTAATCCTTTGTCAGTTGCTTTGTTGGCAAATATTTTCTCCCATTCTGAGGGTTGTCTTTTCATCTCATTTATGGTTTCCTTTGCTGTGCAAAAGCTTTTAAGTTTCATTAGGTCCTATTTGTTTATTTTTGTTTTTATTTCCATTTCTCTAGGAGGTGGGTCAAAAAGGATCTTGCTGTGATTTATGTCATAGAGTGTTCTGCCTGTGTTTTCCTCTAAGAGTTTTGTAGTGTCTGGCCTTATATTTAGGTCTTTAATCCATTTTGAGTTTATTTTTGTGTATGATGCTAGGGGGTGTTCTAATTTCATTCTTTTACATGTACCTGTCCAGTTTTCACAGCACCACTTACTGAGAGGCTGTCTTTCTTCCATTGTACATTTTTGCCTCCTTTATCAAAGATAAGGTGACCATATGTGCGTGGGTTTATCTGTGGGCTTTCTATCCTGTTCCCTTGAACTATATTTCTGTTTTTGTGCCAGTACCATACTGTCTTGATTACTGTAGGTTTGTAGTATAGTCTGAAGCCAGGGAGCCTGATTCCTTCAGTTCCGTTTTTCTTTCTCAAGATTGCTTTGGCTATTCAGGATCTTTTGTGTTTCCATACAAATTGTGAAATTCTTTGCTCTCATTCTGTGAAAAATGCCATTGGTTGTTTGATTGGGATTGCATTGAATCTGTAGATTGCTTTGGGTAGTATAGTCATTTTCACAATGTTGATTCTTCCAATCCAAGAACATGGTACATCTCTCCATCTGTTTGTATCATCTTTAATTTATTTCTTCAGTGTCTTATAGTTTTCTGCATACAGGTCTTTTGGCTCCTCAGGTAGGTTTATTCCTAGGTATTTTATTCTTTTTGTTGCAGTGGTAAATGGGAGTGTTTCCTTAATTTCTCTTTCAGACTTTTCATCATTAGTGTATAGGAATGCAAGAGATTTCTGTGCATTAATTTTGTATCCTGCTACTTTGCCAAATTCATTGATTAGCTCTAGTAGTTTTCTGATAGCATCTTTAAGATTTTCTATGTATAGTATCATGTCATCTGCAAAAAGTGACAGTTTTACTTCTTTTCTGATTTGGATTCCTTTTATTTCTTTTTCTTCTCAGATTGCTCTGGCTAAAACTTCCAAAACTATATTGAATAATACTGATGAGAGTGGGCAACCTTGTCTTGTTCCTGATCTTAGTGGAAATGGTTTCAGTTTTTCACCATTGAGAAATAAGTTGGCTGTGGGTTTGTCTTATATGGCCTTTATTATGTTGAAGTAGGTTCCCTCTATGCCTACTTTCTGAAGGGATTTTATCATAAATGGGTGTTGAATTTTGTTGAAAGCTTTTGCTGCATCTATTGAAAGGATCATATGGTTTTTATACTTCAGTTTGTTAATATGATGTATCACATTGATTGATTTGTGTATATTGAAGAATCCTTGCATTCCTGGGATAAACCCCACTTGGTTATGGTGCATGATCCTTTTAATGTGCTCTTGGATTCTGTTTTTTGATTTCCCCTTTGATTTCTTCAGTAGTCTCTTGGTTATTTAGTAGCATATTGTTTAGCCTCCATGTGCTTGTGTTTTTTACAGTTTATTTCCTGTAATTGATATCTAGTCTCATAGTATAGTGGTCAGAAAAGATATTTAATATGATTTCAATTTTCTTAAATTTACCAAGGTTTGATTTGTGACCCAAGATATGATCTATCCTGGAGAATGTTCCATGAGCACTTGAGAAGAAAGTGTATTCTGTTGTTTTTGGATGGAATGTACTATAAATATCAATTAAGTCCATTTTTTAAAATGTATCATTTAAAGCTTGTGTTTCCTTATTTATTTTCATTTTGCATGATCTGTCTATTGGTGAAAGTGGGGTTTTAAAGTCCCCTACTATTATTGTGTTACTGTCAATTTCCCCTTTTATGGCTGTTAGCATTTGTCTTATGTGTTGAGGTGCTCCTATGTTGGGTGCATAAATATTTATAATTGTATTTTCTTCTTGGATTGATTCCTTGATCATTATGTAGTGTCCTTCTTTGTCTCTCATAATAGTCTTTATTTTAAAGTCTATTTTGTCTGATACGAGAATTACTACTCCAGCTTTCTTTTGATTTCCATTTGCATGGAATATCTTTTTCCATCCCCTCACTTTCAGTCTCTATGTGTCCCTAGGTCTGAAGTGGGTTTCTTGTAGACGGCATATATATGGATCTTGTTTTTGTGTCCATTGAGCTGGTCTATGTCTTTTGGTTGGAGCATTTAATCCATTTACATTTAAGGTAATTATCGATATGTATATTCCTATTACCATTTTCTTAATTGTTTGGGGTTTGTTTTTGTATGTCTTTTCCTTCTCTTGTGTTTCCTGCCTAGAGAAGTTCCTTTAGCATTTGTTGTAAAGGTGGTTTGGTTGTGTGAATTCTCTTAGCTTTTGCTTGTCTGTAAAGGTTTTAAATTCTCCGTCAAATCTGAATGAGATCCTTGCTGGGTAGAGTAATCTTGATTGTAGGTTTTTCCCTTTCATCACTTTAAATATGTCCTGCCACTCCCTTCTGGCTTGCAGAGTTCCTGCTGAAGGATCAGCTGTTAGCCTTATAGAGATTCCCTTGTATGTTATTTGTTGTTTTTCCCTTGCTACTTTTAATAGTTTTTCTTTGTATTTAATTTTAGATAGTTTGATTACTGTGTGTCTTGGGAGTGTTTCTCCTTGGATTTACCCTGTATGGGACTCTCTGTGCTTCCTGGACTTGACTATTTCCTTTCCCATATTAGGGAAGTTTTCAACTATAATCTCTTCAAATATTTTCTCAGACCCTTTCTTTTTCTCTTCTTCTTCTGGTACCACTATAATTCAAATGTTGGTGTGTTTAATATTGTCCCCGAGGTCTCTGAGACTGTCTCTGAGATTATTATAGCATAATATCAAACATATTGATTTCATAATTATGTGAAGTTTGATAATGAAGAAAATGCAATAGAGAAGACTTTTACGTGAAAATATCTTTAGATACTGTTCACGTTATTGATAAATTCAAGAAATATATAAAACAAAATGTTTATTTTTAATCAACATCATCTGCCAAATGGTGTTATTCTGATTCAAGAAAGATTTAATATTTCTTTACGATTTAACTTCTTTTATTCAGTAACAAATCTTACTGATTGATTACTTTTATTTTATTTGTATATATTGCACTGAAAACCAGAGAAATGGCCTCCTATTTTTCATAGGCATCCCTACCTGAATGCCTTGCCAATCACTGAGAAAAATGCTATTTAAAAATTTCCTCATCTTTTAAATGATTAAATATACAAGTATTGTAAATTGGTAATAAATTCTACTTGGGTTGAGTTAGTAAATATGAGGGATTCTTATTTATAAAGTAAATGTGTTCCTAACATTGGTAAACAAATAGTACACTATCACTTAAATAATACTAGAAATTATGTGTTCAATGAATAATATTCATAGGTAAATCTTATTTTAGATGTTCAAATGGAAGTTTTAATGGAATTTCTTTGTAAATACTACTTTGTTTTAGATAATTATTTTTATAGATCAAATTTGCATCATAAATGTACATTATATAAATAATTTATTAAAGACTATCATTCTGTCTACTTTTACCTGAGAGAAAGTGCTCTATAAGTTTTCTTTATTTTCCTCAATCATACTCTCCTGACCACCCCCAGTATTTTCTCAGTCCAGGACTTGCATGAACCTTGGACAAAGGGTCTGGAATCTGGGTGTCACTATGTCACATATGCCCCATTTGCAGGATGACAGAGGGAGAATGAGTCACGATCTCTGATCTCTTCAAGCACTCATCAAGAGCAGCATGAGAGATCTGGAAAGAATTCACCCCAGGACCTTCCATGTCCTTATTAGAATTGTACAGAAGAGAAAATGAGTCAGAGGTGAACATCAGACTCTATAAAAAGCTATTCTCTCTTTGGTGTCAGATATGACATTTCATTTCTAGGAAGCACAGTATGATGTAGTGTTTAAGAGCATGGGCTTTGTTTCAAACAGCTCAAAATGCACATCTGACACTTAAACAGTTGTTCAACTTTGGGTAATATACTTAACTTTTCTTTAGCTTTCATTTCCTCATCTGTAATAGAGCCTTGAAACAATACCTAACTCCTAGAGTTATTCTGAGATTTAATGAGATAATACATGCAATCACTAAAATATCTGGTACCGCCTAGTAAGAACTGAATAAAAATGTTGGGCTGTTGCTTTGTTATCATTATCATCCGTGGAAAAATGAAGGAGAAACTATAAGAAAATACAGGAGAAAACAGAGTCCTTAACCTTCTCGGATTAGCAACATTATCATTGACAGAGAAGGGCAATTCTGAATTGTACTGAGTACATCACAGTACTCAGAATAAGGTACGATCAAGGTACTTTTCTCCTAGTAAAGCCCCTTGTTACTCAAATATATTCTATTTATGTAATTTATATTGTGCAATGAAAGACAGTGTTAGAGCAATAAACATAAGACTGGTCTAGAGGTTAGCCAAACTGACTGAAATGTACAGCTTGCAGATTTGTTCAAAGTAGCATATTTCAGAGTGAGCAATATTCAGATGTATGGAAGTGGTTATTGGCTTATGAACAACAAAAGTCTCGAGAAACTTGTTTCCATAGGTTTCTATATAGTGAGTTATCTCTAAGGAGACAGCTGTACCACTTATGTGGTCTTCCTCTAGTCTAAATATTCAATGTATCTGATTTATTTTAGATTAGCAGTTCTGCATTTTATTTTAGTTGTTCATTGCATTTTAAGAAGCAATATAGTTGGGAAAAATTGGGAAGAGGCTGTTAAAAATATTTTAGATATTCATAATTCCTAATCATTCAATATCCATATCCTATTATGATTTGAGTATCTCTACATGAGGTCATTTTGGCTGATGATTTTATGTTTCAAGATTCATCATCTCTACTCTGATAGGGTGATGAAAATGTCTACGAAAATATTATATAACTTTTGAGGCACAGAGAGATTTAAGGTAAAGTATCTCTATTAAATTGTGACTTTAGAAAATATGACTCAGTAGAAAATAGATTTGCTCTTGCATTTCAGCAATTTCAGTTTTATTTTTAAGAAAATAAGAAAGGCTATTGAAAAGTACTGTACACAGTATTACATTTTTTGGTGCTATGTGCACTGTCTTAATGCATTACTATTAGGCAATTTATATTTCTTAGGAAAACTAACTGGCCTTGTCTAATATTCATTGATGTAAGTGATTTTATATAAAAGATCTGCATTCTTTCTTTAAGTGCTTTTCAGAATTATTTTTACAGAAATAATCTGCAGAACTTCTGTTGTTCTTTCTATCACAAGACCATATGATGTAAAATGGAAGTTAAAAGCATTCATCTTTGAGATTAAGGCCCTTGGTTTAACAGGAAGGGTCTTGCATATTTAGAAATCTGGCTGAAAATGTAAAATAGGATTTAAAATATGTTTGATGAGCTTTACCTGGTCTTTCTGTTCCACTGTTCATCATATCCATTACATACCTCTTTCAAATCTCTTTTGAAGGAGAACATTGGTAAAATTTTTCTTAACTTGTATTGTTGCCATGACAGTGGTTGCCAAAATCATAGATCCGGTGAATGGAAACACATGCTTTCTTTTTTTTTTTTTTTTTTTTTCTTTTTTTTCTTTTTTTTTTTTTTCTTTTTTTTCTTTTTTCTTTTTTTCACACACACACTGTATTTTATTTTTACAAGAGATAAATCGACTGACACCAAGCATTGTACATGGATGACCACAACAAAAGCAACAATGATTGCAATTACCAAACATGAAACACACTCATACTATGTCATAGTATTGACATTCAGTCCAGTAATCCTCCACTGTAACAGCTCCTTTACTTTGCAGTGAAAATTGATTTGTATATTCTTTGCCTCTGAGTCCTTGTGGAATTTTTTTTTTTTTTTTTTTTTTTTATTTTTTTAAATTCAGACAGAAAGTCACAAAAATTATACTCATCCTCATCAGTTCACTCAGTCCCATGTAATTAATTTTTTTTTTCGTCTTGATCTTTTGTTAGCACTTTTATGAGTTCATCAGTTTTTCATTAGAGTTCTGAAAATGCTTAT
The DNA here is from genome assembly GCF_028023285.1 of Balaenoptera ricei. Classification (NCBI taxonomy): domain Eukaryota; kingdom Metazoa; phylum Chordata; class Mammalia; order Artiodactyla; family Balaenopteridae; genus Balaenoptera; species Balaenoptera ricei. The sequence goes on along the minus strand of NC_082656.1, from coordinate 10,958,262 downwards.
TCATTCAGTTCAGCAGTACAGTCCGTTACCAGAAACCTGTACTTGTCAGAGTCTTTTCCAAACACATGCTTTCTAATGTATATGTTTATATATAATGAGGGCTTTAAAGTTGGGCCATTGGCACAGAATAGTCTAACAATGCAACACTTACAGAAATATGTATGTGCCTGTATATATATGTGTGTCTGTGTGTGGGTGTGTTTTTCTACTATATGTATATATGTATGTATAAAATATATACATATATATGAGTTTTGCTTGTTTTTTAAACTACAGTACTATACATAATAACTTCTGGCTTAGTGCTCTGTCTTCTAGATCAGTGGTATTCAAATTTTTTTTTAATGTACACACCATCAGTAAATTTTTAAAGCAAACATCCTTTCTGCCACAGTTATATTATAAATTCTTTGTACTACTACACTAATATGCATATTACCAAATAGACAGAAAAAATTAAAACTTAAAAAGGATATTTTATTTTATTAACACTGCAGAAAAACTTTCTCACTTTTTTGCTCTGTGTGATTTGAAAATTTGGAAAAAATTTCGGTTTTATACTTTTTGATAAAGTATTTCAAAGGTCTGGATCTCAACTCATTTTATTTTGATATTTGCCTTTAACTAGCTATTTATTGGATATAGTTGATAATCTATTTTCATTCTCCCTTCCTTTAAGTCTTACATAGGTTCTTCTAGTCAGCGCAAACATATTTAATTCGTATTCATCAAAAGAATCTAGAAAATTTAAATATTGGTTTACCAGGTTTTATAATACGATAATAACACTGGAGAAATAATTATGGGATGAGTCTGTGGACACTGGGAACTCACTGTGAGACAGTCTTGGGCCAAAATTCTACCTTTTTCTTTTTTCTGCCAGAGATTCTTGAGCCAAAACTCTACTTTTTTTCTATTTCCTGCTAGTTTCAATGATGCCTCCACTAAATGAGGTTGAGATACCAGAAATTCCTTAGATAATGTAGAGAAGGAATCCAAAGACTTAGAGAGGTAGGAATTTTTAATTGAGTTTTGCTATGACTCTTTCATCTTCACCTTTACCATGTACCAAGAAAGGACCCCAAGGACACTCCCTTAACCAAGGACTAAAATATATATTAGCTATGTAAAGATTAATATTTTTGAAAAATGCTAGGGAACAAATGTCTCTGGTAGGCCCAGTATGAAAGTTTCAAAAGATCCTGGCTTTGAAACTAGTTCCCTGACTTAGAGTATGATAGGATCTCCAGTTGGCAGAGTCTCAGAGGCAGTAATTAATCACGAGAAAATTGTCATCTGTTACTGAAATAAGCAGTAGGCTAGTGGGATAATCAGAATAGTTTGATCTATAAGGGTCTTTGTGGTTAATTGATCATGATATCCCTAGAACTCTAGTAAATGGGGAGGCTTGTAAAGTTAGGCTTAATTTAAAAAAAATCTAAATCTGGAAATGAAGGTGTGATTTGAGTCACATGGGTGAGAGTCATGGTCACTCTCTCAATGTCCAGACATGAACCAGTTCACAAATCCTTGCAGAAAGACCCTAAGACATTGGAATAATGTCTTTCTATGTGTTCTCAAAGAGATTTACAGCCATTTATCAGAAAAACTCCGAGTTGAGAAATTGTGGGCATTATTGACTACCGACTTCGAATTACGTAAACCTCTTAAGACTCAGAATATCATTGTGGGTGCTTTTGGAGATCAGAGGTCAAGTGGAGTTGGCCCCTGTCTGCCTGCAGTGGGTCCCTGTGTCCATGTACATTTTCTCTACCATAGTTATTTCTCTGGTTCCTGAAGGCATAGTTATGACAGACAAACTTGGCTGCTGACAGATTCCCCAAAATAACTGTCTGATAAGAGGAGTGAAGGCTATTATGGGAAGGAGGGCTAAGACTCTGGAATTTGCACCTCTAAAAAAGTTATATATAAGCAGTTCTGCACCTCAGGGTGAATCGCAACACACATTCTCAAATAAGGCACATGTTTTTCTGTGCAGAAGATGAAAGCGTTTAGGAGAATGACAGGGGACTATTGTAAACCCAGCAGGTGGTGATTCAAATTATACTTATTGTTCTAGGTGTAGTCTTTTCTAAAACCACCACTGCCCCGCACATGCTATGTAGCTATTTTTCCGGAAAACGCTTTTTAAGACCATTCTAATAAACAGAGACTACTAGAAGCAATCTACTTTCACCTGAAAGGCACAACAGTACACTTGTGTTCTGTGGGGCTGTGCTGTGTCCTACTAGGGCAAAGCCAACTCTCCTACTCACCGTCATATTCTAAACCATGATCATCTCATCATTCCATTTCACTCTGATTAATGATATCATGTTATAGCACCTTTGCAGCAAGAATTAGTAGATGCCCTTGATACCTGATTTGGTAGATTGTATTTTCCCAAAATGGCTGCAGCAGTATCTCCAATCCCACATACTTTTTTGCACAATGGGATTTTGACACTCCTTCCACTCAAAAGTAGAGTTGATTCTATCTTCCCTTCCCTGAAACTGGGTGGGCTTTTCTAATTGCTTCAACCAGAAGAGCACATCAGAAGTGGTGCTATGTGTCCTATTGGTCTACGTCGTAAAGGATAAAATGATTTCCATTTTATTCGGTAGAATATTTGTGCTTGAAGCCTTCACTTGCCATATAAGCAGAAAGACTCTATACTGTAAGGAAATAGAAAGATCATACAGAGAGACCTGAGACCACATTCAGGGAGAGATACTTGGCCTTTCTCCAACTGCCTCAGCACCCCATCTGTTCCAGTCCCAGACACAATCTGACTGCAACTACATGAGAGATTCTGAGCCAGAACTGCCCGGCCAAGCCCTTCCCACATTCCCAGTCACAGAAACCTTGAGAGATAATGAAATGATTGTTGTTGTTTAAGTCACTAAGTTTTGGAGTGATTTGTTACACAACAGTAGACCCCAAACACTTGGTAAGATATATACCTGTCCAGTGTGGAATATAAACCCAATGAAAATGTATGTGCCTGTCATCTCAGAGAAATTTCTGGTACTCTTGTAATACAGGGCATGTCAAGATATTACATCCAAAGTGAAGACAAGTTTCTATATTTTGCAAAACTCCCACCACTTAAGAAAGGGGGTTTGGGGGTTTTGAAGGCAACAATTTATCACATTTGGGAGCAAGTAAACCCTGCTGCATCGTAAGAAGCTCTACTACTTGGACCTTATGTCATAGTGAATCTAATTCAATATTCACTATGATAGACTGGGATACACGGAAAGCCCCATTAGGAGAATTGCAGTGCAAGTCTCTTGAGTTCCAGAGCAGAACTGTACTTTTTTTCAGGAAATATTTATTGTCTTTTAAAGAAATAACGCCTGGTTTGCTATTGAGCCTTAGAGATACCAAGTGGCTATGCAAATCGAATTTCTATAACAAGCAGGGTGTTATATGACCCACTGAGCCATAAATTTGGATAGTGGATCATCATCAGTTATAAAATTAGGTTTGAGTAGGTATTGAAGGCACCAGGATGTTGCATGGTCAAGTGGCTCGTGGTCTTAATGCATCTGCTTTTGCTGCATTGCCTACCTCTCCCTCACCCTACAACTAAGGCATCATGGGAACCGAGGAGAATATTCAAGCCTGATTTAGATATATGTGTGTACAATATGCTAGAACCAGTCTGAAGTGGGATGCTGCAGGTTTATACCTTACCTGAGGGATATCCCACAAGTGTGACCAGGAAGGGAAATTCTCCCAGTGGTCAGAATTTCAAATGATACATATGTTTGTCCACTTTGCTTAGAAAGAGAGATGAGCAGAGGTGTGGAACTATAGATTCATGGGAAGCTGTTAATAACTCTGTGGGATGGCCTGATATTTGTAAGGAAGGATACTGAAGGATTGGTGATAAGGAGGCCTAGAAAAGAAGTATGTCAAATGAAGTCTCAGAGGTGACCCAGAGTCTGAGAATATTCATTTTACACGTGAATTCTCTGCAAAGAGGATTCTCAGGGGTCTTTGAGACCATTTCAGATGGTCCACAAATTCAGAACTATTTTCATAATAATATTAAGACGTTATTTGCAGTTTTCACTCATAATCTTTCATGATTATAGGGTGGTATTTTCCGGGGGCTACAAGATATGTGACAATTCAACAGGTTGACTATAAAATCAGATATGAGACTTCAGCTGTCTTCTAGTAAGACAGACATTAAAGAGACTTGCAAAACTGTAAAACAATGCTATGCTTACCAGCCACTATTTTATTTTTCATAAAAAAGTTATGTGTTAATAAAGAATGGAATTATTGTTAGTTAAAACTGAATAAAATATATTTCAAAATTTTCTCAATTTTAGTTTCTAATATATATAACTTATACCAATAAAACACTTGGAAGTTCACCATAGCTTTTTAGGGAACGAAGGAGTCCTGAGACCAAAAAGTTAAAGAACCATTCTCCTAGTCTATCTCCTGCCTTATTTTCATATTTATTTCTGTGTTTTGGTTCACTTTCCTAAGAATTTGTCTACTGAATTGTATTTTATTAAATTATAACCATTTCTTCAACTTATCAAGGCCATTTGGATCTGGGTCTTTATGAGTCAAGATTCACTATTTCTCTTTCCCCCATTTTTGATCACTCTACAAATGAAAAATGCTGCTCCCTATTTTATCAGATAGCATCTCAATGAAAATATTTCTCATCTTTGGCACAGATTGATCATGGCTGGGAACCCACTGATAATTATTTGTCATCATGGTTCACCATGATGATGCATCAGTCCCACACTTAAGTGGTCTAAACCACATTTCCCACTTTATTACTGATCTGCTCTTCTTGTACAAAAACCAAAGCCACAACAAAGTCACATGGCTATACTAGATTGCAATCTTTTAAAACCCCAGGTTTCTCCTTCTAGTCTACAAGGTATTGGCAGGATTCAAATTCAAATTCTTTGTCTACTGTGCTGGGTAGACCCTGGAACATGTGCCTAGTTCTTTTAGCCTTCCAGCTGTTGCTTTCTGCCCGACCCTCTCTAGTCTCCTCTGGGCAGGCACATTTGCGGGTCAGCCAAGGGTGTGCCAGTGCTTTATATGTAGATTTTGAGTATCTTGGTAGCTACAGCCTCTCCAGGATTTTTCCCCTTAATTTCCAGCTACTGTACTCTGATAGCCTCAAACACCACCATGTCAGAACACTTCAAACCATAAGAACGTTACTTTCTGCCTGAGTTGTGACCATCCTGTGCTTCACAGAGAAGGGAGTGTCCTCAGGAGAGGTTATATAAACGTGGATCTCACCCTGTGCAGTCCCTTCCTTCACAGGCTCCCTTCTCCCTGTCCCCAGTTTTTGTCTGCTTTAGTTACTTTCAGTACCTTGAAATAGTTGAATTTTTTGGTTGTTGTTGTTAATAGAATTTGTAATAATTATCTGTGTGAAGGTTAGTTCATTATAAGATAAACCACCATTATCAGACTGCCATTTTGATTTTAAAACTACTTTTTACAGTTTTTAAGAGTAATTTTTACAGTTCTAACAGTAATATACATTTATTTATATGTCAAATCCCTGGGCTTGTGAATAAAAGATACTCTCTTTAAATTTATAATCAAATAGAAATCATAACTTAAAGTCATTATTAATCATGTGTTCTATTTTGCTAACTCCCTTTTACACACATACACAGACACATTCTTATTCTTGAAGATAGCAATCTATTTCTATGAGGACCAAATTAGTAATAGATACCGCTTCTTGTGGGAAAATAAGATAAGGGGACTTCAACTCTTACCTTCCCTCCTAGAACACTGCCTACCTTCAGGACTGTGATAGTTAATTTTGTCTGTCAAACTGTCTCGGCTGTAGTGTCAAATACAAATCTAAATGTTGCTGTAAAAGTATTTTTTAGATATGATTAACTTATACAGTCTTTAAGTAAAGAAGCTTTAAGTAAAGCAGATTTCTCTACATAATGTAGGTGGGCCTTATCCAATCAGTTGAAGGCCTTAACAACAAAGACTGAGGTTTCTGGTAGAAGAAATTTTGTCTTAAGACTGCAACATAGAAATTGTGCCTAAGTTTCCAGTCTAATGGCCTGCCCTACAGATTTGCCCTCAAGAGTGCAAGATTAACTCTTACCTGAGTTTGCAGCTTGCTGCCCTGCCCTACTGGTTTTAGACTTGCCAACTTCCACAATTGTATGAGTCAATTCTTTAAAACTTCCCTTTCTCTCACTACCTGTATGTCCTATTTGTTCTATTCCTCTGGATACAAGGAGAATACTTAGGAACTCATGATATCTATTAGAATTGAGATGCTGATGCTTATTTTTGCCAAATTTTAAACTGCTTCATCCCCATTTCAGAAATGCTTTCCAACATCTGTTGACTTTGTGATTACTTTTAGTGAACATTTTTATATCATAAACAAAAATTTTAAAAAATTAACATTTATTGACACCATCTTGTTTTTACTTTTGAAAGAATTAGGAAAAATGGAAGGATTTGAAGAATAATCATTTATTACTTTGCAATTAAATAATTGAATATTAAAAGGAAATATTCAAGATACAAAATAAATTAATGAATTGCATTAATTTCCATAAGTTTACAAATTACAAGGAAATGCCCCAAGGTTACACTTTTGTGAAAAGTTCTAAATTATTCACAAACATGTTTTTCTTGTTTTGTTTTGTTTTTAAAGGTTGAAAAACCTTTTATTTAGAAATGTTGAAATGATTGCATGCTAATTTGAATAGCTAGGTTGTAAAAAAATGACTTAAAAATTCCCTTTCTGATGTCCTCCATGAGTTGGATTCCATTATATGTGTCTTTTTTTTTCCAAACCTCTAATTTCAGACTGGAGTTCAGCAGAAATATGGCTTACAGTTTCCCTCAAATCATTCTTGGGCTCCTTAAAAAGTGCTAGACCTTTGAGCAAACAAATAGGTTACTGGATATAACCTGTTTGTTACAGGGAAAGACAAAGCTGTGGGTGATAAAGGTTCCTTATTCATCTTATCTCCCCACTTCTGTCTTCCTCAGTTTGCTGTTATTTTTAATCTCCAGTCCAGCATCTCCCTTAAACCCAGTCAGTTTGCTTTTAAATATCACACAAAATAGAAATCAAAGAAGATGACTTCAATTTTCTGTCACTTCCTTTTCTTGTCTTATCATTTTTTTTAATTTACAAGATGTAAAGTTGTTAAGTTATTCACAAAAAACAATAGCGAGATTTTTGAACTTAAATCTGGAGGTAAATAATGCTAGTGGCATTGTGTCTCCTCCTTAAATGTATGAGAGAAAGAGGAAACTCCCATTAACTCACAGTGACTGTCCTGACTCTATCAACTCCTATGGCTGCAGCATGTGGCTGCACTTCATACTGACCTCCGGGCTGGGCTGATAACACATGGGCTTTTCACCATCAAATATTCAGTTTATGAGCATTGCACAGATTGCAGCTCATAGGTGAGTTTATGTGGGGGGTTTTTTTGGTGAAAATCAAGAAAAATGAAATAAAAACATGTTTTCAAGAGAAAGTTTCTATAGCATTTGACTTTCAGGATCCTTCCAATGAGTTATTAATTAAGAAGAAAATATCCATCTATTAGATGTGGAATACCCCATAACAGTAAACGCAAAAGCCCACTGACTTCCTGTGCTTGGAGTGAAGTAAAGGCATTGCGGCCTGCACAGCAGAGAAATGGAGCGGGAACAGCATTCCTGTTGGGAGTATCATCACGAGGGCTGTTCCCTGAGATGTTCCCTCCATTGTGCTTCTCTAGAAGATAAGGTGTCCTGATGGTTTATTTCCCATCAAAGGTGAAAAAATTGAGAGTCACTCTTTACTGCTTGAATGGAGAATTGCACAAACGTCCCCTTGCCAGCAAGCAGAAAATAAGCACATCTGGGCCAAACTTGCCTGGAATGCAGAGTGGGCTAAGGGGAAGCCAGGAGTGCTTTAGAAAACCGCCTTGTGTGTAGCACCACTCTCACAATCCAAGTGTAATTGTGACTAGTTCTGTTGAAGCTGGAGAGTGTATTTTACTTTTTTCTTGTTTTTCAACACCCTGTCTGCTTTCTTAGAGAAGTTAATACACCAGAGTAACCACTAAAAGTACAATAAAGCTTTCAAGAAATTTGAGATCAAGTCTATGTATGGCTTGTACAACAGTAAGGAGTTTTCTAAGGTCAAGTGAAGACATGCTTTCTGATAACGGCCATTCTATAAGACTTGCCTTAAACTGAATGACATGGAGGAAGGGAAAATGCCATTGGCTTTTCATTTGTCATTTTCTAGCGCATCCCCAGGGTCTAGATGCAAAACCTAAAGAGAGGGGCCAACCTCCCCATTCTGGAAGCTGATGCAGCATGGCTCCAGTTCGGGTTGGACCCACAGGCTCTTTGGAGAGTATGTAACTTTGGGGTGATGAGAAATTGTTCTCAAGTCTCGAAAGCACTGTTCCTATAGCACCTTCTCTAAGGGCTCTGGGTGCTGGACATCAGTAAGCAGGGTGCTTCAGAAAACCCTGAGAGGAATAATCATAAGCAAATGGGAAACACCCCAGAGAGTCTCAGGATGAGTGGAGCAGTCTGTGCAGATGGTCTGTTGTACAGGGGGGTCTGTAATCATGTAGGCCAGCCGACTATGAATTCATGTCAATGTGATCTCAGTCGAACCCATAGTTTGGGGTGGCCTGGGGACATTTGAGTTATATATATTAATAAAACTGATGAACATTTACTTTTCCCCATTACTTTACTAGATGATATTGAGTTAACAGTCCCTGAACTGCCTTGTAACTTAATGTCACTCATTACTGTTTATACATTAACTAAATATACTCAATTGAGTAATCTTACACTTGACTTGTTTCTATTTTTCTCACTGCTAGCAGCTTTCGTAATTTTTTCTATTTCTGTAGCACATACAAAGAGTTATATATGAACACACAGTGAAACAAAGAAATCTGCCTATTCAAGTATGGCTGAAAAATAAATACTGGTCATAGTAATGGCTTCTTTGCATATGTATGTTATATTCTTTTGTGGGAATTGGAAAATAATTAAAAATAATTTGCATTTGCATTACAGTTAATGTTTTACGGCCCTTTCATAATTTAGATCTCAGTCTGGCTTCCCCAAACTCTGAAATCTGGGTGAGGCAGATGTTATTATTCCCATTTTATTAATAAGAGACATAGAGCAGTTTGATTGGCCGTCCTGGGCAGGAAAATTACTAAAACCAGGGTGTGGAAGAACCAATTTGATTGATTCATTCCGGAAATAGTAAAGTATTTTTACTCTGTGTTTCAAGTACTGTTCTAGGTGTTAGATACCCCATAGTGAACAAATAAGACTAGAATCCCTGCCTCCATGAAGCTCACATTTCCGTGGGGGAGATGTGGCCTGTGAACAGATAAAAGAGTAAAATATGCAGTGTGAGGGTTGGTGATGTGTGCTATGGAGAAAAATGAAGCAGGATTAGGGGGATCGTGTGTGTGTGTGTGTGTGTGTGTGTGTGTGTGTGTGTGTGTGTGTTGGGGAGGGAGGATGGCATTTTAAACCATTTTCCAGAAAAGATTTAAATGATAAAAGACCTGAAAGGTTGCAGGGAGTGAGCCATGTGGATATGGGGGAAGGACATGCCAGGCAGGAGGAGTAGCCAGTGCAAAGCCCCAAGGCTTGCCCGGTATGTGAGACAAATAACATGGTGACCAGGCTAGAAAAAAAAAGAGAGGGAAAGCCAGGAGATCAGAGAGGTATGCAGCAACCTTTATATTTTGATTTCCAACTTCTCAATGACGTATCTTTTTCAAGAAATTTTCTTTGCATTTACGAGGGAATTTTTAGACCCACTTTGGAATATGGATTTCTTCCCTTTGGAAAGAGGCAGTGGAGCTGATTTTGATCCCAGCAGCTGTGAGAGGAAAAGCTGGACGGCAGCACTCTTCCTTAAATGCAGCAACAACCGTAAACATCAAGGAACTATTAGCAACTGCTTTGGGGTGGGAGTGGGGCTGCAGGGGAGGTCAGCAACCCTCAGCCAGCATCGTACTTACAACGTACAGCACTGTGAGTTGTACAGCACCTCAACTTACAACGCAGATGTTTCCAGACAGTTTTCCATTAATCCACTCTCTGCCGCATTAATTTTCAAAGCGTGGTCCTAGTAGGAGCAGGGACCTGGGAATGTTAGAAATGTACATTTCCAAGCCCCATCTCAGATGTGCTGAATCAAAAGCTTTGGGAAGGAGCCAGAAATCTGCATTTTTATCAGGGCTTCATGTGATTCTCATGCAGGCTAAAGTTTGAGAACCAGCAGCATCAGGAGGAAAACCAAGCCTCTTACTCAAGTACTCCCATACCCCCACGGTTACTCAAGTACTCCCATACCCCCATGATTACTCAAGTACTCCTCCAGCCGCACCAGCCCATACCCCCATGGTTACTCAAGTACTCCTCCAGCTGGACTCTCCCTAGATCTCCAGCCATGTCCCATCATCTTCCCTTAGGCTCAGTAAGCTCCAGCCGCACTGGCCCATACCCCCATGGTTACTCAGGTTTATACCCATTCTATCTCTCTTTGCACTTTCTTCTTTTCCAGGAGGCTTTGCAATTCTGGGACCTTCTTTATGAAATCAGATTCAGTCTTCTAGACCCAACCAAAGCATCTCCACCTCGGCACTCCCATAGCTCATTATTCATAAACAGTACCCCAGTTCATAACCACTTATATGTGAGTTAATTATCCACATGTCTTCCTTTCTAGACCATAGACTCCGTGAGGACTGGGGCCATGAGCTTGGATTGTGTCAGCAGTGCAAATATGGTGCCTGGCCCATAGTGGCTTGAAAGCCCGTCTTTTATACTGTTGTTGAATGAATGAAGGACAAGGAATTAAGCCACCATCAGCTGTTGATATTTCAGCAGATATGCATGGCCACTGTTGCTTTAGAAATTCAAAGGCAGTGCTGGCAGAAGGGGATTCCAAGGAAAGCATCTGGTTGAGGGGAGAGGTTTGGTCTGAACTATGAGGTGCTCTCTGGGGAAAATGGGTTCCAAAGGGGAGCCCTGGGCTTTGGGCAAAAGGGGAAGCCAGGAGGGTACTGGACTTTCAGGAAGAAACTGAAAGGCAGGAGCCTGAACTGAAAATGGAGGTCAGGGATCCCCAAAGGCCATGTTGGCCCAAATTGTCAGGGAAGCAGTTGTGTATAATAGTCATGCTATGGTGAGGGTCTGGGCAGCTTTCAAATCCGGGGTTGAATCCTGTCTTCCACAATTAGCTATGTTACCGGAGTGTATTATTCAGTCTTCCTAAAGCTCAGATTCCTTTTATATAAAGTGGGAATAGTTACAATAGCTAACAATAGGAGCTAACATTTATTGAGCATTTCTACAGGTTATTTCTTTTACTCGTCGCAGTCACTCTATGAAGTCGGTGTTCAGGTCTCCTGTTTCACAGCACAGAGACTCACCGGCTTGCCTAGAGTCAAGCGGGGAGGTGGAAGGCGGGGGTATGGACTTGAGCCTAACCGTCTGGCCCTGGTACCAGAGTTACTGCCGTGATGTTATACCACCTCTTTAGGGGTCTGTGAGATCATATATGGAAAGCACCCAGCAAGTGACACAATAGTTTGAGGACCAAGGTGGTTTCAGGATGTGAGACAGAAATAATCCCAGAATGTGGGAAAGAATTTGGGGATAAACACCAAATCCCTCCGTGTTTCTATCTCATTCCCTTGGCTCTGGGAAGTATGTTCTCCTAAACTCTGCTATGTTTGCCCATTAACCTTTTCTCACCTGATATTAACCCTATCCTTATTTCCAAAAAGAAAACTGCTGTTTCAGAGTCCATGGCCTTAATCCAATTATGAAAGGTGATGTTTCAAACAACATAGTATTAGCTTCTGGTGAAAAGCATGGGAACTTCCCTCTCTGAACACCTTGAGAAAGCAAATGAGTGGAAAGGCATAGTGTCCAGGTCTTTTCTGTTTCTGAGAGTGGGATCTCCACCCTGTGGCTTCGATTCACAAGAATACCACCTGTCTAAAGAGTTTCTAGCAGGTTCCTGACATAAAGACAATGCAAAATCTCTGTGCTACCCCTAAATAACAGCCTCTATTTGGAAAGCAAGGGCAGGCACATCTCACCTGGAATGTTTTCTCTGAGCTGCACAGAATGAGTGATTCACAGGGCTGAGGAGGCTCTGCCCGATCTAGAGGTCTTGGAGAACACTACTGAATGGAAAGCCAGGGTACGTCTTTCTGCTGATTGCAGAAAGGGTAGCCCCTCCCAGCTGACTTTATTGGTGAGCTCCTTGCCCTACACCTTCTCCCCTGGAGCCTCAGGAAAGGAGACAGGAGCACCCATAGAAGCTGTTGTCAGGCTCAGGATCGTCAGGTGACCTTGACATCCAAGGCCACAGGGTTGCCCTTCATTTCTTCAGTGGTTCCATTTTAACACCTCTACTTCGGTTGACTTTCCACCTGGTGTTCAGTGAGTTTGTCAGGCAGCAGGGTTTGGCCTGTCCTGCCGTGGGCCTGGGAAAGTCATGTATGTACCCATCTTTGTACAGAGTGAAGAATGGGCCTGTTAATGATTGAATCGTGTTCCTCAAAAAAATATGTTGAAATACTCACCCCCAGTACTTGTAAATGTATGCTTATTTGGAAATAAAGCCTTTGAAGATGTAATCCGCTTAAGATCAATTTAATATGACTGGTGTCCTTATAAGAAGAGGGAAATTTAGACACAGACAGACACAGAGAGGAGAACATCATGTAAAGACACAAAGACACACAGAGGGAAGGCAGCCATGTGAAGATGGAGGCTACTGCAAACCAAGGAACACCTGGGGCTGTGAGCTTTGGGAAGAGGCAAGAAAAGATCCTCCCCTAGAGGTTTTGAAGGAAGCATGGCCCTGCCAACACCTTAATCTTGGACTTTTAGGCTCCAGAACTGTGAGAGAGTAAACTTCTATTGTTTAAGACCGCACAGTTTGTGGTACTTTGTTATAAGGCCTGAGGGAACGAATACAGGGTCCCATTCTAGAAGGGACAGGAAACCGGGGCCTGAGCACTCAGGGGGTGAAGGGTTCCCTTCATGAGCTTCAGAGCCTCTTTCAGATGTCAGGGTGATGACAGGGCAGGAGGCGCTCTTCTGGAACTCTGGGCAGTGGCAACACCGGGGATAGTCTTTCCCCTTGTACAGGGGATGTAGGGGTTGTTACTGCTGCCCTCTCCCCGCACCGCCCCCCCTGACATGATGCAGCGCAGCAGCTACGTCCCAGCCTGCAATCACCTTTCCAAGCCTGGGCTGCTAGCTGTTGTGCTTCGGGCTGCAGGCCACCCCTCTGCTCCTCACCTGGTTGGGAGAACCTGTCATCACGAACCACAGGATTCCAGAGCAGCAGCCTGGCCAGTTACCTTGACAACCTCATGATGTAATGCTCTAAACCACTTCCTGGCTTCAGGTCTAATGAGATTCTAGGCCCTGCTGGCTCCTCCCAGCCCAGGCGGCAGGCAGCTAAAGTGAGAGCAGGAAATTCATTTTCAGTGATCCCTTTTGTGATATCTGTAGGATGCATTTGCATGAGCAATCAAAGGGGAATTGAACTGTCTCCTAGCTGCATGGAGAGGCTTGCCCAGGGGACCTGAGATTATTGCCGGCAGGTCGGTTTTTGCTGTGGGCGCCCCCAGTCTGCTCTGCTGCTGTGAGGCTTTCCTCTTTCTCCTTGGATGCTTTAGTTCGAATCCCCTGCATCAGTTCAGCAGTAAAGAATGAACATGATCCTCAGTAAAATGGATTGCTGAGAACTTCCCTACCAGAACTGAATCCTGAGTATATCGGAGAATTATACCAAGGGATTTCATAACAAAGCAGTTTCTCTTGGTCTCCAGCCATTCCCCCACCCACCCCCAAAAAATGTTTAGTGTTTTGAAAGCATGTTTTTAAAAAGCGAAGGTCCTGGAGCAAAGTCAACATCAGCACTTTGCGTGCATGGCTTTACAGCCCTTTCTAGTCCTTCTGAAAAGTAGCCCCTAAACCACATCCTGATTAGCCAGAAAGTGGGCGCGGGGGTGGGGTCCTTTCTCCTTCTGCAGCTGCGCTTTGACAGAGGCTTAAAGAGGGTGCGTGCCTAGCTCTGTGTGTGAGAGATTTTATTCGTTTGTCTCTTTCAATGAGTAAGTGGCCATTCACCTCCTAACAGCACGCAAGCGAGGAGGTGAGCAGGAGGCCCCATGAGCTCTGTCTCTCCATGACTCGTGTGGATGTCAGCTGCAATAAACCAGCAGATAGAGTTGAGGAGCAAATGTCAGAGCTCCTTCTCCTGGTTCCTGTGGGGTGAGGGCCAAGGTGAGGGGCATTTTTCGAGAATTCTTTTACCTGCTCAGATGGGCAAGGGGTCCTGATACACTGTTAGAACATAACAGGTTGTGGCTGATGATCCCGATGTCTGAGGTCAGAGGCTCTATCTCATCCTTGAAAGCCATGCTCAGTGTCAACGCTAAGAAATCCTTTGTTAAGAAGCTTTCAGGCCCAGAGGGTATTTTCTGGATGGTCAAAGGAAGTGAAGTGCCAAGTGGTTCAAAATCTCCTCAAACATATGGATACTATTTTCTGATACCGAGCCAACTTTACTGTGGCAACAGCTTCCTAATATCCATGGTCATTCTGCCCCTTTAGTTATGCCTTTGAAATGATGACTTGTCATCTGGCTGGACCTGGGTGGCAGCAGGGGGGTGTCTCACAGTCTAGGCAGACTATGAGAAAGAGGGTGTCAGAACAGAAGGCCCCTGGGTCTCAGCATGACCCCCATGCCTGCAGGACTAATGGAGACATGCTGCTGATTGAGACACAGCTGTGATCTCTGGTGACACCTTTTAGCTCCTCTCTCTTGGGGTAACATCCTGATGTGTCTATAAATGAACACTGACACTGTTTCATTCGATTGGGCTTCTCAGCATAAACCAAAACCTCAGGAAACTGTTACATGCTGAGAAAACATTTGTATTAGTAGGTCACAAGTTGTGGTCACTTTTCAATTTCTGTGACTAGAATTAATTAATATAAGCATGCTGTGTACCATCTAGAGATTCGCCTTCAAACTGAGCATTGCCACGTGATTTCAGTGACTGCTTTGCACTTTCACTTATGATCTTTTTTATGCCAGGTGAAGGCAAATGATATCATAGCATTCTGAAAAGGAAGATTTTACAGTGATTCAGATCAGAAAGGGGATAGGGGAAATGAATCATTTTGGGACCTACAGAATATAGGCATGCTGGAATCCAAAGAATTTGTGCTGTGGCAGCCAGTATCATATTTATGTTGGGAGCAAATATATTATGCAGATTCCATTTTTGCACAGGCAAACTTGCAGCCATTCATCAGCGAAAAATGTAGCAGTAAGAAAGCAATGCAGAATTTTCTGTTGATTCTAGCAGTAAGTAGATTAGGTATCTATTTAATGCAGGTTTCAATAACATTGCAATGTGAAACTTATCTTCCAGTGAACAAACTAGATGGTTGTAGAGTTATCAAGGGATACCTTATTAAAATGTGTATCCCAGGATTGACAAAATTTTGGATTTTTATGAGGCCTGATTATTCTGAATGAGCATACAAAGCTTTAAAAAATAGTAGTATATTTTTGTACAACTTATTTATGCCAAAGAGGTTTGTATTTAGTTTCATGTTTTTGCAAATTCAAGTACTTATTTTGCAAGTTTAAGTCACAGATAATTTATTGGAGGTGTGTTGAATTTGTTTTTCCTTTACAAGGATTCATAGTAGGCAGCCTCCAAGATGGCCTCAGTAATCCCAGCCCCTGGTACTCAAGCCCTGTGTAATCACCTCCCACATTGTATTACTGTTGGTCTGTAGGACTCATAAAATACTGCAGAAATGATGGGACGTCATTTCGGAGGTTAAGTCGTCAAACAGTGTGACTTCTGCCTCTTTCTCTCAGATCACTTTCTGGGGAGGCAGCTGCCACATCACAAAGACTCTCTGGCTGCTCTGTGGAGAAGCTCACATGATGGGAGCTAAGGCCTTCTGCCAGCAGCCATGTGAGTGAGCGTCTCACAGGCAGAACCTCCAGCCCAGCCTTTAGGTGACTGCAGACTGCACACCAACAGCTTAACTGGGAGGCCCTGAATCAGAGCTACCCAACTACCTCTGGGATCCCTGACCCTCAGAAACTGTAAGATAATAAGTGTTTTGTTATTTTAAGCTAGCAGTTTTAGATTGGTTAATCCGCAACAGATATCTGATGTAGGCGCCTGCACATAAATAATGACTGAGAAGCACTGTGAAATGTCACTTCCTGAATTCAGGCAGTAGATGTATTTGCTTAGTTGCTGACCATGACTTCAACACGAGCATTATTTTTTAAATGATATCAGCCTCGCCTCTTAGGGTGAGCTCATTAATCACATTCATTCCATGTTCACATATTCTTTCAAAAAATGCACGTAAGAACATTGTCAACATCTAGCGCTGTCACTCCTCATTATTGCCACGGATCACCCCATTCACGGGTTCACCTTGATGAGGTACAAATTCCTGGTACATCTACTGGTTCGTCTATCCTTTTCCACTTCTCATTTGATTCGGCTATGGAGTAGGACTGCAAATTTCACTCACGCTTTGGCTAGGATATGCAGAGAATATGTAGCTCTTTTTTTTTTTTTTCCTGTAACTAATCTGGTTTTCTTGCCACTAGTTACCTGGGGACAAACAAACCAAAACAATTGACAACTATAATATCTTGGATTCTGATTTGCAACCTTAAAGCACTTTCAACTCAGCCTTTTAGGAAGAGAAACCCAACACTATTTATCTCTTAGATTTGTGTCATGTGCTTAGCACCCAGTTTCATTTCAAGAAGTCATCTGGATACGTGGTAGGAATGGTGAGACTTACAAGATCTCATGGTGGAAGCAAAATCAGGGTCTTTAGACACGGTGTCCTTTGGCTCCCTGGCTTCTGGAATGAGTTCTCACATCCTGTGAACCACTGTGGCTGCATTCTGGCTGTTGTTTCTTCCTCTTTGTCTTGGTCAATGTCTGTCACACTCTGCAGGACACTTAGCCTCCAACTCCTCTCCCAGGGGTGCTAGGAAGCCTTCTGAGTTCTGAGGGTGACTCTAATTTGGCTCCCGTCTAGGCCGCATCCTCCAAAGCCCTCAGTGCAGGGCCACCTGGTCCCAGGGAAGGTGCTGCTCTTTGCCAGGGCCCCCAGCCAGACTCTCTGGTATCCCTGGGTCCTGTCTATGTTGTTTGGAACCAAGAGTGGTCCAGGGAAGCTAATCTTAGGCCTGTCTCTGCCTAACTTTGCCGAACAACCGAGTTGATTTTGGTGTGGTTGCGTACAGGCTGGTATAGGACCCTTCTGCAGTCCCAGGAGCTCCCAGCTGCCCTGGGCCTGAACGTCCGCGGTCTGGTATCTGATATCCACACTCAGGCGAGGCTGAAGCTCAGAGAAGACAGACAGTGTCTGTTGTACAATGTACCGGTCACACAATTCAGTGGCCTTCCCCTCCTCCCTTTCTTTTTCTCTAGTCTCTCACCCTGTCTCCTGTGTAAGGTCTACGTAGAACCATAGGCCTTCTTGCCTTGTTACCCTCGTCACAGCATAGCCAGCAGGGTTATTTTCTTTATACTGTGGACGAAGAAATGTAAGAATACAGGGATTTAGAGCGTTAGTAAAGTTCCACACTGCTAAACGTTCCTGCGGTGAGTGTCAGAAGCCAAGTGTAACCTCAATCTTTCCCTGGTCATTCTGGAACAAATCTCAATTTCCCTTGCAGGTGGTTGTCTTGGGCCAAGTTGGGTAAAGACCATGAACTCAGAGAGGCAAAGAAAAATTCACACTCATAAGTTTCAAAATCTCTCCCCATTATGTCTGTCTCTATTATTATTTTTTGTTACTGGTTACCCTTCATGGATTGCAATCTGAAAAATGGAGGGAGTGACATTTGCTTTTCATTCGACACTATTCCATTTGCCTTCTAAGTGCCTTGGAAAAGGCCTTGTGAGTCTCCTCCTTGTGTCCCCCTCCAGACACACAGGCCATCCCGTTTTCCATAGGTTGTAGGGTGTCAGTCTCTTACGTCAGTTGAGCTGATGAGCAGTGAGGCTGGCTTTGTGTTCTTGGGCAGCTGCCCAATGCATGCAGTGCCCTCAGGAGAACAGGATGGTGGACCCTCCCTCGGGACACTCAGCAAGTCTGCGAGGCCTGCTCTGGGTCTCTTCCACATTCCTGCTCACACCTCCCTACTCAACGGCAGGAGATGAAGTGGGTCCAGCCAAGCCAGTCAGTTCCACCTCCGAGGGTCCTTGTAGTGTCAGTAAATCGCTTTCCCTTCAGCCCCCCAGCAGCACAGAGCCACCCACCACTCAGGAGTTCCTCTTGTGTTTAACATGACTTTCGTATGCTTCTTAACTTAAACTCAGACCTGCTTATACCTTCCAGATTTAACCGGACCTCTTCCTATTGCTCTCACATTAAGTCAACTACATAAGACGGCATGGAACCAAGCCTTTATCACATTCCTTAATGCCTTCCATATCAGCGACTCTAGCTGCAGTCCTGGCCCGGCTCCTACAGGCTTCTATCAGAACCCGCAGCCCTTGGGAGACTCGCTGCCACGCCTGCAGCATCTATCTTTCCTCTTTGTAGGTGACAGTGCTTAGTGTCTGCTCCTACTTTCATTTAAAGATGACTTTTAGAGAACATGTTGTCAGAAGGAGACATTAACATTTGCATTAGTCAGTTCCAGGCTTGTCTGTGTTTAAGTCTATGGTACTAGTAAATGGTCACCAACAGTTATTGACTGCCTACTGTACCGGAGGCCAACCCTTTATAAGCATTATTTCATTTAGTCTTCACGGACAACTCTAGTTATTATTTTCTCTCCATTTTATAGATGAGAAAACTGAGGCTTGGATAGGATAGTTAAGCAAATTGCCCAAGCTCACAGTTACTAAATGGCAGTGCCAGGGTTCACACGCAAGACTGTCTCCAGAGCTTCTGCCCCTCCCTGGTCTGCTTAGTTCACATCAAGATCTCAAGGTTTCGTCAGATACACGTCTTACAAAAATGACAAATGAAAAGGAGCAAGCTTCCCGGAGACCTCCAGTTGGATGTCTTCCAGGCACCATGGAATCAGGTGATTGCAGGTGAACCCACCCAGGTCTACCCTAAGCCTACTCAGATCCTTGAAAATGAGCAGCAGTGCTGGCCTCTGGCTCTTTGAAAGCCGTTATCCCTGGGGCAAGAGCCATAGAAGCATCTACCAGCAACTAACTGGTGCATGCCTTGGCACAGTGGGTGCCTTGCCTTTCTGAGACTCACCCCCAACAGGAATCAACTTTTGGAGGGCAGTTTCTTCATATGACATCACAGCATAAACAGCAATGTAGAGACTGGGTGTGGCAGGCTGGTGGCCCTTCATCCCTTCTCCTGGATTGCCATTCCCATGCATGGCAACTTTTTCCGGTTTGCTCATTTTGGCTGAAAGAGGTATTTGAGGGTGGCAGTGAGGAGCAAGGGAGAGCTGGGTGTTGAACAGAGAGAGATGATGAGTGAGGAGATGAGGGCCGAGTGTTTCCATTCCTCAGCTGGCCCAAGAGATGTGCTCTGACGCCTGAGAAGCTACAGGGACCACTTGACGAGAGGCATGCGATTGCTCATGGCATCTGCAGTGCTGCATGAAGGCCCAGGTGACATGGTATTGCACAGAATTCAGGAGAAGAACATTCTCTGTTCCTGTGCAGAAGTGACTGCAATCACAGGGCTCTGGAAGGTTTTCAAAGGGAGAGGTGCTGGCCACGCCCTCTGGAATTCACCTCTGTAGGATAGAGCAGCAGTGGTGGAGGGGAGGTGACTACCTCACAAAATCTGTGGGCAGCAACTTAAATGATGAGGCCAGAAAGTAAGAGAGTGGGTGTCCTGGGCAAGTCCTAAAAACAGCTGAGGACATCATGAGGGGCTGGGATGATATCACATTATGCTGATGGGGAATCTGAACTGGCTACATTGTAGTACAGTTGCTGCTGAGGCTGTAATCTGACCAGCAAACCAGAGTGGCAGGTGGGCGTTCAAGTTTATACATCTTCACAACAATTACAAATGCCGCATGTATATGACAGATGTGCTAGCAGCCTCTTCTCAACTGGATATTGATAGAACCCTGTGCTCCCAACAGCTTGACTAGCATTTCCCGCCGGACCCCTTTGTCCTTTTGTAGCCCCAGGTTCTGCTGGATCATTTTTGCTTGCACGTTAATCCACATACCGTGATGGTCCATTCCATGTTGACTAATGTCAAAGCTTGGAGCTCATATACTCATGCAAAGACTTTTTTTCTGTGATGGCTTAGACGTATTTCTTCCATATAAGAACTTTTTGTCTTGCAATAGATCATGCGCATCTCATCAACTACATTTTGTTTGCACTGCTCCTGTTTCCAGTGGCTAATTTCCAAGATTGAATACATGGTGGAAAAACTGGGGAGTGGCTCCCCTTCAACAGCTGGGCTGGTGCTTTCAGCTCAAATACCTGTGAATAGTTTTTACGGATGTTGGGGAAAGATGGTCTTGCCTTCCCTACCTTTGACTGGGAAAAGATGAGCAGCCTGGTTATGAGTTAGCTGGAAATATCTATTCTGTTTTTCAGAAGCTCTATCATCTATGGTTGGTTCTGTATCTCACAAACACCCTTTCCCCTCCTCCACACTCCCAGGTTATATGAAATGTATATATTCCATTGAAAGGAAGAAGTACAACTTAATTATTTCATCCTACTTATATATAGTTTATGTTACAAGTGTTCATGGAAAACAAAGTACCAATTCCAGGTAGTAGTCAGTTTTACAACTGCCATCTAAGGTGACAGTTTCTCTAGCACAGTGCCTTAAAACAGAAATGGGCATCATTTATTTGTTAACTTGGTTTGCATGCACTCTAGGTAAATTTGATAGAAAAGGAGTTTGGATTAAACAAGAACAGTAACAAATATTTCCCTACTTACCTTAATAATAGACATTTTGATTATAGAAATGGTTTATCAGCAAATGCAATTTGGTTGTCATTTATTTTCCTGTCTTCAAAACTGGATCCCGTGAACCGTGAAGGTCTCAGATTGCTTTTGCAGCTATTGGATTATTTTAAACAAAAAGGGAAACAGCCACCAAATAATTGAATCAGTCTTGTTATATAGACATAGCTCCAAGCCAACACCCTAGGCATTTATTTTATTCTACTTTCTTGTTCTAGAATGACTCCATGCCTTTTCTGGGCACTATTTCAGTTTTTTTCCCGTTTCCAAATTCGTTGTATATTCAAGATAGTGTACTTTATCTTTACATTCTGAGAATTCATGTTTAAGCAACATGCTGCCTTTAGAAAAAATCAGAATGCATTAAGCTTCACTATTTCCCTTTTACACAGATTCCTTTAAGCTTTGAGATTGTTAGTGAAGTCAAGTGGTAAATATGTCCTCATCTGTGGTGTGTTCAGACTACTGGCAGGAACGCTTTAGGCTGACATGATTAAAAAAGGAGCTCCAATCCCAATCTATTTAGCTTTACTTTCCTTTGTTTTTAGTGATGTATGAAATTTCTTTTAGGATATTACAAATTTCCTTCCAAATTTTTCTTCCCTTTTCAACTGAAGAAAGCTCCCTTACGTCACACTCTTGCTGCTGGGGCCAGATCATGACGTGAATCTTTATTTAACAAATACCCAAAAACATGGGTCTGACATCTGCCCTGGAAACCTGATGCAGCCAGCTTGAAAATTTCTCTCTGACAGAAGCAGGGCAGAAATAGAGCACGTTTTCTGTCACATTAATCTTAAATAATGTGGCTTTGTTAGAAAGAAAAAAAATCCTTCTAAAAATCTTGTGTTGAATTTATGTCACAACGATGAAGTTATCTATAACTTTGTAATTGCATTTTGAAAAGTAGTTCCATCAAAACACACTTTAGAAGGGCAATTCTTTACTTATAACTTCATTTTATGGGATTTGGGAGTCATTTTTCAAGATAGAACGAATTTAATTCTTTTTTTACTTTTGACATTTTATTAATGAAATACTCATTAATTAAGAGGCATTTGTGTAATTTGAAAAAGAGACTGATAAGATGTCCAAGAGTACTAAAAAGGACAATTATTCTGTTTCCACCAGGTTTTCTACATTTTATTTTTCTAAATCATTCACGTAGAGTTTCACGGTTGGAAAATTCTGAAAGTACTTCTTGCTTCTTCTTTTTTGAAAAGGGAAAATGTTCTCACTTTTGTGAGAATGTCTTGATCTTGCTTTTGGAGAGAGGGCCATGACCAGAATAACAGAGTGTCTTTTAAGACCTAAAGCCATCCTAATGCCAAACTGTCAAAACTAAAGCAGCCTACTTCCACATTTAGTAACTGCTTTCTGGCTGGAATTCACATTATGCTATTTATGTTTCCATTTATTACTGTGACTTTTTTTGAGATAAAGACTCTGAGTCGTGGCTGTCAGAGAAAGCAGTCAATGGACTACACCAGCAGGCCTGGGGGTGCACCTTGGCCCTTATTCCAGGCTCCTGATCCAAATTCTGTCTGAGGCACTTGAACAGCTACAGATTTTGTGCAAGAGAACTTGAAATCTCAGCTACTCACTTTCCATCCCAGCAACAATCAGACCACAGGCCTGGGCAGAAACTCTGGAAGAATGCATTAAATGTGGGACTTCAATATAGACTAAAATTATGCAGGAAGAAAACTGTATTTAAGAAGTGTAGAAGTTCTAAGAATATTGTGGTTCAAAAAGAAAAGAGCCTGTGTCTTCAGTTACTGTATAGCATGCAGAGATAACTCATATTGAGATTGTAGAAAGTGTGGTGGGAGAAATGAGGCAATTCTCTGAATAATACACATAAAAACAAAACTACTTATAATTCACTATGTGGTTGTTTCTAGGGGTAAGTTTTTCTAGAATATCTAGGTAGAATTATTCAGAATGGTGGCTTCAATTCTTTACTTGACACCTTTAAAGTAAGTTTATTTACATTACAAATGTACTTGCATAAAATGCATGTAAAAAAGAACTCACATTCTGTGTCCACAACTAGATTAATTATCATAAAGTGCACACACTTATGTGACCACCCCCTAGGTCAGAATATAGAACATTCTAAGCACTCAAATGCCCTATTCATTCAAATCCCCTCCAAGAGCACCTGTATAAGCCGTGGAGTTATTAGAGAGCCTCCAGCTGCTGCATTTTCCGGATCCACCATAGGGTTGATGCCAAGACAACTGTCTCCCTGGGCTGCTCTCAGCCAAGGACCACACATGGCCAAAGCCTTGAACCAGACCATTCCTGCCCAATGCAGGACTCCTCTAACGGCCTGTCTCTGCTCTTGGGCCCCTACAGGTTTGGCCATGATCTTTTCAGAGCTACACTGCAGTCGACCAAATTCTCATTCTGTGTCGCTCTTTCTTGGTGGAAGCCAGACTGGTATTGTGGTTTGAGGCTCACGTACCTACGCCCGCTCCCTCTCCCCTTCACCCTCCACAGGCATTTCCCTAATAAATCTCTCACACTTCTAATTCTGTCATGGTGTCTTCTTCCCAGAGGACCCTAACTGACACAGTTGGTACTAGGAAAGCAGAAGGTAAGAAGGATTTGGAGGACCAGACCACTCCCCATTTGGCTTGTTAGAAAGAAGTTCAGTGGAAGTCCCACTGTAAGTTACATGTGGATCACAGATAGTTCCTGGCACAGGGTGGTGGCCTAACTGCTAAACCTTTCACTAAATCTGGGGAGACATCCTGGTGGAAGGGAACACCCTTACTCCTTCAGTGATTCCCACATTTGAAAGACACTGGGGGGACAGTGCAGAATGACAGTGGAGTTGGCTGGCTATGACTAAGTTGTATTGATGGCCTGCAGAGGGATAATGAGGAGCTGAAGGTGGTTTATGAAAAGTTACAGGATATGTAAGAAACTGAAGGACTCTTGCACAGCTTACAAAGAGGCCTTCATGTCCTGCAGTAGGGAGCAGACGCAGCTGAGCCGCAAGCATAGCACTGAATTAGTTTGTGACATGAACGCCAGGCTACTGGTTGAAAAAACTTGAGACCCTGAAGTATGGTTGGGGACATCTGGATGGATGTTCCTGAAGACTGTGTCTCTGTAGACTCCTCTGGACCTGCCACAGTTATAGAGATGGCCCTCATCCCTTCTAGAAGCTGGCACTTTCCCAGTGTGGGAAGACACTGTGGAGGCTTCTCAACAAGGCAACAGATGCCCCCCACCCCGCCTCAAGAATTGTGCCACCACCTTTCTTGGATGCCAAGCCAACGAAGTAGGGCTAAATCCCAGTGTAACCTGCTGGACATGGGAGGGGCAGAAGGATATTACACCCTGAAAGAGTTGCAGGGATCAGCTAGCATGTACCCTTGGGCCTGGATTTTAAGGATCTTGATCAAGAGGACTGGAGAGTAAAACTGTAAAAGCCAGAATTCATTGACCTGAAGGCATTCTTTAGAGATACAGGATTTAACACTCAGGGAGCCCAAAGGCTAGGAAAGACTCAATGCTAGGGTAGGTCTAGGAAGCCTGGAGAGACTGGTGACCTTTGCTGATAAAGATGAAATGCCTGAGTGCCATGGCAGATGACAGATAAGGGGATAAAAAGCTCAGGGATCTTGGCACACTAGAATTTATATACATTCAGGGGATGTGTGAGGCTGAAAGATTTACCAGAGGATTGTTTCTGTGAAAAGACTCAGAGGAGATAGCATTCACCAAGGTCATGAGGAATGTACGGATGAGAGGATTACTATGGGTCAGGTAGTGGCCAGGACCTGTACGTGCATTATCTCATTCTGACCACTCGACTGTGTGAATTAGGTACTAGTTTATCCCCATTTGGCAGAGTCTTTAGAAGCTAAATAGTAACCACTCAGTCAATAGTAACTGAAATTGTAGTCGATCTCATTTTTTACTGTTGTTATTATTTTAGATTTAACTATATGCCTCTCACTTATGTATCTAATATTACTCAAGCTAAAAAAGACACAGAACTATTTCTATCTAAAATTGTGTTGCTTGCTGTTTCTTTCAAGCTTCCATCCCAAACACTAAATCAATTTAAGATATATTTTGAGACTATCTAATACTGCAACAAATCGGTTTATGTTAAATAGCTCCTTCAAAAATAATTCTAGCAGAGATAGATACTTGGAAAAATCAAATGCTTAAGCTGAAACCTGGGAGATCCTTTGCATGGTCAACAAGATGGTTTCAAATTTGTTGTAAAATATTCAAACTGTGTGGTCTATCATTTCACATACCAAAAGCAAGACAATATTATATAACATATATAACAAATGAATCGAAAGTGGAGAAAACACATTCTGATAGTTCGGGTCACTTGTAGCAGTTTGGGTTATTGGGTAGTTGATTTGAAAATGTGATTATCATTTAAGATGTCAAAACACCTGTTAATTTGATGTCAAATATGGATATAATAATAATAATTATTATTATTTGAAATCTAAAGTACAACACTTAGTTATTCCAGTTTAATTCAATTAACCTTTGAAGAGCTAAGTGCTGTGTGAGGACCAATTATCATTTTGTTTTAGCAGTTTGAATTTGGCTACATGTCTGGATACCAAAGCAAAGTAATTGTTTGTATTGAGTTTATAAATTAATATCCTGAAATACATATTTTCAAAAAATATAGTAGTTATACATTCAATATGTGCCAGATACTCAACCAAATTCTGGAGATAGAAGAATAAAAGATATATCCCTTGCTCTCAAAGATCTCACAGTCTAGTGAGATTTAATTTCAGACATGTAAGCATAGATCTTAGTGATTAGTTACATTCCTTCTCAAAAAGTATTGACATCCTAACTTATACAAATAATGCTTGATTCTCGTGGTAATTTTATGTGCCAACTTGACTGGATTTCGGGTCTGTCTGTGAGGGAGTTTCTGGAAGAGATTAGTATTTGAATGGGTAGACTAAGTAAAGTGGATTGCCCTCCCCAATGTGGACAGTCATCATGTGATTCATTGTGGGCATGAATAGAACCAAAGGGTGGTGGAAGGGAGGATTTGCTCTTTCTGCCTGACTACTGGAGATGCGTCTCAATCTTCTGCCTCAGTGCCCTTGTTTAAGGCCTTCAATCTTTGACTGGAAATTACACCCTTTACTCTCTGGTTCTCGGGCCTTTGAACTTACACCACTGGCTTTCTTGGGTCTTCAGCTTATAGAGGGCAAATCATGGGACTTCTCAGCCTCCATAACCATGCGAGTCAAGACCTTACAATCAATCTCTCTTAACCAATATATCATATTGGTTCTGTTTCTCTGGCAAACCCTGACTAATACAATTCTTAAGCCCAATCTGAGACAATCAGGATTTCAATTGAAGATGAGCCTGATACTGGTTAGCATAGGACTTTAACTCATAAGAACTTAAAAAAAAAAAAAAAAAGCATTAAACTACAAATTTTTCTTTTGAGTATTTATGGTCCCTGGTATGGAAATGAGATGAAGCAGGATTTGTCTACATATAGTGGACAAAAAAGTCAAAGAGGATATAGACACATTGATATTTTTAATGTTTTCATACTTAAAGTACATTAGGAAAAACATATATTACCACATTGTAGCATCACAATAAAATATATATATGTAATATATATTTACAATAACATATAAATGTACAAATACTATATATATATGTGTGTGTACATATGTATGCATATTTGTGTATATGTGTGTGTGTATATATGTGTGTGTGTGTGTGTATATATATATAAAATATATATATATATATAATATATATATATATATATAAAATATATATATTTGTTCTTTGTTTCTGGTTCCTGGCATGGAGTTTCAAAACCCCTTGAAATTTCCAAAGTCATAGGGGTGTTTTATTATTCAGAAGGAACTCCTTTCAACCACGCCTGAGTTTATGCTAATGAGATGAGGCTCTAGGTAGCTTGAGGATGGAGACTGAGAAAAACTAACCATGGGATTAGAGAGTTGGAATTTTCAGCCCCATCCTCTGCCCCTCCCCCCAAATTCTGGTTTAATCTTAATGTTTGCATTATTAGCAGATGTTTCTTTCAGTACCACTTTATATGTAATGTTTGCTTTAATATAAAAATAAAATTTCTCCCAAATCTTCAAGTAATATGGACCCTGTGGGTTGATATTCCATTTTATTCTATGGCTTTTGTCCCCTTGCCCCATACCACCACTTAACCCCCTGGGTATCTTCTCTGTACACCCCCTTGACCAATCTCTAAGCTACATGGGAAATACAGCTGAAGGAGGAGAAGCCAATTCCAGAAAGTGGTTCTGAAACATCAATGTGGATAAGATTCATCCTAGGGAAGTTTTGTACAAACATAGATTTCTGGATGCTAGCCTAGAAATTCTTATTAATAGGTATGGCAGTGGGTCTCAGGAATCTACATTTTATCCAGCACTCAAAGCATGCCTAATATTAATAATCATTGCACTAGACTTTGAGCAAAACCGTCTTAGGCTTTGGTCTCAGCAAAGTGTGTGACCTGAGTCAAGCAGTTGACCCCCGCCGGTCCTCTCTTCCTTATCATAAAACAAGAGGGTTGATTAGATGTACTTGACCATTTCTTCCAGCTCCACAAAGTTCTAGCATTCCTTGATCTGTCATACTCGATTGCAAATAAATCATGTGAAAAGTTATAAGATAAAAAATAAAATCCTCCCTGATTATGGGATACAGATATTGAAAGATAACCCTGCTTTATTCATAAATAATGCTCAGACTTCCTTAATAAAGTCATTTCCACTTTAAAAAACTGTACTTTGTCACACCAGTGCATTAAGTTTTCTACTTTTGTGTCTGTGAGTCATTTAAATTAAATCTAAGATACTGCAGGAGTGTAACAGTATAATTGGTCTCAGGTATTGCATTATTGTGACTGTCAGTACTGTATCCTGTGATTTTCATCAGCATATTAATAAATGCCTTAAGGAAATATAACTTATTTATTCATTGGCAGAGAAACCTATGAAAATATTTTTATAGTAATTATGTTTTGAAAATTCTCATTACAGCATTTATATGATTCTCAATGAATTATTTTATTCCTACCCCACCCCCCAAAAAAAACCCCTAGACACTGCTATATCTAGGGTAATCACAAAGACACAGAGTTTTACATTAAAATTTTGGCTGAGGAAGGGGCAGCATATAACACATAGGGAGGGGCTGGTGCATAGTAGCCAGAGGATGAGGCATTGAAGTTCCAGATATGTACCTATTACTTTTTACTTTTAAATACGGGCATTAACAATAATATACAAAGCATGGAGAAAAAAGAAAACAGAAAATCTGGATCTAAATAATAGCTGGCAGTAATAGTTTGTGTAGGAAAAAGAGTTATATTATGCAAATGCATCAGTATCCCTGGTCTCCCCTATTTCTAGCACATTCAAATCTGAAACACAAGGATCAACCCTCCTTTTACCCCAAGAGACTGTTAAAGGATGTGAAAAAGAAAGAAACCAAAATGTGGAGACAAACCCATTAGCAGACCCAGAACAGAATAGAGACCCCAGACAAAACCCCACACGTATCTGGTCAAGTAATTTAGGGGTCAACTAATTTGCAGAGAAGAGTAGAAAGGAGTGTCATAAAGACTTCAGGAAATTTTGAAAAGCGTGGGCTTCCAAAGGAATACTGTATAACTCCTGAGGAGTTGGGAGGAAAGCCCTTCCCTCTATGTACACACATTCTAGAAGTTTATTTGCTCCCAAGGAACGGGGGGCTTCAGGAGTGATGTCCTTCAACCAGTGTGTCCAGCTGCACCTTGTGATGACCCACATTGTGCTAAATCTCTTGTTTCCTTCTTCTCCTGTGCACAAGCCCATCTGACAAGTTTGGGTTGGTTCATAAGAAAAATTGATAGTTAATGTTTTAAACTGAAGACAAATTACTGGGAGGATGCATTTTCCGCCCATTCAGTGGCTGTGAAGAATTTGGTGGGAGGAAAGGGAACTTCAAAGGCATTTTTTTCAGTTCATGGCCTTGCTTGCACCATGCTCCTGAACATCGGGGCCACGTGCTGCTCCCGCTTCCACGCCCACATTTAGCTAGAGTTTTCATCTCTGTATGGGGTGTGGTGTTATCATTAATAATATGAATAATATGATGTTAGAGTACTGATTACTATATTGAGCAGGAAACAGATGGCTCGCTCAAAAGGGGTGATTGAAGAAGGCTGAGTAAAGCAGCTGTTTACAAAGGTGCAGCACTGGTTAGGGAAACAGACACGTGATGCTCCTTACTCCAGAGCCGGAAACAGGGGTGGGTCAGGGTGCGCCATCATCATCCCATGGCCTGAGAGGCAAGGGGAGAGAGCAGTTATCAAAACCGAAAGAGAGCTCAGCTGTAGGACAGGGCTGTCTGGCAGAAACTGGAGCAGAGAAAAGCAGTGGTGTTCCCCCAGGTCTGGCATAGAGGGGGCCCAGGCAGACCTCTCTGTCTTGCTGCTCTCAGGAATCCTGCTGGTTCCCCTCTCCATACCCCTGCAAACCCTCCTGGTCAGACTCCCAGGGCAGAGAGCAGGGTGAGAAGGGCAGAGAGTTGTTTTAGAGGGCAAGCAGAGAATATCCACAGCTGAAAGATATGTAAAACCAGACCTTTGCAAAAGAAAATCAAACAGACCTTCTTTCAGTGCAAACCTGGCATCTGCCCCATCACTTCCTCATCTGTGTGTAGAGATTGGCTGACCTCACCTTCTCTTTTGCTGCTTATGTGTGGCTCCCTTTTAGCTGTGAGGGAGAAGGGGTACAGTAAGTTCTGGGTGGGGGAACATCAGCAGAAGGAAACTGCGAAAGCTCTGGGAAAGCGTTTGCTTTCCTGATAAAAGTTACAGAGAAAGTAGTGATGTCTTTCCCTCTTATTCCTGCTTTTAATGGGTGTATAATGCCTGGAGTAGAAGTAGCCATTTTATTAGCAATGAGGTAACAAGAATGAATGATGCTGGTCCTGATATTGTTAAGCCATTGATCCAATGCCAATAGCCCCTACTGCCAGATATTTTAAGTGAGAAAAATAACCTCTGATTGTTTTCTAAGTCTTCATAAATTGGGAACTTGGTGCTTGATCAGATATAGGCTGAGTGGAGTGGATGTGACAGCTAGACTGCTGTCAGTAGCGTTTGCAAGAAACTGTGTAACTGAAGCATTTTGGGGACAAAAACTCAAAAATTTAGATCCACATAGGTTAAATTAGGGTATCTGTGAGATATCTATGAGGAAACATAGAATGAGAAGTTGCATTTATGTGTCTAAATGAAAGGCTAACTTATAAATAAAAATTTAGTAATATATGTTATAAATGATAATTCAAGTCTTAGAAGTAAAATGAGATCCTCTTCCTCTATTTTATATAAAGAAAAGTGTAAGGACCAAGTCCAGAAACTCCAACATTTAGAGCTTAGACAAAGATGGGATGCTCCCAATGGTAGATTTAGCAAAGAACCAGGTAGAGGTCAAGAGAAGAATGCATTTTAAGAAACAAACAGACAACAGTTTTTGGTGAAATGGAGAAGTTAAGTAAATTAAGGAAGATGTTGGTCACCGATGATATTTAGAAGGAAAAACTAGTTCTTGGTGGCTGATCTGATGTTTCAGAAAACAGCATGCCTGTTATAAAGGGTTGCCATACCCAGCATAGCTTTTCTCTATGAGAACAGTGCTCAAACCTATTTGTTACTGGCACAATTTAAATATTAACTGCGAATAAAGATAAGGAATAATTCTTTTTTGCTCCTTGTTTCATCTGTAAATGTTGTTGTTTTAAGGTCTTTTGGAACATCTGTTAATGAAAAAGTTACAAGAAAGAGAGGGAGGAGGGGGGAAGAGAAAGAAAGAAAGAAAGAATGAAAGGAAGAAAAAGAAAGAGAAAAAAAAGAAAGGAAGGAAGGAAGAAAGAAAAGATATGTAAAGAAAAGAGAAAGAAATTAGGGAATAAAGGTCAATTTCTTATTACCAGATGTTATAATTGGATTAAAATAATGGTACTAAATATTAAGTTAGAAATGGAAAATTTTAATTAAATATGCAGATGCTGTCTCTATTCTTTGTCATTAGAATAACAGGCCCCAAACTGGAAAACATGCTGAAAGTAGGTGAGGAACACAAGCTCTAATAGGATGTCACTAAGATGACTGAACCACATAGACAATGATTTGAAGGTTTATCTGCATCTTATTAAATAATTGCTTGGGGCAAGTTACTTAATCTCTCTGAGACTTGAATAAGTCTCATAAGACATAAGACAGGGACAAGAATGAGTACCGGAAGATTACTTGTGAAGATAAACCACAAAATGGGAGTGTTGAACTGATTTCTAAGACCCTCCCCAAACTGCTTTACTCGAGCTCATGGCCTTCAGTACCGGTTCTCCTGTTACCCAGGAAGCACCTCATCATTTGCTCCTCATTGTTCTGAATTGGCTATGTTTCTTTTCACTTTCATGGCAAGTAAGACCTTGATTATCCTTGAATGGCCTTGCCTGGGTGAACTGAGATTTGGAAGGGCTGAAGAAAATGTTTCCTTTAAAAGTATACACTTCCGGCATATATCCATCTTACCTGTGATGTCTTAGGGCTTAAAAGTTCAGCATCTGCTGACATCAGTTCTAATATTCACTGTCAGCTGCTGCCTTTGTCAGCATTACATGAGTCAGCAGTGATATTATTCTATTGTTGATTTAGTGCTAGTTCTGCGTGGGCATTGCCAAACCACACTTCGGTGTAGTTATCATTATATTTAAACTTATTCTTCTCCGTAAACCTTTTAGGGCATTACAAAAAAGAATCCTTTCTCTCAGTGAGATAGATTCTTATAACTGCTTGAAACTTCAGGTTTCTTTTCAGGGTTCAGTGAGAAGACGGTGTGCTGGATAACTCTAACCCTGCGTCAGCATTTCCAGGATGTGACTCTCTTCCTCTTTGGGCTTTGCCTGCAGTGCCACCTTGAATCGAAATAAGTTGAAACTTTCTTATTTTCTTTAGAAGAAACATTTGAGGTCACATGTATTTTAGGGGAATTATCAAGACACTATCTCTATAATCCAGAACTAAGAAATACTATCCATTTGACATAATTTTTCACTGTCTACTGTATTTACAGCACTGTGCTAAATATAATGAAGACACAGTAAACAATCAACAGATTTTGCCCTTTATATGCTTATATTCTTTGGAATAGATAAGACTAGCAATGACATCACACCAACGATAGCAAGTAACATATAATCTGCAAGGGGATTTAGAAAGAGAAGAGATTATTTCTAGTGGAAAAGATTGCATCTACACGATAAAATTTATCTTTTCTTCATCACTCCTCACCTCCTTATTTCCCTGTGTACTTGTATATAAGTATTCCCCTGATATAGTCTCTATTCCCAAATAGCCATATGCTTTTGCATCTGTAAGTCCTTGCCCACACTGTTCCCCTCTCCTGAAATGCTCTTTTCCACCTGTTAGAAGCCATTCATTCTTTAAAAGCTGATTATTTTGTTGCTGCCCATGTGATGGTTTCATTGACATCTCTGTTAATCATTCTGACCTATGGGGCCCCAAAGCACCTTATCAATAACTGTTAACTAATATTTCACGATGAATCATTTTCCATGATGAATGATAAAGTTATCATTTTAATACGTGTATCTCTCCCCTCAAAAATGAGAGCTCTTATAAGGAAAGGACCTTGAAATTTTTACCACCGTATTTCTAGCAACTAGCAACACTCCTTACAACTTAATAAACACACATAGTAAATATTTGTGGAATAAGATAGCATTTATGTTAAGACAGCATAAGGGCCAGACCAAGAAGAGGGATTTCTAGTTACCCTACCCTCTCCTGGAAAAATGCTTTTATACCTCATACATACAAATCACCATGTGGTCCTTCTACCCTGGCCATGGCTTACTGGATCAGGCACAGAGAGTGAGCCCAAAGCCTTCATTTACCAAAGGGTTATAGGTTGTTAAGTATAGAGATCTGCCCTTTACTGGTTGGGTGAACCAATCAGATGCTCTCAAGAAGTTTGAGATCAAAACAGGAAGGGACAATGTCAGCACACTTTTCAGTAGAGGCAGAGACAGAGTTGCTGATTCATCATGTGATGAAGCAGAAATGTTGAAGCCACAAATTCCTGCTGTTGAGTAAGCAGTCAGTTACCCTGGTTGCTGGAAGTTCATGTGTCCAGAACCAAATTCAAGAATCCATAGTTCTGAATAAACTGGTTGAGATAACACTGAGTTGTTTTCCTGTTCCATGATACCTATATAAAGCCTATACAGGTAGAGAAGAGAAAGTATGTTATAATAGAATTTATTTTTATTGCTGTTATAGATTTAATGTTTGTGTCCACCCCACCCCCCAATTTATATGCTGAAGCCCTAATCCCCAGTGTAACTATGTTCGGAGATGGGGGCCTATAGGGAAGTAACTAAGGTTAAATGAGGTCAGAAGGGTCGGGCCCTGATCCAATAAAATTGCTGACCTTATAAGAATAGACACCAGAGAGCTCTGACCACCCACAGACACCCCTTTCCTTGGTACATGCACCAAGGGAAGACCATGTGGAGACATTAGGGAGAAGGCAGCCATCTGCAAGCCTGCAAGAGCTCTCACCAGAAACTGAACTCTGCTAGACCTTGATCTGGGGATTCCAGCCTCCAGTACTATAGGAAAATAAGTTTCTGTTAAGCTACCTTGTCTTTGGTATTTTGTTATGGCAGCCTGAACTAAGAAAATTGCCTATAAAATAATACATATTGATTAAGGAAAATTTGAAAACTATAGAAACACACAAAGAAGAAAAAAATTAACCATCTAAATAACCACAGGAAATAACACTATTTACATTTTTCATATATATCTCATAAATACTTAAAGGATAAATTCAAGTTTGGGCTCTTTATTGTTTAGCTAATGGGAAACGATTGAAAGTGACAGTCAAAATCGTGCTTCAAAAAGATAGGTCTTGCTGTTCTCTAGGTAGGATTGGAAAGTTTGGAGATACTGGGACAAGTTAGAAGTTACTTTATTAAACTAGGCTATGCCAAAAAGACCTCTAATAGGATATCGGAATATGAAAAAATGTGACATATATGTAAAACATTTGAGAAATACAAATGCTATTGCTTAACGACATCTGGGTGTCAGAATAGGGATATCAAGAGAAGTCAAATATGATGAACATTTGGGTAAAAAATATATATATAAATACTAAAAAAACACATGTAAATGAGAAAATATGGGACTTGCTAAAAAATTAATGCTTTTTGGCTATAACTGCATGATAACATATACATGTCACAGACTGGTATTGGAATACTACATGTTCTTCATTGTCTAATGGTTACTGTTTCCAAGCAATTTTGAAATCTAATAGAGAAAATTCCATTAGGTTTTCAAGGAATAATTTCCTATGGCTTGAGGCTCTATTCTCTGGTCCTACAGTTCTGTCCTCTGCACCCACAGCTCAGGCTCCACCTTTGCTTCTGCAGATCTAGCCTCTGTGCCCACAGTTCTGGCCTCTGCACCTGTGCCTCTGTTTTGAGTCATTCTCCCTTCTTCTTGAAGGGTAGCATATGTTTGTTGATGAATAGTTTTTTCATTCTGTAGAATATTTAGGAATCACCCACCCTTCTTACATTTTATTCTGTTTCTTTCCCTTTCTACTTCAAGTTGGCAGTGTTTCTTCTGGTATATTCTCAAAGACCTTGTGGGTCTCCTGTGTATGTCACCTGGATTCACATTTTTAAACCACGGTCTTCTGCAGATCTTTCCTGGGTAATCTTATCTCTATTTCTGGCTTCTGCTGTCTTCAGCACTAGCAAAAGGTTGTCCAGCAAAAGCCTGTCATATTACCTTCCTTTTATATGTGTTAAATCTTCCTCTGCTTCTCTCTCATAAGGACACTTATGACTTGATTTAGGGCTCACTCAGATAATCCAGGATAATCTCCCCATCACAAGATACTTTATCACAGCTGTGAAGACCCTTTTTCCAAATAAGGTAATATTCACAGGTTCTGGAGATAAGGATGAGGATATATCTTTCGGAGCTGTTATCAGCTACACATCATTTATATCTATTGGAAAGAACTTAGTCACATTTTGTAGCTAGAAGAAAGGAAGGCTGGGAAGTACAGTCCACCAGGGAGCCATGTGCCCAGCTAACACTCTAGGGTTCCATTACTGAGGAAGGGTAGAACAGATACCCTGGGGACAATTAGCTGTCTCTTCCCATCCATCTCCTATGTATATGAAGAGAAGTGTTCTTGATTCTTTGAGACATTAAAAAAATAAATCAATTCTTCCTCTGGGGAAGTTACCATCTTGGTACAAAGGCAAGTATCTGCCAAGTTAAGTCACTCTATTAGGCAGTATTGAATTAGGCTCCAAATGGTGACCCAAATGGTATGTAACACATTTTCAGAAAATGATATGGTCTCTGTGGGTTGAAGCGTTTTTACTGAAGTCTTTTTGGAATAAATGAGGCTTGAAACAAGTCTTAGAGGACAAGCAGAGTTTTAATCAGGTAGAAAGGGCATACTGACGGGGATGGTCAGGAGGTTTCCACTGGAAAATATAATCTTCTGTAGAAGCTTCTCTAAAACTGGGAATATCTAGACTTCATCTGTTCTTCATCAGTCAGGAAGTGTTTCTTCTGGTTATATCAGAATATCGATGAAATATGAAAAATATCTTAGGTGCCAAAATGGGTAGAGTGTTTAGTGACTAGGAAAAGTTAATACTGCACTTGAAT
The DNA here is from genome assembly GCF_028023285.1 of Balaenoptera ricei. NCBI lineage: Eukaryota > Metazoa > Chordata > Mammalia > Artiodactyla > Balaenopteridae > Balaenoptera > Balaenoptera ricei. The sequence continues at coordinate 10,922,400 of NC_082656.1, read as the reverse complement.
CAAGAGAATAGGAGCAATTACTGAAGACCATCAGGGGTTTCATGAGAAAATATCATGATCAGTTTTCTTTATTAGTTATCTGTTTTATACATATTAGTGTATATATGTCAATCCCAATCTCCCAGTTCATCCCACCACCACCCCCTCCCCCCCACAGCTTTCCCCCTTTGGTGTCCATACATTTGTTCTCTACATCTGTGTCTCTATTTCTGCCCTGCAAACTGGTTCATCTGTACCATTTTTCTAGATTCCACATATATGTGTTAATATACGATATTTGTTTTTCTCTTTCATGATCAGTTTTTGAAAATAGGAAAGATGAGTTTTATATTTGATGTTAATGAAAAAGCATTGACTGGTCCTCAGTAGCAGAATGTATTCCAAGTACATATGCACTTCTTCCTCACTTTACCAAACAATTCAGGGTGACGTAGTTCAGAGAGACAGGAAACTTTCCCAGCATAAGATTTTGGACTGAAACTTAGAAAACTTATTTATCCCTTCTGGCTCAATTTTTTATTACTTGCAGATAGAAGTGACTGAGCTGGGGGTGGAGAGGGACTCCAGAGCATTTTTCTTAATCTCCAGAAAGGCACCATTGCTGACTTGCTTCTGTATGTGCTCAAGCCTGTATCCTTATGTGTGATGGGGTTTGCTGTGCAGACAGGAATGAGCGGGGTCAAGGGTGGGGATACAAATTGCATGGAGGTTTGTATTCTTGACTTTCTCTTCCCCACACCTCAAAAGATCACACAGTAACCAGCTGTCAACTTGCATAGTGACCAAAGTAATAAAGTAGTAATAGTCAGCTGCCAATTTACATTATTTGTAGTAAAGTAACGTTCAGAATGGAAAATGAGGGCTGTATCTCTGCTGATGACATTTATTAATATTTTCAAACTCTACATTTAAAAAGTCATAATGCCTTTGTTGAGTCTGTTGTCAGAAGACTGAGGAATCTTTTAGTTTTGCATATTTTCATGAAGAAATAAGTCCTGAGTGTTTCTTTCCCCTCCCCTCCCCCCAAATGCGGAAGAAATCTTTAACTGTTCTTTACAGGACACTCAGAAGCCCTGAGATGGGCTGTGTGAGATTGGAGCTGGTAGAATTGTTCTACAATCATTCAGGTGATACAGGATAAGCCCTAGCCTTTTGGAACAAGAACAGGATCACTATAAAGGAAACAGACACCTAGAAATCTACAGCCTCGGTTTGTAAAGCCAGCTTCCTATTTACGTTTAAGAGATGTGTGTTTCTGTGGCATCCGTTGGGAAGAAAGAGCGTGTTTGTTAGCATATGCAAGAAGCACAAACCAGCATTGTGTGTGAGCCCCAGAGCTTGTCACTAGAGATGGATTCCCCTCTGAAGGACCATTAATAAAGGCTGTGGCAGGGCCTAGGATTTGTAAAAGGACAGAGAAAAGAATAGAGGTGCTGAAAGACTTCTGTGCATTCCTAATAGGAAGAAGACAATGTCCAATTGATAAAAAGGGAATCCAAAGAAATTGCATCCACAATTTATTCACTATAAAAAAGTAGAATATATCAAAGATGAAGATAGATATGTAGATGATAGATGGATATTTTATAGTTTCAGAATTAAAAACTTCAAGTACCATAGTATTATACAATATAAGATTTAATTATACTCATTCTCATTTTTAATAGAATGAAAACACTTCATCTGATTTTTAATGAAATGCCGGAGGAAAATTTAAGCATAGAACTACTTAAGTGGTATCTGCTGTCATATCATGGTTACTCCCAAACATATAAGGAAGTGGTGAAAAATGATACAAAAATGCTATTCTTGAGGTAATGTTAACACCTTCCAGAAGAAAACTCTAAGATTGGGTAAATAAAAGAACACAATGAATGAATAAATTATCTGGGAACAGGGTAAAAAAAGTAGCCCAATCCTTTAACATCCTGTGATTCTGCTTTACCCAGCCCAGGTTCTTACTGCTTCTGTGGACTCAGTAAATAGGGTCCTAAGACCTGCAGTCTCTCCCACCGCCAAGTGACCCTAATCACCACAACCTATTTCATTCTGAGTTCATGCTCACAGGAGCCCTGGGATGAAGGCGGGGCAGGGATTATCCCATTTTGAAGCTTAGAGTGATTGAAGCCCGGGTCATAAGAATGTTAAGACCGAGGCCAGAAGGACTCAAATATTCTAAATCATATTTTGGTCTTTGCTACTCCCTGTGCTTAAGTTATACTCCCACAGACATTCTTATTATGTTATTGTTCTTTTTAAAAACCTTCAATGATTCCCTACTTCATTTTGAGTCAAGTCAGTCCTCCTCAGCCTTCTGTATGTATAAGGCTGTTTATACAGCAGCTTAATCTATCTATATCATCATTTCCCCCCATGCCCTGCTCTCACTGAGGAGTCCAGACCCGCCCTGGGCATCCCTGTTTCCATGTCCTTGTTCACATTCTTTCCTGTTCCCCAAACCTCTCTCTCGTCCACACATGCTTCTCATGTCCTCAAACAAGAGTCTTACTATTCTGATTGCTTCCACTGCATTTAGCAATCGTTTTTTATTCTAGCACTCACCAGAGTCTCTCTTGAATTAGAAGTATTCATATACTATGATTTTATCCTTCAGCAGACTGAGTTCTTGGCCACAGATTCTTCTATTTGAATTCTCTGTATTGGGTCCCAGAGTTTCTGTAATGTATGCCTTGCAGATAGATGTTCACTAAATATTTCTTCGAATCTAACATCTGTTGGACTGTTGTTTTATTATTTAGCTTGTCACTCATCCATGCTTTTCCTACCCAACTAAATTACATGCCCTTTGAATACTGCTCTCCTACTTTGTAGGAACTTAAAAATATGATGACTGAAGGAATTCCCTGGTGGTCCAGTGGTTAGGACTTGGCGTTTTCACTGCAGGGGGCTTGGGTTCAATCCCTGGTCAGGGAACTAAGATCCCGCAAGCCATGTGGCAAGGCCAAAAAAAAAATTTATGATGATTGAAATGTGGTTGGTATAGTGAGAAATGATACGTGCAAGGATGACTATTTTAAAGCCAATGTGTGTACCCAAACTCTGTGTATATGGCTTATATAATCATAATTATGTTGCCCGTACCATGGTAGCATAATACAGAGAACGATTTCTTTTACTTATCTTCATTATGGTAATTCCAACAGGTAATACATATTTTAAGCAAAGAGGTAACAAATACTTTACTTGACAATGATTTTAGGATTTTGCCAAGCTTCTTGTATTTTTTGGAAAATAGCATCTGGAATTTACTGAGAGAATATGAGATCCTCCACGCTACCAAAGTGTAGGATATTGTGACTTTTAGAGGGAACATTCTCTAAAGTTTGCACATACTAATCACTGACATATTTTGAGGGCTTATTATGTGTTAGGCACTCTTGTAACAGCTTTACGTGTGTTATTTTATGTAATTCCCATAACAACTTAAGAAGCAGCCTCTGTTATTTTTCCCACTGTTTTACAGTTGAGGAAACTGAGATAGTGTTGTTTATATAATCTGCTCCAAGTCACACAGTTGCTGCACGGCAGAGCGGGGATCTGAGTCCAGCCGGCCTGACTCCAGAGGCTGAAGACTTATCCACAGGGTGATATTACAGGAGGGAGGGTTGTTTTCTGTCTGCATCTGTGGGCAAGGCCAGCCATCCACAAAGGTCACTGCTGCCCCAGGTCAGCAACTGCAGCGGTGTCAGGCAGCAAGGAGGCCCTGTGATGTGCCTACAGAGCCCTCTCCTACTTGCACACTGTGGCTAGGGACTGGTGTATGCAAGTTATTGCTGGGAAGTCAAGCAGTTCTTAGAGAGCACAGGCATTTAATAGGAAAATGATTCAATCTTCAGGTGAAGTCCCGAAATGACTAGAGTTGATTCAGTTTAACGAGGTGTCAAGGTGTAAGTTAGGATATTAATCACACTTTGTCCCTCCAGCCATGACTCCTACCCCTTCATGGGAGCCGGAACCTGAAGGCAGGGGGAGGAGGGCTCGGTGCTCCCAAGAGCTGCTCTGCAGGGCTGCTTCCCTTGCTCTTCCCATTCCCACTGGGGCCTTGGCTCTGTCCCCAGTCTGCCAGCCTCTCTGCTGTGTTCAGCCCCAAATCGTGTACAAACTAGAGTCAAAATAGTGCTCAGGAAAATGCATTAAGGTGAAATTGTACAGCATCCGTTTCAAATCTAGTTAGCTGATGTTGAATATTTGCAGCTCATGTCATTTTTGTTGTTATTGCTAATTCTTAAGGTTCACTTTGGTTATGCATTTGCATAATACAAAAATATATATGATGTAAAAAAAAAAAGCATGTGGTGTGTCTATATAATATAGATGGCTTGTATAATGATATATAAATACATGATTGACACCTAGGCTGGATAATAGATATCAGATAGGTAGATTGTCTTAAGTAGTTACTCAAGTCCAATACACCAAGGTTAGAATCTCAGCTGTGCCATTTACTAGCTCACTGTTAACTTTTTAAAGAACTTCAAGCTCTAAAATGAGGATAATGCACCTACTTCATAAGAGTATTCCATTTAGAATTTAGAATTTTTTTCTTCCCTGGATACTGAGTTTCCTGGCTTTTAGAAAATTTGGGTTGAGGAAATTCAGAATCTCTGACCTTGAAATCAAAATCCTGCTCTCCTAGAGAGAGGCCCAGATGTCAACAGTAGCGGTAACCATTCAGCAGTAATCCCCTCCTGCCTTCTATGATAAATTTCCTAAATTGATCTGGAATCTACATGACAAACTGTCGGAGCTAAAGGCCCACAGGCTCCATCTATGTGGAGTAAGGGTCTTTTGAAAAACAAGTAAATCCAGTTAAAGAACACCCAGAAGGAGGAAGACAAAGGGTTTGGTTTGTTGTGTTCATTAGGCCAACCCAAGAATGCAAGAGTCAGAAAGTCTGTAACTTTCAGGTGAGTAAAAATACATACAGATAAGTCTCAAAGCTTTGCTCTTCATTTATTGGTCTCCAAGCCCAATTATATCCCACCCTTTCAAGTCAATGGATTCTTTTTTTTTTTTTTTTTTAGCTCACAGAAACACAATCCAAAATGGCAGGAGCATAATTCTAATTTATTTCCATCTCAGATTTTTATACCTGTAATTATGTTTGTGTTAAATTAGATGAAAATGTCACTCTACCAATTTGCTTCTTCCTTTGTAACCTTTTGCATACCAAGTTTATCATTCTGACAAATAAAAGAGCTCTCCAACCTTGACACCGAAGAAGAAATGCAAATTATATTTTTCCACATTAGAAAACAAGTATCAATCATGTCATTTAAAAATTAGGTGAGATACCCAATGAAGTTTGAAATCTTTAGCTGTTTGGAGTCTATGGAATAAAAATATGACTTAATATTAAAAGAGCAAAATTAGTAAGAGTAGATGTTATAATTGTTAATTCAAATAACCAAAAGAATAATTGAAGGCCTGAATAAACTGCAGATTCCACTTTCGGAAAGGCATTTTGAAACTTTTGCTTGGTTTCTGAAGGGTGCAAATATCTCCTCAGAAATAGAACTCCAGTTTACTTCAATGAAATAGAAGCTAGCATTTTCCAAGATATCTTACCTTGTTTCCTCCCTTCCCAGAAACTATCCCATTTCTTATTTTTATGTAACATTTCATTTCACAAATTGCTACATGAACACTGGCCTTTGAAATACGAGAACTGGTTTTCCTGACTGACTAACTCTTAGGTGCCCAAGAAGAGTAAATCTTCGGAAGTTTTGAGTCTAGATAAAGCAAGTCCCAGGGGAAAGGAGCTCATTCCTCATCTCTTCCACCAAGATGAAGGTGGGTTGTGCGACCAGCGATTTTCTGTGACTCCTTTTCCATCACAAGTCATTCCTTTGCTCTCCCTGCTCTTGTTCTCAGCCAAGGACTTTGGGAAAGAAAAGAAGACAGGTGTACAGACCATCCTGATTGGAATTAACAACAACATCTCCAAGATTACCACTTCCCTGAATTCTCTGTAGGCAGATACTATGATTCCTATTTTATAGGTGCTAAAACTAAAATGCAGAGAATTTGAATGACTGAGCCAAGATCATCATGGAAAGTTGGAGGCAGAGGTGAGACGAGAAGGTACATATTCAGGCTGAAACCATGGCCTTAAGTTTCCCATTTTTCAAGGGCAGAACCTATATTTGTTTCTGCTGCTTTGTACAGTTCCTTTAAAGCACTCCCCCACCACTACACACACAGGTAGGTTTTTCCTAAATGATGATGCTTTGCCTTGGTGTGAGTGATGGTGGATTTTAAGGGCCCCTCCCTATCTGTCAGTCTAGCTCTCTTCCTGTCCCAAAATGTCTCTGGATTAAGTTTTGTCTTCACCATGTCTACGTGCAAAGGCAAATAAATTTCCCTGGAAGGATAACAAATTAGTCCCCTGTAAATGTAACATATGTCATTTAATCATATTGTCACAGAAAAAAGCAGAGTCTAAATCATCTCTTCTTATCTTGAATTCATGGATCTAAAATGGGAGTGGCTGAGACAGACATGTGGGTGTATTTAGCTCTGAAAACCCTACCTTGAAACTATATTCACAATTTTGAGTTTATCTGCATTTTTTGGAGGAGACAAAATATCATTTTCATAAGATTCTCAAAGAGGTGTGTGATCCTCCAAAATTTAAAACTTTAATCATACAGGTTATCTACGTGCACTGGATCTAAGACCACACCTCATCTAGGCCTTCTCGAAATCAGGGAATCCTTGAAACCCACCTTTCCCTCCTCCACAATACTCACCAGCACTATTTACCTTGAACCTACATAATAAGTAATCTTATTAGGCCATTTATCCCTGTGTATGTCGGCCACCACAGCCCTAGATCACAGGTCAACCATCACCTCCCACGGGGAGCCCCACAGGCTCTGTACATGCTTTATTCTGTTTCCTTCAAGCACTCCTCCTCAAGGCTTGGCCCCTTCCATTGTGCTCTCTGGAAACGAGGGTCCATTATTGGCAACGTGCTCTATCCTCCATCTATTTTCTGAATGTTTTTTCCACCCTCTGGTTAAAGGGCCAACTCTCTTAAGGACCCTGCTTTACTGTAGCCCCTTAGTGGTGGCTCTTGCACCTTCCACAGCCTTTATGTCTCTGGGCTTGGAGGAGGGGTTGGCTAGACTTCCTCATTTCTCCTCATTGCTGACATTTGTCTATTTCCCCTTCCTTTTCCCTGAAAGCCTCTTTTTCTATTTCCATTTTGAAATTATATTACCCACTACCCTCCTTGTTGCTGTCATCTATCCACTCCTGGGTCACTCTTTTTTCAGGAATTTCAATGCCAATACTATTCTTATCTTAACCTTAATGAATTCAGTATACTCACAGATGATCCTATCAATATCCTGGTCTCTCTGTTCCTTGAACTTTTTTAATGATCTTGCTTTCTATTCTATTTCTATTCTATTGAAATATTTCTATTTCGGGAATTCCCTGGTGGCCCAGTGGTTAGGACTCCACACTTTCACTGCCGAGGGCATGGGTTCAATCCCTGGTTGGGGAACTAAGATCCTGCAAGCTGCATGGTGCAGAAAAAAAAAAAAAAAATTCTATTTCAATTATTCCCGTGGCCATACCCTCTAGCTTTTGTCCAAAGGGGCTCTTCGTCTGATCCATAGAATTCTGCAGATAATTTAAGTGAATGTTTTCTCAGATCTCTCAAAGATGGTACGGAACTAATGCCATTCTAAATTCACAGGAGTGAGGTTAATTCATTACATATTTTAGATACGTTGGGCATGAAAGCTGAATTCTCTCAAGGAACTCTGGTTGAGAATGTCCCCACCAATGATTGCAATTCTCCATAATCCTAATTTCAGATATTTTATCTCTGACAATAGCATTCTACTTTTCCAGCATACTCCCACTAGTAGCTCATCTCTCTATCTCAATATCCTTGACTTAATAACAACTGCAAAGTCCTGTTAGCCATAGGAAAATAACACATTCACAGTGCAGGGAATTATGCAGTGAACATCTTTGGGGGCCATTATTCTGTCTACAACCTAGCCCAACTTCAACCATCACTATCAAGATTATAGATGGTTTATATTCTTTCATCCTGTTACAGTTCCTTGGTTTCATTTTCTTCTTCAGGGATTTCTGTTGTTTGGATTTTGGATTTTCTTCGTTTATCGTCAATACTTGTCACTTTCTCTTGAACTCCTCTTTTTATCTCTTCATTCCTTTTTTGATTTTTAAATATTTTCTTCTTTTCATCTTCTGTTTCTCTCAGGACATTATTTTCTCTTGTATTCCTTCCAGTAGTCTGGTATGACTTTTAGTCTAATAGTCTGAAATGATTGTTTTCTTTTATTTCTAATTCTTTACTGAGTTCTGTACTTCATTTCGTAATTTCTCTAATTTTGGTTTATGTTGTTCTTTCATGTCTTATGTCAGTTGTTGTTAAAGGTCTTTTACCCTTGTTTTGAAATAGTAGGTACAGATTTTATCTGTTTGGTCAGCATGACTTTTTGAGATGTCCATATAGATATTTTGCTCCTTATTATTGATCTTACCATGCCTTTGCCTGTTTTGTTTTGCTTGATTGTTTTCTGTTGTCTACTTTTGAGAAATTAATTTTTTGAACTTTTGGAAGGATTTGTGAAACAAAGGTTCACTTCACAACTACCCTCTTCTATTTTGTTTTGTTATGCTTTTTTGTCATATAGTATTAAAAAGTAGGACATCCTTCTTTCTGAGATTTCTTGGCTCTGTTCTCTCTTCTTACTTTTATTTGGAAATTCTCTTTCTTCATCTTTGTGTCCTTATTTTGCTCAATTATAATTTCAGTTCTAGCAGTTTTTCTTCATTAAGTGGCCTTGTCTTGGAGGAGCCCTGGTAGGTCTGTGTAGGGAGTCTGGGATGTTCATAAGGATGCTGACTGCTCCTGACCCTTCACACCTTCCTGAAGGTGTTTAATTTGATTAAACCATCAAATTAAACACCTTAGAAAATGGAAAGGTAATATTAATCACATGTATCCACCAACATTAAAAGCATTACAATATAAAGCAACAACTTTACTAATCCAGTGGAAATTCATATACTGTTTGGGAAGACAATGTTTGCAAAACAAACACCTGCTTGGTTTTGTGAGTTTAAAATGGCTAATCTATAATAATAAATGATGCAATTTTAGGGAACTCCAAAGAGTAAGGGATACTTTTACATTTGTTGCCTCATTTTATTCTCACATATCTCCTGTGAAGCAGGGATTCTTATACCTGTTTTACGAATGAGGAGGCTAAGGCTCAGAAAACTTAATACCTAGAAACAAATGACAATGAAAACACGACGACCCAAAACCTATGGGATGCAACTAAAGCAGTTCTAAGAGGGAAGTTTATAGCAATACAGTCCTACCCCAAGAAACAAGAAACATCTCAAATAAACAACCTAACCTTACACCGAAAGCAATTAGAGAAAGAAGAACAAAAAAAAACCCCCAAAGTTAGCAGAAGGAAGGAAATCATAAAGATCAGATCAGAAGTATATGGAAAAAAAAAATGAAGGAAACAATAGCTAAGATCAATAAAACTAAAAGCTGGTTCTTTGAGAAGTTAAACAAAATTGATAAACCACTAGCCAGACTCATCAAGAAAAAAAGGGAGAAGACTCAAATCAACAGAATTAGCAATGAAAAAGGAGAAGTAACAACTGACACTGCAGAAATACAAAGGATCATAAGAGATTACTACAAGCAACTATATGCAATAAAATGGACAACCTGGAAAAAATGGACAAATTCTTAGAAAAGCACAATCTTCTGAGACTGAACCAGGAAGAAATAGAAAATATAAACAGACCAATCACAAGCACTGAAATTGAGACTGTGATTAAAAATCTTCCAACAAACAAAAGCCCAGGACCAGATGGCTTCACAGGCGAATTCTATCAAACATGTAGAGAAGAGCTAACACCTATCCTTCTCAAACTCTTCCAAAATATAGCAGAGGGAGGAACACTCCCAAACTCATTCTACGAGGCCACCGTCACCCTGATACCAAAATCAGACAAAGATGTCACAAAGAAAGAAAACTACAGGCCAGTATCACTAATGAACATAGATGCAAAAATCCTCAACAAAATACTAGCAAACAGAATACAACAGCACATTAAAGGGATCATACAGCATGATCAAGTGGGGTTTATCCCTGGAATGCAAAGATTCTTCAATATACGCAAATCAATCAATGTGATACACCATATTAACAAATTGAAGGAGAAAAACCATATGATCATCTCAATAGATGCAGAAAAAGGTTTTGACAAAATTCAACACCCATTTATGATAAAAACTTTCCAGAAAGTAGGCATAGAGGGAACTTACCTCAACATAATAAAGGCCATATATGACAAACCCACAGACAACATTGTTCTCAATGGTGGAAAACTGAAACCATTTCCTCTAAGATCAGGAACAAGACAAGGTTGTCCACTCTCACCACTGTTATTCAACATAGTTTTGGAAGTTTTAGCCACAGCAATCAGAGAAGAAAAAGAAATAAAAAGAATCCAAATCAGAAAAGAAGAAGTAAAGCTGTCACTGTTTGCAGATGACATGATACTATATACATAGAGAATCCTAAAGATGCTACCAGAAAACTACTAGAGGTAATCAATGAATTTGGTAAAGTAGCAGGATACAAAATTAATGCACAGAAATCTCTTGCATTCCTATACATTAATGATGAAAAATCTGAAAGAGAAATTAAGGAAACACTCCCATTTACCATTGCAACAAAAAGAATAAAATACCTAGGAATAAACCTACCTAAGGAGACAAAACACCTGTATGCAGAAAACAATAAGACACTGATGAAAGAAACTGAAGATGATACAAACAGATGGAGAGATATACCATGTTCTTGGATTGGAAGAAGTAACATCATGAAAATGACTATACCACCCAAAGCAATCTACAGATTCAGTGCAATCCCTATCAAACTACCACTGGCATTTTTCACAGAACTAGAACAAAAAATTTCACAATTTGTATGGAAACACAAAAGACCCCAAATAGCCAAAGCAATCTTGAGAAAGAAGAATGGAGCTGCAGGAATCAGGCTCCTGGACTTCAGACTATACTACAAAGCTTCAGTAATCAAGGCAGTATGGTGCTGGCACAAAAACAGAAATATAGATCAATGGAACAGGATAGACAGCCCAGAGATAAACCCACACACATATGGTCACCTTATTTTTGATAAAGGAGGCAAGTATATACAATGGAGAAAAGACATCCTCTTCTATAAGTGATGCTGGGAAAAATGGACAGGTACATGTAAAAGAATGAAATTAGAACACTCCCTAACACCATACACAAAAATAAAGTCAAAATGGATTAAAGACCTAAATATAAGGCCAGACACTATCAAACTCTTAGAGGAAAACATAGGCAGAACACTGTATGACACAAATCACAGCAAGATCCTTTTTGACCCACCTCCTAGAGTAATGGAAATAAAAACAAAAATAAACAAATGAGACCTAATGAAACTTCAAAGCTTTTGCACTGCAAAGGAAAACATAAACAAGACAAAAAGACAACCCTCAGAATGGGAGAAAATATTTGCAAACAAAGCAACTGACAAAGGATTAATCTCCAAAATGTACAGGCAGCTCATGCAGCTCAATATCAAAAAGCAAACAACCCAATCCAAAAATGGGCAGAAGACCTAAACAGACATTTCTCCAAAGAAGATATACAGATTGCCAACAGACACATGCAAGGATGCTCAACATCACTAATCATTAGAGACATGCAAATCCAAACTACAATGAGGTATCACCTCACATGTTTTTTGGCCATCATAAAAAAATCTACAAACAATAAATGCTGGAGAGGGTGTGGAGAAAAAGGAACCCTCTTGCACTGTTGGTGGGAATGTAAATTGATACAGCCACTATGGAGAACAGTATGGAGGTTTCTTAAAAAACTAAAAATAGAACTACCTTACGACCCAGCAATCCCACTACTGGGCGTATACCCTGAGAAAACCATAATTCAAAAAGAGTCACGTACCACAATGTTCACTGCAGCTCTATTTGCAATAGCCAGGACATGGAAGCAACCTAAGTGTCCATCGACAGATGAATGGATAAAGAAGATGTGGCACATATGTACAATGGAATATTACTCAGCCATAAAAAGGAAAGATATTGAGTTATTTGTAGTGAGGTGGATGGACCTAGAGTCTGTCATACAGAGTGAGGAAGTCAGAGAGAGAAAAACAAATACCGTATGCTAACACATATATATGGAATCTAAAAAACAGAAAAAAAAAAAAAAGGTTCTGAAGAACCTAGGGGCAAGATAGAAATAAAGACGCAGATGTAGAGAATGGACTTGAGGACACAGGGAGGGGGAAGGGTAAACTGGGATGACATGAGAGAGTAGCATGAACATACATACACTACCAAATGTAAAATAGATAGCTAGTGGGAGGCAGCCACATAGCACAGGGAGATCAGCTTGGTGCTTTGTGACCACCTAGAGGGGTGGGATAGGGAGGGTGGGAGGGAGATGCAAGAGGGAGGAGTTATGGGGATATACGTATATATATAGCTGATTCACTTTGTTTTAAAGCAGAAACTAACACACCACTGTAAAGCAATTATACTCCAATAAAGATGTTAAAAAAAACAAAAAAAGCAAAAAAAAACCCAGAATGGTACCCAAGGTCCCATACCTTGCAACCAGTGTCCATACAGTTTCATTAAATTGCTCTTTCCTTCCATCTAAGCCTGATGCTGTGCTTTGCTTTCATCAGTATGATTCATTTCCCCGTAATAAACTTAACTCACCAATTATAAGAAAAGGATCAAAATGAAGGGAAAACCTGAATAAGAGATTATATAGTATCTACTTTATTTAGCACTTACTGTGTGCCTCTGTAGTTAATTCTATAGTTAATTCTAACTGCTCTGTTAGATAATATTCTTGCCTTTTTTATTAGTGAGAAGTGATTGAATCTCAGGTAGATTAATTAATGTAAAGGATGCTAACTGCTGTAGCACATAAATCCCAACTTTAGTGTTTAAGACAATAAGGGTTAATTTCTTGCCCCTGCCGAGTCTAGTACCAACGTTTCTGGCTGGTGAATGGCCTTCCGTGTGGTCTGTCAGGGTCCGGCCTCTACCACCCTTTGGAATACTGCAGGATACTCTGCATGTTCCTATTAGAAATATGTTCATATAGTTAATAAAGGCTTTATTGGTAACCCCACATTAGATTTTATTCTGGCTCCTTCTGAGTTATATTAATTTCAGATTGATGCTCAAATTAATGCAAGCTTCCCAGGCACAAGAAGTTCTAATGGACAGGACCTGGAAGCGGGATGTATTACTTCTGTCTGTGGTGCATTTGTCAGAGCTCCCTCACATGTTCACTCTGGGCTGGCAGAGAGGGTGGGAGACATAGTCAAGGTGTGTACTCAGATGGGAGGGAACACAGGTTTCAGTGAACACACGGCCATCTGCCACACTGAGCAACTTGCCCAAAGTCATACAGGTAGTAATTGGCAGAGTCAGAGCTTGAATTTGGTTCTGATCCAAGGCCTATGCTCTTTTCACTGTATCATACCCCTTCCAAATATTTTTTAAAAATAAATTTAGCTTTATTACTTTCAGGGATAAATCAAATTTTTTGTGGCAGTATCAATTATGGACATAAACACTGCCACTTTAATTGTAATAAGCCATATTTGGATTTGGCTGAATCCTTAGTCCTCACTCCTCTGTTCTCCCAAGCCCTTTTCTAGCCCCCATATGGCCCCTTGTCCATGATTATATCTGGGACACCCAAATATATGAGTCCCGTGCACTGGGAACACATCCTGACTACCGCCACCTTGTTCTTCCCTCCAGAACCACCAGTGATGTGAAATCACCAGTGCCTCATGAAGAAAGACTTTTCTCCTTACCCTTCCCCCCATTTTCTCACCTAATGAGTCATCTAATGAGACAAAAGCCCAACGTCTGATAGAGTCATTACTGCCAATACCAGTAATGCAAATAGTAACTCCTTCACCTTCTCTCATCCCCCTCTCCTCAGTCTTCAGATAACATCCAAGAGGCTGCCAGAGAAACAAATTCTAAAAGACACAAGTTGCTGCCTTTCCCATCACCCACTGCTCCAATGTGGATCCCTTCCAACGAAGAGTCCCAAAGAGTCAACCCAGGTAAATGAACTCCTGGTAGGCCCTCCCCATCAACCTAGCTCACATGCCCACAGTTCCCCATACAAGCAGTGGACTTAGGTTAGCCTTAAGCTGCGTTTCTGTGATACTGTGATTTATAATAAGAATATAAATTTATAATATATTTATGATATATAAATATAAATAATATGTAATATATGTTATATATTATATAATATATAATATACATTTGGTCTTCATCCTATTTCTGATACAGAGCTCCTAAAACTCTTGGAATTTCCTGTGATAAGAGTGATAAAGTCCTTTGGTTAATGAGGTGACTTTTGGGAATCCCCTAAGCTAACCTAAGGATGGGGCTGGTTGCCAGGAAACCCAACCTTGTGATTAGAGGGTTAGAACTTTTTGTCCCCGCCCCACTCTCCCCTCTACCTCCTGGGAGGGGAGAAATGCTGGAGGTTGAATCAGTCACCAATAGTCAATGAGTTAATCAATCATGAATATGTAATGAAGCCTCCATAAAAACCCAAAGGATGGGGTCTGGATTGGTGAACACGTGGAAATTTGGGAAGAGTGGTGTGCTTGGAGAGGGCACAGAAGCTTTCCCCACACCTGGCCCTCTGCCTCTCTTCTATCTGGCTATTCCTGACTTACATCCTTTTATAATAAACCAGTAATCAGTAAGTAAAATGTTTCTTTGAGTTTTGTGAGTCGCTCTAGCAAATTAATTGAACCCAAGGAGGGGGATGTTGGAACCTCGAGAATCTATAGTCAGTCGATTAGAAGCACGGGTGACAACCTGCACTTGTGATTAGCATAGAATTGTATGTTAAACGGGGAAAAAAAAACATGTTGGAATTGGATGCAGAACCCTTAGTTTCCCACTACCCAAGGACACATAGTACCAGAATACAGATAACCAAATGTGTTTAGTAAATGTTCTTAGGAGACTTTGTTTTGATAAATAGATAAGAATAGTTTATTTGGGAAAACCAAAAAAAAAAAAAAAAAAGAAAATGCTTTTTAATTGGTATATCAATCATTTGAAATTGGAATCTTGAAGTTACTTAAAACTATTTTCCTCTCATAAGCATTTTACACACTCTCCCTGAAATGTTGCTTATACAATTAATAAAGTCTTCATAGGTAATCCAAAAATAGGTTTCACTGGGGCTCCTTCTGAGCCACAATTTCCAGATTGATGTTCAAATTAATGCAAGTGTCCTGGGTACCCTACATTTCAGTTTTTATGTGTATGAACACTGAAGTATACACACTGTCACATAAAAATACTCCCTGAGAGTCCCAAGGCACCACACAGTGGTAGATAAAAGTCTTAGGGTCCCCAAAGACTCACTGTCTCTGCCTATGCACATTAAATGAATAGCCCTTCCACTGGCTAATCTATTAATTCCAGCCATTTAATGATCAATGAAGACTGCTGAATGAGTGATCTGAGATGGTGATCAATATGCTTCATGAAGATAGCTGAAATGGACACCAGCCACATATTGATGTGGCCTAAATCAGAGAAGAGTGCACTCAGAACCCAGAACAAGCCTGGTCCTGGGCAGACTGCGAGATAATATTTCTACCTTCCAGAAGACTGTCCTGGAGAGTCCCTTCTGAGGTATCCTGCAGTGCAAGAACTCAACCTGGACCTGTTCCAGGGAAGTCTCCTACTTCCCTTTCAGTGAAATACTCTTGCTCCAAAATCTTGGGGCCCAAATCTGATTTTTGGACTCTCTCGAGTATTGTGTCCATTGATTGTTTCATACCTATCTTGCCTTAATTCAAAAAGGATTTGATGCTTGCAGAAATATATCTCATTTAGAAGATAAAGTCTCAAATTGAAAGAGTGGGAATTTGCAGCATCTCAGGGGTACGGGAGATGATACCTTTGGATTGGTGATCCCTATTGCTGCAGCCAAATCCTCACATTGTAGACCCCATTTATCAATGCAATCTACATAGAGACCTAGCTCTGGTCCAAAGTTTACAGGCTGTTTTTCACCCCAAGATGAGAAAACAAGAATTAATGATACTTAGATATACATCTAGGGGAGATTACAGAAAATACCTTGGAAAATACTGAGTTTTTTGGAGGTGAAGAACTAGCTAAGAACCATTAATGTCTCACCTTGGCCCTGAGAGAGGGTCACTGTGGGTCTGGTCCTAACAGCCGACTCTACAGAAAATTCATGATTTCTCCTAATAAAAGGTTAAGAATTCAGGCGTGCCAGGGTCCCTGGGTTAAGCCTCAACCCAAGCTGACATGGCAGTGATGCAAAGGCCAGATAGTTGTGAAATAAAGGAGACCTGAGTATTCATTCCTCTTTTTTTTTTTCATAGAGCAAACAGGGTTTTGTCTCTCACTTCTGCAACAATCATATTCTGACTAGCCTTAGCATCTAGAGCAGAGCTGGAGAAAAGTTAGAGGGGACCTGGAGGAAGAACGTCCAGCAGCAGAGCTGGGTTCAGAGGAGCTCAGGAAGAGGAGCACAGGAAGAGGTTTGTCTCACGGAAAGAAGCAGTGACCCCGGCAAATCCAACCAGCTAACAT
The DNA here is from genome assembly GCF_028023285.1 of Balaenoptera ricei. Lineage (NCBI taxonomy): Eukaryota > Metazoa > Chordata > Mammalia > Artiodactyla > Balaenopteridae > Balaenoptera > Balaenoptera ricei. The sequence continues at coordinate 10,905,645 of NC_082656.1, read as the reverse complement.
CCCCGCAACCTGGAAGGGTGTGGACCCAGGCCCCTGGATGCTCCACTGAAGGGGCCCTTCCCCTCACCCTCGCTGGCCTCAGAGTCGCTCTCCTGGTGGAAAAGAGCTCTGAAAAGAAAAGGTCACTTGGGTTTTTCTGGCACTCATAATGGAAGAGCCTCTACAGTCAAATATGTTTTTAAACTAGTTGCCATGGAAACATGTTTTAAAGATAGCTAATACTACCAGGGAAATCTGACTGGCTGTGATGGCAAACCAGGCTTTGATCTAACCTCATATAGTCTGTCGAGCAATTTCAGAACAAGTGTATGCGTAACACCGAGGTTTCACAGTCGTAGCCCCGTTTGCTTGAGAGTGTGGAGAAAGCACTGTGTGAGGAGTTTCTGTCAATTGCTGATTATTCAGGGTGCGATTTTGAAGCTGGAGGGTTTTCAGTGCCTTGCTTCTCTTGCTTCTCCTCCTCCTCCTCCTGTGCACTGCGCTTTAGCCATTTTCATCGCTAATTAGCGCTTCCACCAGAGAGTGGAGAGGATATGAAATTCCAATCAGCCTGTTAGCAGCTTTCAGGAGAGATCTGCCGAGGAAAAGAGCTAAAACCATTGGCTGAAGTGAGGTTTGCAAATCATCTATGGATTTCATTTATGATTTCCGTGTGAGTAATTTGATCATTTGGCTTTGGCTGCGTGTGGCTCCATTGGAAACAGCAGCTTTGATGAAAACAACCTTATAAATATGCACAAAGATTTCTGTCCACACTGGATTAAGTAAATAAACATCTAGAAACCTCAATTTTTTAAAAATAAATGTCGGCAGAAATGCAGATCACTCAGGCTCTAGAATGTTTGTTGTGATGTAAAAAATCAAACTATCCAGATTGTTCAGATTTACCTAATAATTGCCAAATTATTAGCAAAACCATACTTAAATAGATATAACAAACAAACAAAAAACCAGAAGGAGAAACTTCTGAGCTTTCATTGAGGCGCTGACTATCTATCTATAGATATATATATTGTCAATACACACATACACATATATACATACATTATATATATGTATATTATATATGTGTATATATATGTACCTCCTTTCCCGATCTTCCCTTTGTCTCCTTCTGTTAAATATTTTCAGAAGGCAGCAAATAGAGGGGTGGTGCTCAGCAAATAGTTAATGGAGAAAACCAAGTTGCAGACCCTCTGCATTAATCAGGTGAAATTCTTCCATCATAATTCAGGTTATGGCAATGACTTGCTGCCACTATAAATATCCACATCCAAGCTGTGTTCTCTGTAATGCTTTAACACCGAGATCTGAAGGTGTTTGTACCCCAGAACAAGACCCTTCCCATATGCTTCTGCATTCTCCCCATTTCACAGATGGCAAATTGAGATGCAGGGAGGTGGGATTCCTTATTCACAGGCACACCACTGGTAAGCAAACCCAGATTTTTCTGGCTCAAAAGCCCATCTGCTGACCATCCTGTCTCTCATCCTGCTGGTACAAGGAGGATTCTGGCCAATTATTATTTAGGGGGCCTGACTTTTCCCCTTCCTCTTTGCGCCTGTCGGGAATGTTCACCCACAAAGTAAAGCACAGCCTATTCAGAGATATCGCCACCCTCCAAACTACGCCACAAGGTGTTTAGACACGTCTGTCCTTTCCCAGTCTTTACTAGCCTTGCTGTGAGCCCTTGGGTGGGGCCTGGCTTGTTGGGGCAGGCTGTCGGGTGGTACACCCTCGGGTGTCTGCCTGCTGCAGGTGACAAGGTCAGCAGGCACTGGAAACAGTGGTGAAAACATCAATTTTAAAAGTTTGGGGCAATCAAATAGGTCATTAATTAAATCTCCACAGTAGATAGGATAACTTTAATCCTCATGAGAATGAATCTTTGCTCTTTTAAGTTCATTAAACTACTTAAAATTTCAACAGACACTACTTTAGGAATCACATTTTCTACCTGTCTGCAACGATTGAACAGTTTCACTATTTTACTGACGCAAGTTTCAGCGTTCAAAGGCATGCAACTCTTGATGATTGCAATAGGATGAATTCTATAGATTCACAGTCTTGTTTATGACTTAACAACTTCCTTGGGTTCTTTACAATCATACTGTGTATCTATTTCTGGAGGTCTGTGTACACACATATAGATATGTGCTCTTGATAAAGAAAAAATGCAAACTAAAATGTGTAACAGCAGGGAGAAAAAATGATCAGATTGTTTAAATTTAGTTCTATTTACTACAGTTTGTGTGACTAGGTTAATTACTGTTTGTTTAAATAGGTCATATGTCTGGCATTGAAGTCTCAGGTACATGGAAGTGTTAAGTAAGCTTGGTTTTCTGGTATTAAATGTAGTAATTTTAAAAGCCACATATATTTGCCAGAAAAAAATATATTTGCATTTATCACCAGACTACTCAAATAATTAGCTCTGGATAAAGACATTCAACCAGAAACAGAGTGAATGTTTTTGCTAACTTTTTACACGTGTTGCAGACATTAGATGCATCTGGTCTTGACTTACTGGAGATATAATTTATTTTTATGTTTCATCCAATGTAATTTATTAAAATATTTATTGAGCAGCTACCTTGTGCCTGGCAGAATGTTACATGGTAGTTAATTGAAGAGCTATTTAATTCTTCTGTGAAGGAGCCAAAAAACCACATAAGAATATAACAGATTATGGTTAGTGTTGTTTGAAACTGAACACTAAGGGAATGGGTAAATTCTAAGTGAATGACCCCCAAAACTGAAGGCACCGTCACCCTCACCTCAAAATTAACTCCTCTCTTTCTGTTTAGCAAATAATAATTCTTTGTTTTATTGATGTCTGACCTGAGGTCTCTCCCTAAGATTTGGTTTTATAGACAAGAATCTTTGCTACATATGTGCCTTAAGTTTCTGTAACATCTGATTATGTTCCATCCCTGGCCAACCTATGGTCAATGGTCTCTGGATCCCCCTGGAATAAAGCTTTGAATCCTCCAGCTGGAATTCACAGTTCTCCATCTGACCCCAACCTTCCTTCCAGCCTCATCTCTCCCCAATTAGTTTTCTGTACTTTATGCTCTGGCCAGTTTGGGCTACTTGCTTTCCCTCCACGATCAGGTCCCCATCACTTGCCTAAGTTGTCTCCTCAACATAGAACTCTCTGCCTCCTCATCCTTGTCTATGAAAACCCTATCCATCCTCTAGGAAAGACCTGGATCTTGCCCCCCAGCCTGCTGCAACTACTCCCTGATCTGGGTTCTGACAGGGCTTGATTTGTCTACTTTTATGCGATCTATTCCCTAGTCTGCAATGCTTTATTGTTTATTTGTGTTAGTTTTGGATTAAATTGTAAACTTTTAGGTGGGATAAATGCCTATATTTCATTCATCTCTGGATGCCCTGTGGAACTCCATACCAAGGAACTTGTAAATGCTCATCAAATGACTAAGTGAATGTAGGCCTCACACCCCCTTCACCTTCAGCCCTATGATGATGAAAAGGAGAGACATAGTATATATTTAAGCCCCCCATTATGCCTTGCCTACCTAAATCTGTGTAGAAGTGCTCCTGTACTGAGTCTTAGGCGAGCATTGAACTATCCAGTCTATTTCAGACAACAAATAGTAGTGGCCCGTTTTATGTCTTCCTGGCAGATCCCCATTTATGCCAACACCTCAGGGGATTGTGGCCACTAGGTGTCACAGATGGAGTGACAGGTCATCATTCATGAAACATGCCAGTGGAATGGCCAAGAGCAGAGCAGCCCTAGGAGAGAAGTAGACGTTTTCCCTCCTCAGACGTGCACTGAGCCCTGTAAACCTGCAGGGGAACCATGTGTATGGAATTCTGCTGCTCTTTGTTCTCTCTGTGATAGAGAGAATTGGGCATTTACTGGGCCAGCCCTAGTCAGAAATAGGGAGGGAAGCAAAAGTATGTCTTCCATATCTCTTCTCTGTATCCCTCTGCCCCCTTTTAGCATTCTACTTCTTAGACTATGTCTAATTCATATACATTGTTAGGGGTAGAAATTAACTTAGTATAATTCTCAGCAGTATTTGCAGTATTTAAAAAGAAGGTATAGAAAGACAACAGTTCCTGGAAAGTAAAGTCTCTCTCAGTCAGGAATTTCAGTCTTGGGACTGAACATGTCAGTATAGTTTAGTGATAACAACTATGATTATGTATGACTTAGGAGAACACATACTAAGTTAGTTTCCTTGTTTATAAAATGGTGGAAATAATAGTACCCTCCCAAAGTTGTTCAGAGGATTAAATGAGATATTACTTCTGTCAAAAACAGAGGGAAGAGTCTGAGATTCTACTCTGCTCACAATCTAATGAGTTATCCTGCCACAGTTAGTTTCACGGATGCTGGCAGAAGACATGAGACTCCTGGGTCAGAGACAAGGGACTTTCTGACTTGCAGCAAAAGTAGTAGCCAGGGTAGCGCATTCTCTTGTGCCCCAGTTCCCACGGGGGACACAGAGAGGGCCAGGCGACACCTGCACGCACGCAGTGGCTGTGTTGCAGAACTCTGAGCTTACGGAGCCTGAATCCTTCAGGATGGGCAGCAGCATGCTTGTCCTTTGCTTCAGAAAGGGACGTAATGTTTATCATATTGGACAGTAAGTCTGCTCCTTGCTCTGGAGGGAGACACTGATCTATCTTCTTTATCTCCCAAAGCTGTTTTTCTAGACAAACATATTGAAAAAGATCATCCAGGACAAAGGCAGTCAGTGTCTCTGCTGGCAGGACACACAGCAATGTGAGTGAGCCATGGAAAACTTGACTCTCAACTTGTAAAGCACTTATAATAGCACCTGGCACAGAGCAAGCACTTGGTGACTGTGATTATTGCTGTTATTAGGTCAAAGAGACAATTCCACCTCATAAAAGATGACTTTGTTCAGTGACTGATGAAATAAAAAGAAAATGCAAACAAATCATCATGCATCCCATGTGTTCTAGAAATTGAAATAGTTGCTAATTGTTCACAGTTACCCAAAGCAAGTCAGAAAGCTTGAGGAGAGCTTTTACTCTTCCCTCCAGTGCCTTTGGTATTGGCACTAACTCTGCACTTCCTGGACACTCAGTGGATACTGTGCGGTTCCTGGGAGAGAATCTGTAAGAGGGGGAGCTGCCCATTCACAGCAAGTTCAGTCTTTCCACCCTTGAGGTACCGCTCTCTGCTTCAGGACGCAGAGCTGTGTCTTGCTTCTTTTTTGCAGGATGGATGTGTTGTGGTCCATTTCCTTCTAAAAATAAATATGCACCTAGACATTTTGTCTTCAAAATGCCATTGGGTTTTTCCATTAAGTTGAAATGACAAAGGATGGCTCTGAATGGAAATGGAAGCATCAACTCAAGGACTTGATGAGCTCCTAGAGGCAAGTTGGGCCACGTGAAGACAGAGCAGAAGGGTAGGCTGGTCTTAGGAGAGCGCTTTCTTCTGTCCCTTGAATAATTCTTCCTGCCAGAGAGAAGCCTGCTGTCCTCTGAATGCCCAGCTCTCTTGTCTCTGAGGAAAAGTAATTCATTTGCACTAAACTCGTTCACCCCTAGCATCCTGTGCTATGTGGGGCACATAACGCAAGCCCATTAAAAATGTCTTAATTTTTTGACCTAGAAGTAAGGGACCCATTCTCTTCCAGGCAGTGTTTGAATTTTAATAAAAATGGCACAGCTTAGACAAAAGATGAAGGTCTAAAAGGATGAACTGTGACATTTCAACAGGAGAGAGAAAGAAAATTTGAGAAAGGCTCGGGGTGGGTTTCTATTCCTGGTCTCCTTCAAATCCTGTGACCGGAACTTGTCCTGTTTATGTCAGGAGATCGTCTGCAGTTGACGCTTCTCTAGCGTAGCAAGCGTATGAACCACTTGGGATCCTGTAAAATGCACGTTCTGGTTTGGTGGATCTGGATGGGGTCTGAGCTCCTGTATTTCTTTCACGCTCTCAGGTGACGCTGAGGCTGCTGATCCGGAGGAGAGTTTGAGCATCACTGATTTAGAAAACTTTGCTAAAGAAGGTTTGATGTGGAGGAAGGGGCGGGGGCTCCGGGGCTGTCTGCCTCTCAGGGCACTCTGGAAGCACCCAGAAGTTCCAGTGGGGGTGTGAGCCCAGAGTTTCTCTGACACTCTGCACCCCTCCCAGCTGAGTCCAGAACAGCGGGTCAGGGTAAGTGGTGGTGGTGAGAGGGGGGATGGAAATAACCTAGACAGCGCTGCTCCTGTGACCTAGCGCGGGGTCCCAGCGCCCTGTGGCTGGCGCAGCTCAGGGCTCTGAGAGCAGATGGCAGGCGGGCAGCGTCACGTGGAAGAGCCCCAGGCCTGCTCACACCCCCTTGCCTCGGTTGCTCTCACACCTCCCTCCTCAGCTTCATCCCAAGATGAGTAGAGGATCACCGGACGAGCAGACTGTCTGCTGATTATTAGTCACATTCGCAAGTCCTGGTGTCCATGCCCAGACCCCAAGCTGGCAGCAAATGACCCTGCTTTAGAAAAACCTGCTCCAGCGCCAGAGAGAGCCAGCCGGTCCTGTGATGTCAGACTTCCAGATCTGGGGTGACATCTCTGGGCTTCAGAGCAGGGAGCAAAGAAACCAATATGTTCTCAGGCTGCATATAGCTTGTTTCCTAAAACATTACAAAACAAAACATAACTAAACTGAAGTAATTTCTGGAGTGGTGCCTGGAATTATGATGCAGGTCGGTTCAATCCAAGTTGATTCAGCAGATATTGGCGGCGGGGTTTCCAGTGCTTAGCCAGAGCCTGCCCGAGCTAGACGAGACCGTTTTCTCCTTGGATTCGAGGGCAGAGGTGTCCCCAGGGCCCTGGCCAGCCTGCTGCCTCCTCTCACCCCTTTCCCTGACTTTCCTTACTCTGCCTCTCCCCGTACAGCCTGGGTGCCTCCCCCCAGCTTCTCTCGCTTCTCACCACCCTGCCATCCCAGTTCATTTCCTGAAGCAAACCTGGCAAGTGAATTTGCAACCAGGTTTTAGTGAGAAGGGCAGCCCAACATGTCCTCAGATATGCTTCACACAAATCATCCTGTGTTGATGTTTCACAAGGAAGGGCAGGAGGCTGCGGGAGACTGGGTCAGGAGGGTCTGCTTCCAGGCCGCCTCCAAGCAGTCCAGAGGAGAGCTGCCTAATAGGTATAGTCACCCGGACAAATGGAAGGGGCTCTCTACGAGCCAGGAGAGGCAGGACCAGCCCGGGGCAGGGAGGGCGGTGGGCGTAGGAGCTGTGACCATAACATCTCTAACCTCAGGGGTCCTGGAAGGCAGCCCTGAGCTCAAAGATCTTTGGGGCCAGGGTGGCGTTAGCAGGTGCACATTCTTAGAATTCCTCAGATCACTTGGCGCAGATGATTCTGCCCTGTTTCTATCAGTGGATAGTGCGCTTGGGCCAAAATGCTACTGAAATCAGTGATCACCACCGAGAAGAGGTGTTTTCAACTTCCCGGCCGCTCTCCTTCCCGCGTCTTCCCCCTCCTCTGCCTTGTGTTCTGTCTCCTCAGGATTCCAGGGCACGCAGGCTCTTTCCTCTCCCTCAGGGTTGCATCATTCATAATCTTTCTATCGTAAATGATAGAATTATTTTAAATGTTATTTTCTAACAAATCTGGTCATAGATATTTGAGTTCAGTTCCTACTTCAATATTTTTTCCTGAGAAAGTTAGGCCAAAAGTGGTTTCAATTTCCAGTGAAAAGGTTGATTTTCATAGAGGGCTAAGACTTGGGGGTTATGGGGTGATCTTCACCCCTGTGATGCCCTAAGGCAATTGTCACTGCCACTGCATCCCTGTGTCATAGGCAGAGAAGCAAGAGGGAGGGACAGTTCCTTGCAGAGGCACCGAGAAGTTCCACAGCTAGTAAGAGAGGTTGGCTCACAATTCAAATCCAAGACTCTGACTCCAAAGTTCTTAATTCAGGCTTTGTCTGTCTGTCTGTCTGTCTATCTATCTATCTATCTATCTATCTATCTATCTATCTATCATCTGTCTCTCCCTCTATGTCTCTAAAATATATTCTACAATATATTCCAGCTCTGAATGCAGTGATTTCAGGCAGAGACTACTTTGCCTCAGGATTTAGAGGGATCTCAGGTTTATTGTCACCAAGAATAGTGAGGGGAGAGTTAGGTAGATCCCCCCCTCATTAATTATTCCACCTTTCAGCTAACACCATCCATTCACCCACCCAGCCATCCATCTGGCCATTCATCCAGCCAGCCAGCCATCCACCCATCCATCCATCCATTCAGTCATCCAGCCAGCCATCCATACTTCCATTTACTTGTTCCCCAACTACCATCACCGCCAAGCATGTAGCAGTTCCTTTCAGTATCAGCTGCTTTTATGTCATCATGAGTCTCATCAAGGTGACTAATTTCAGAGGAAGTTTGAGGATCCAGACTTAGAGATTGGCATTGGGTGTCACTGAGCAAACAGCAGGCAGATGTTAGCAGGAGCTCTGCTGTTTAGGGTGGTATTTTCCTGGAAGTCTGTCAAGGAGTTTTCCAACTAAAATTAACTTAGCAGCATCTGAGCCAGAAACACAAGCTGTGCTTCATTCTCATCTTCCTATGTGAACTGTTGAGTGTGTGTGCCTGTGTGTATGTGTGTGTGTGTGTGAGGGATGAGGCCAGACATAAAAAGTGCTTTGGAGAACAGTAAGAAAGGGCAGGGTTGTATTAATCGATGCATCTCTCATAAGAATGTACCTGGTGTGTAGCTCACTACAGGACACAAGTACACTTTCTGAATTGCATTGAATTGAAAGCAAAAGCCCACGCTTGTCAGGTTTACACCTAGGAATGCAGTCAGTCACCAGCAAGGGTGGTTATAACCCTGGTGATAATATGCCTGTCCTTACTTATCTGGGAAATGACAGTGAAAGATGAGGCATTGAGGGTTCTTGGAACTAGCAAGCAGAAGCCTTGGCTTTCTCTGAGGCTGACTGACTCTACAGACCATCTTTTGTAGTAGAGCCTCTCTCCCCAGCATTGCTCCCTGGAGGCGTCACTCTTTGGATTCCACTAATAGGCTTCCTTGCTGTCTGGCTTTCAGGTGGGTTTGGTCAGTGGTTGGGGGGGAGGGTCAGGACATAAGCAGAGGCCAGAGGGGGTGTGGGGAAGAGACGGGTTGGGTATTTATTACCCCGGGTTCCGCCATATAGGCTTGCTCTGGGCAGGCTGCATCCCTTGACTGAGTTCACCTTCCTGTCAGGGTCCTCTTAGGTCTTTTCTACCTCTACTTGCCCCTTCATGACTTGGGATGGTAAGAGCAATTGCCTTTCCCAGCCCCAGCCTCTTGTAGTACCCCCCAGGGATTTCCCTAATCCTTGCCCATGCCTTTGTAATAATTCCCTTTATTTAAAATTATCCCAGTTTCTGGACAGGATTCTCTGATATACAGATAAACTGGAGTAATGGGATCCTAAAGCAAGACCTCTAACCTATTTATGATTTTCCTCCATTGGAAGTTATGTAATACCAGTCTTGCCTTCTCACTAGGAAGTTGTAAATGCACAATAAGAAGGTAGAAAAAGAGGCTCTGGAAGAGTTAAAATAAAAAAGCAATTCAAAAGCAAGGTGCTAATACAACTTATGCAATGTCATCTCTTTATCTTTCCAGCCATGATACTAGGCAAGGTAAACTGCTTAGTCACTAGCAATCCCGGGAAAATGTATCCTATGCTTCTTTCTGGGGTGTTTTTCAAGAGGCAGCATCTTGCTTTCTACCAGCAATTCAGCCGAGCATGGAAAAGGTTGCACACAAATTCTAAACTTCATCAGAACATTCCCACACTTGGCCGGATGCCCTCTATTTTGTGGACACTGATATCCAGTGGCTGAGACAAATGAATCCCATTGGTAACCAGTGAGTGCAATAAAACCACATTTGACTGTGTAGAGTACAGCTCACCTGTGTTTCATGTTTCCCTACCCAATTCAAGGAGGAGCCTTCCTAGGCCTCCCAGGGCACGGCCTGTTCTGCTTGGTTAAAGCCATCCACGGGGTGCCTCACTGCCCAGCACCCGTGCTGCTCTAGGACACACATGCCTTCTGGGCCACGTCCTCACATCCCTCAGTCCTGGCCACGGGCTGCTCTCTGGCAACCTTGTCCAAGGAGGCACGGGGGCTCTAAAGGTCCCAGTGAGCACACATGGACACAAGGGTCAAGTTGTTCTGCTCTCATTTCTCAGGGGTTCCTTCCATACCCAGAGCTTCCAGGATTGCTATGTGGCTTGTCACACACACCCCTAAGTCTGATCTTTTAATAAAGGTCCAGGCCCCCAGATCTACCTCACTAGCTACAGACACTCAAAGGTTTGACTTGTGCAAGAGTGAAATGTGTAAGGTGTAGCAGGCAGAGGCTTCCTGGTTTAATGCTTTTCACTCCTTCAAGGAACAGAATAATAATCTTCAGGCTAGGATTAGGGCTGGAGAGGAAAGAGGAAGAATAATATTGAATGTTCTTGGACCTTCCTGTTATGGTTTGGTAGTGACTTCTAGGTCTTTGCATGGCCGTGCAATCGAGAGTAGGAGAATATTTAGCACAAGGGGGCCCGTGGCTTGTTGGTGTGTTCTGCCAAGTTTAGGGCCCTCCTTACAGAAGGTTCTAAGCCAGGCAGCTTGGTCTGTACATAAAAGCCTCCCCGACCTTACCCTTCTAAGACTATATATGGATACTCGACAGCCTCAGTAAGGCTTCATAGCAATGCCCCTGACACCATTTCAGATGTAGCTTCTGGAATAAGCTCCCCACGTCACTCTGTCTTCCCCTTATCCTTAGCCATAGCAGTAGGGACCCAGGGAGGAAGGATGCTGTGTGTTCCTGTGTGTTCCTTCAGGCTTCCTGGGAGAGCGTGGTCCCGCTCCTGATAGAGTTTCAGGTTTACCCTGATGGTCTGTGCGATGCAGTGAGGCGTGGTGGCACCTCGCTGGCGTTGTCTGTCAGCTTGCCTAGAATAGAATCTATGGCAGGGCTGGTTGCCTCCTTCGGCCACTCCAACTGGCAGACAGGTTGTCTCTCCCCCGGCAGCTGGCTCCCATCTGCCCCCTGTTGGTCTGCAAATGTGATCCTGTTTTAACTCTCATTTTCAGCAGAGACATGAACAGCTACAAATGCCATATGGATTTCAAACATTCACTTTTGAAAGTGACACTTTAGTTCAGTCATTTAAAGCCAGTATCTCCACCAGTTTCATTAAGACTCCCCATTTTGCTGATGCCAGATGATTTAAGTGGAGAAATTCCCTCAATTCTAGGAAGCTGGAGAAGGTCAAAGCCACTAAGTTCAGTACACAATTCCCTTTAGGTTCTCTTACAACACACCCAAAAAATGTCCAGAAACTGATTCAGGATATGTTCTCCTCTGAAACTGGTTACTCCACATCTTGCTGGCATGATACAAATCCACTCCAGAAAGGACTCTTCACAGAGATCATCCAGTTGAAACTGACATTAATACTGGTCACCCTTAGTGTCTCAGAGAAGGACTTTGTGAGTTCTTCCCACTGAAAACAGTGATTGCATGGGTTAAAATCCACCAGCCATATCCCGGAACTACTCTCCCTTCTTTAAGAAAACAATGCGACAGATGAATGGATAAAGAAGATGTGGCACACATATACAATGGAATATTACTCAGCCATAAAAAGAAATGAAATTGAGTTATTTGTAGTGAGGTAGATGGACCTAGAGTCTGTCATACAGAGTGAAGTAAGTCAGAAAGAGAAAAACAAATACCGTATGCTAACACATATACATGGAATCTAAAAAAATGGTTCTGAAGAACCTAGGGGGCAGGACAGGAATAAAGATGCAGACATAGAGAATGGACTTGAGGACACAGGGAGGGGGAAGGGTAAGTCAGGACGAAGTGAGAGAGTGGCATGGACATATATACAGTACCAGATGTGGGAAGCAGCCACATAGCACAGGGAGATCAGCTCGGTGCTTTGTGACCACCTAGAGGGGTGGGATAGGGAAGGTGGGTGGGAGAGAGACTCAAGAGGGAGGAGATATGGGGATATATGTGTATAGCTGATTCACTTTGTTATAAAGCAGAAACTAACACACCATTGTAAAGCAGTTATACTCCAATAAAGATGTTAAAAACGAAAAACAAAAAAACAATGCAGGTGACATTGCACACCCTTCCTAAACGGAGACAGATGGACCGGAGGACTCTGTAAAAGTCCCTCTGGTTCTGGAACTGAGTGTGTCGGTTCTAGTTTGCTAAACCCTCTTCTACTAAGTGCGTTTGACAGGATCTGTGGGGGTTCATAAAAAGCACAGAGTAAAGACACGGCAGAGAAACACGTGGCTTTGGTTATAAAACAACACACAGCTCCCTGTTACCCTGCATCCCTGGGCAATATTGCTGGTGCACAGGGGCAGAGATGTAGGGTCCTGCCTCCCTATTCCCCTCGAGAATAGGGTTAATATAGGACCCCCATTGGGCCATAGTTTACAGTGAGCAGAGCCCAGGAGGGTACAAATGTTCCCATAGGGGGCACACCCTTTGCCTCTGTTTACTTTGGCACTGGCTCTGTGGACTAAAATATCTTTGAGAAATTTGCAATATTCAGTACCTGCGAGATTCTGAAATTATGTGATTTCCTTTCATGCATCCAGGTTCTGAATTGCAGCCTGAAGAGTGACCGTCATTGGCCAGGGAGATCTCGCTTTTGTTTGATTCCTGGTGCCACTTGCTGTCACAGATTCCACCTTGCCAAAAAGGAGGACCTGGGATAAAGATTTGGAACTCTTAAGGAGAGTCGTGTTCACAAATCTTTGGGAGGGACCACGGCAGGAGGCCTATTTGGTCTTTTTCTTTCCTTTCTTAAAAGCGATATGAGCATCAAACTATTTACAGCCTTAAGTAAACCTGCAGTTCGGGACACTGAAGCATACATAATACAGTCCTCTCAACTGAACAGGGCATAAGCAGGCACTCTGGAGATTTCATCACACAGGATTGGTGTGACTATAATTAAGAGGATTGGCAGAGTTGGCTCCCTGAAAAAAGGCTTAACTCAGGTTAACACTTTAATATGAATAACATTTTTCTAATTAAAAAAAGAGGAACAATGATTTCTTAATGTACTTTCTGTGCTTACGGTCCACCTTGTCACACTGCACCTAACCTTACATCTTGGAGTCTGTTCTCATGTGCGTGTTCAGATCATATATCAATATATTAAATATGCAGATCCCTGCCCCCTTATGGTCCTAGTGTGGCCGAGATGTGCAGAGCATTGTGGATGGATTGCAACCTGTTTTCTTTTGCTGTGGCTACTTTGACACACTCAATACTTGTGCTTTGGAGCTTTTAAGATTCAACTTATAGAATCTTGTACTTGGGATATGCATTATCCTCTGAAAAGGAAAACATATGACCTTTAGGGAAAAAATGTGGACTCTGGGTGTCCTCGTTTAAGCTTCCTGAAAAGGACTACCTCATGGGCTGACAATCACGTGCCTTCCACAGACCATTTCCTCTGCTGCTGAAAGAAAATGCGTAATTACCAGAGAAAATGTCACTTTGCATGATGTACAGGTGATGTGGGAAATGAGGCACAATCACAAAAAGCAACAAACATTCCCAAATATGCCTGCCTTATCTGTGCTTCCTTAAGAGCCAAATGCTCTTCTGGGGAACAGACCTGTCCCTAGTAGCATTTTCTATGACTCCCAGCCCTTCTTACATTTCCTTGTCAATTAAAAATGATAAATTAAGCTTCTTGCAGGGCAGACAAACCATCAGCCAGTGTGAACCATATGAAGACCCAAGATTTTGGATGAATCAGAATCAGCCTGAAAAATTCATCTGGTGAGTCCGGGAACTGACCGTCAGCCAGAGGAACATCTGAGATGTCGCACGCGGCACCCAGCCATTCTGATGAGCCACTGGCATTAAGAAAGTTGCAGTGACATTTCCCCACAGCTTATGCTTCCTTCCTGGCTCCTGGTAAGAAGGGCCAAGTACATCCACATGTGTCTACCCACCGCCCAGACAAATCCAGCACCACATTCAAGACAGATGTTTGTCCTTTGCAGATTTTATTTTTAGAGGCACATTGTGCGGAAGTAATGTCCATTGACTGGTTATTTATTTTGCTTTCTGCTTCAGGGATGTTGATAAACAGTGAGGATCTAAATCATTGCTTCCCCTCAACCAACTCACAGAAGGTGTCCTGGTGCATTTTATGTCCTGAGGGCAAATGAAAATTATGTGTTGTGTGTAGCAATTATTTTCTATGTTGCAGCCTTTCCCGGCATATAGATGTGTCAAGAGGGTGACTGTTTATCAACTGGCAGGGGGAGGGGCGGGTGTGTGGGCAGATGCAGAAGGAGGCAGGAAATTCCCAGTTCTTTTCTTCCACCTCTAATTCCTTTCAAACAGATAACTCTGATTTTATATGAAGTAAAGCTCTCTGCATAGTCCAATTGGTCTGCCTTTCTCAGATATTTTCCTAAGTAGAACTTCCACTAAGATGGGCTTAACTAATGATGGAAAGAATGTAATCCATCTGTGGAAAACCCTTAATCTTCATGAAAAAAAAAAAAAAATCAGATGCAGAGGGGCTTTGTAAATTTCGTTTACCTCTGCTCCACTTCCTATCCATTCACAAAATAATGATTGCATGTGCAGAAGGGAGAGAAACCAACTGACATTTTCTGCAAAATGCATCTTTCACTGTTGGTGCCTGTAAATGATGGATAGTGAGGTCATGGAAAAATGGGGCTGCCTTTTAGTAAGTTTTTAGTTGATGGAGATAGTTATATGAATAGTAATGTTGACAATGAAAGTAACAATCAAAGCTTTTTGAGTTCTTACCATGTACAAGACTCATTGGTAAAGTGCTGTATATGCCTCTGGCCGTCCAGGTGGTCCAACAACCATACAAGGCACTTACTATTGCTGTCTTATCACGTCTAAAACAGAACTCTGGATTCCACCTCCCCAGATCTACTCTTCACCAGGGATTCCTCTTCTCAGTAAGTGGTATCAGCAGCTACTGAGCTGCTCTGGCCACAGACCTGGAAATGAGCCATCTTTGGTTAATCTCTTTCCCTTTGCCCTCCCACATCTAATTTGACAGCAGATTCTGCCAAACATGACAGCACGTTTCCTAACGTGGTGTCTTTGATAGGATCTTTGCTTACTGCTCAGACCTCACCCTCCCATCCCTCTTCTCCTGGCTCAGTTCCCAGGGACACTGGCCTTTCCATTCCTTAAGTGCATCCACACTTGTTGGAAATGTGCTTTTAATATCTCCCTTTAATAGATCTTGAGTCCTTCCATTTGTTTAAAGTCCATTGCCATAACCTCAGGCTAAACATCATCATCTTCAGCTGAGAATATGGAAACAGACTCCTGACTGGTTCCATGCTTTCGCTCTTGCCCCCTTAGGAAGACCCAATAGTAAGAGTGAATTGGGAAACTAGTCAAGTCACCTCACTGCTTAAATCTCCCAGGGCTTTGTATTGCTCCTAGAAGAAATCCCTATGTCTTAACTTGTCTGCTTGATCTACTGCTGCCTGCCTCTCCCACCCCGACGCCTCGTCACTGACTCCCTTGCCCTCCAAGTCCCACATATACTGGCCTGTTTTCTCTACCTTGAACAAGCCCCACTCATTTCTGCCTCAGAGCTTTGAACTTGCTGCTTCTTCCTCTGAGAAACACTTCCCCTGTCTTCACATGATTGGCTCCACATCGTGGTCATAATTTTATACTTGCAAGTGAAAACTAAATAATAATCAAAGGGGAATAATGTGTAGTCATATTTGCTTCAAAATTGGGAGAAGGTTGAGAGACAGATTTTGGAGGAGTTTGGATGACAAAGCAGCAGATCTTAAAGAAGGGGACTTTGGGTTTTTTGTACAGGAGTTGGGCTGAGTCTGAGTGTACACACACCTCCTGAGAAGAGATGATGTGCATCTTTCTATGATTTGGTCATAACCATCATAAACAAGTCAAATACTTATGCATTCATATTGCCTCACCTACTCTGACTGATGCCAACACTACATGGATGAAAACTCTGGAGGGTGCAGAACGGGCAAGTTTGTAGAAGAAATGAATTACTCCTACAGTTAAGAAAAATTTGGCTTAGAAATGAAATAAGCCCTGCCTAAGGTTAAAATTAACTGGTAGAGTTAAACCCAGAACTGTCTACTGCTCCTCCAATAATGTGCTGGTCCATGGTGTTCTCACACATCATTCTTACTCTGTTGAATTTCATCTGAATCACCTAATCTAACACAAGATTATATATACTCTTCCCTAATGTTTCACATGTATATATTTTGCCTTATCAACACATTTGTAAGTTCCTAGAATCTGAAGACCAGTCTTTCATAGTACTTGGTACACAGAAGTCTGTTCATATACGTTTGTTATTTAGATAACTATATTTCTCTTGTATCCCTAGAGATATTTGGCCATGTTGTTATTAAATCCTTGTTGAAGTTATCAGTAGCTATGCACCTATTTTGTATGCAAAAGAGATACTATATAAAATAGAACTCTTAGGTAATAAAGTTCAATTTAAACAGAATGAATTTTGAGTTTCTCTGAATGAACTTACATACATACATACACACATACATTCATCCACTCTATTCTTAAATCCTTCACAAGGGGATTTCTTAATGGAATCATGATAAGTCATCATTCATATTACCACAGTCTAAAAAGATAATGGAATATCAGAATTACAGTGAGAGAAAGAAAAAGCAAATGCCATTCCTCAAACTCAATCAGTCTTCTTAGACTCAGGTCCCTAGGTTATCTCAGATAACTGCTTATCTCAAGTAATTCATGATAAGAAGCTTTTACTAGTTATACCCATTGTGTCTGAGACACCCCCTCTGTCACTGGGTGACTGGGCAATGGATTACACAGTCAATGCGTTACTTTAACCAGGTAGTCATTTACTCATTTGCTAACTAATCATTCAATATTTATGACAATCACATAGGCCTGGCCTGGCCTGGCCTGACCATGAAAAACTGATAAATGGACAAACATGAAAATTCTTAGGCCCTAATATACAAGTATAGACAAAGTTTGACCCAGTACTGTCAGGGCAAGCATTTTGAGGCTAGGACCCTGGCTATTAAGCTAGATGTTACTTAGTTGAGCTGCAAAATTATTTTCTTATATAGTGGAAAAAGATATTTCTGGGTGCTGACATGGCTGTGGACATAAAAAAAACTACAGATCTCCATTTCTCTGACATGACAGATGTCTCACTTTGTGTGGCCTGCCAGTACCACCAAAAATTGGGCATATCTCTGTAAGACACAAAGAGAAGCAATGGGAGCTACATTCGCTCCCAGTGTCCTTGTCTTATTTATAACCTTTGCATTGTTCATTAGCTGCTTTGGGAGTAAAACAAAGAAAAAGTAACCTTGAACCAAATCCACATTATTATTCTCTCCCATCCTCTAATATGAAACAGTCATCTTGGTCTGACTTATTGCAACTATTCTATGTGCTGAGAATTCAAAGACAATTAAGCTGGAATCCCTTTCCTTGACAAATCTTCAGGTATAGACATATTAACACACACACACACATTCATTCACACATAGGCAAATACATATAAGGTGCCGTGCGAGCGCTGGGGAGGGAACAACTTATTCTGTCAGGGTTGGGGGAAGTGGAAGTTGGAAAGAAGAAAGAAAGGACATTTGAGAATTCTCTTTGAACTGGGTCTTGAAGATTGATAAGCAGTTCTCTTTAGACTCACCAAGAATGAATGACACCCCAGGCGAAGGAAACAGGATGTTGGAAAACAGAGCAGAACGGGCCAGAACATGTAGATGCAGCTGCAGCCTAGGATTGATGGAGTCCCTCAGAGAGGATGAAGACAGCGGTTAGAATTCATAGGAAAGAATTCTCGGAAACACTAACATTCAGGGAGATGAGAACCCTGAAAAAGACTGAAAAGGAGCCTTGAGCATGTATGTGGAGAACCAGGAGGAATGATATTGAAGGAGCCCAGGCAGGAGATGTTAGGTGGAAGGTACCTCGTGGAGTTGGCAGGTAGGTGATGGCTGGTTTGCCTCATGGGGTGGCAAGGCGTGGAGTTGTGAGGGCAGAAAGCAGCTGATGTTATTTCAAGAATAACTGGGAGCAGAGAAACTGGAGACGACGATGCAGGCTGCTCATATGGATGGCTGCTCTTGTGGGAAGCCCGACACGTAGAGAGGGCGAGATGGTACCTAGGGGGATGCATTTAACAGATACGGTTTGTATTTAAAGAATGCCTGCAAAGAATGAGTAGGGAGATAGATGTGAATGACAAACTTAAAGAAGAAATTGGTTGCTGTAGGAATTAAAGGGAAGCGCTTAATGTTGATGGAGGAATGAGGTTGGCTGAGACAGGAGCTAGTCTCCAAGATAGAAGTGAAGGACGCAAACACAAGTGAGGATGGAAATGAAGAAAAACGAGGATCCTGGCCTGCAGGCAACTATTTTATATGAGAAGTAGGAGGCAATGTTTATTGCTTCAAATTATATGATAAAAAGATTATCTTAAATATTCCAGGCATTGGAAACAAATGGAGAGAAAGACTTCTAGAAGAAGAGGACCACTGAAACAAGGCCGTGAGTTTGGCCCTGGAGATGAGCACGTTTGTCCCTGTAGGCGGAGGAGGGAGAACGACTAAAAGGATCATCTCTCTCACCAAATGAACCTCTACTTTCCAGGGAAGAAAAGCAGGGGGCTTCTCTGACTTAGCCAACTGAACGAATGTTTCTCCATGAACATGAGCACTTTTGGTGCCTTTATTCATGAAGCTTTTACATTTGAATAATTCAAAATACTTCATAAAATACTTGTTTTTTAATATGGCATTGCAGTAGTTATAATCAAAGAAAAAACTTATTTTAAGACAGAGCCATGAATAAAAGTTATTTACAAACCTATTCCAAGGGGCAAAGTATAATGGAAAACATACAAAGGCTTATTTTTACCTTTGAAGCAAAACTTTGGCAGATTGTATTTTGGATTCTACGTATTTCACTTACTGTTACAACCGATATTCATGAAATGCACTGACAGGAGTCTAACACCAACTTTAAAAAGATGAAGTATCTTTTCCTTAATTAATGTCTACAAAGAGATTTAATGATGAAAAGTGCCATTAAGTGCCAAGTACTATTAATTATTTTCTGCTGCAAGAGGCATAGAGTCCTCATTATATACTGTTTTAAATATTATAAAATATTTACAAAATAAGCTTTAAAAAATTGCAAACAAGCCAAATAAAAAGGCATTTTCCTTTTGAGGTGAAACTTAAGATCAAAACCCAAAGAAAAACTCATTTGCATCCTACATGAGTAGCCTTCAATGAATGCTCCAAAGATACCTGGCACTTTGCTTATTCTTTGTCCATATTCTATATACCTCTCTGCTGTCTGCATAAACTGAAGTGAGTTACTACTTGAAATTTTGGCCCAAATGTTAATTTTTTAAAACTGTTTTTAAACTATTTTTATTGAGGTATAATTTACAATGTTTTGTTAGTTTCAGGTGTACAGCAAAGTGATTCAGTCATATATATATGACTTTATATATATATATATATATATATATATATATACACACACACACTTTTTCAGATTCTTTTCCATTATAGGTTATTACAAGATATTGAATATAGTTCCTTGTGCTATACAGTAGGTCCTTGTTTTTTATAATCTGTTTTATATACAGTAGTGTGTATATGTTGATCCCAAACTCCTAATTTATGCCTCCCCCCACCTTCCTCTTTGGTAATGCTAAATTTGTTTTCTATGTCTGTGAGTCTATTTCTGTTTTGCAAATAAGTTCATTTGTATCATTTTTTTAGATTCCACATATAAGTGACATCGTATATTTCTCTTTCTGTCTGACTTACTTCACTTAGCATGATAATCTCTAGGTCCATCCATGTTGCTGCAAATGGCATTATTTCATTCTTTTTTATGGCTGAGTAATATTCCATTGTGTGTGTGTGTGTGTGTGTGTGTGTATACCACATCTTTATTCATCTGTCAGTGGACACTTAGGTTGCTTCCATGTCCTGGCTATTGTAAATAGTGCCGCTATGGACATTGGGGTGCATGTATCTTTTTGAATTTTCTCTGGATATATGCCTAGGAGTGGGATTGTAGGATCATATGGTAGCTCTAGTTTTAGTTTCTTAAGGAACCTCCATACTGTTCTCCATAGTGAACAAATGTTAATTTTATCTGATGGCAAACACATGCCGGGATCCCCCACTTGCCATCTCTGTCCAGCTGCCTATTTTGGGACTATCCCCTGAGGACTCAGCCTCTGGAGCAGCTTCTAAAATTCCCTGGTTTGAGGGGAGGAAAAACTCGGAACTCTCTGTAATCTCTGGGTCTGGTCTCTGTAGGAGTCAGTCCTCAGTCCAGACCCAAGTTGGCACAGAACTAATAAGTAAATTCACTTATTAAATTGAACAGTAACTTGGTGTCATGCATTGTGCCAGTTCCTGTTCTCAAATTATGCATTGTCCACTAGAGAACTTTATCTCCCTAATAACTACCGTCTAAGTCTGTTCTGGCTGCTATAACAAAATACCACAGACTGGGTGACTGAAATAACAGACCTTTATTTCTCACGGTTCTGGAGGCTGGAAGGTCCAAATTCAAGGTGCCGGCAGGTACAGTGTCTGGTGAACACCTGCTTCCTGGTTCTCATGTGTCTGTGTTCTCACCCAGAGGAAGAGGCAGAGGTGCTTTCTAGGGTCTCTTTTATAAGAGCACTAATCCCCTTCATGAAGGCTCTGCTCCTATAACCTAATCACCCCCAAAGGCCCCACCTCAAAATATCATTACACTGGGGATTAGGTTTGAACACATGCATTTGGGGGGACACAAACAGTCTATAGCAACTATTTTATAATAGGCTCTGCCTTATATTTTCGAGAGAGAGAGAGCCAAAGTAGGGAAGGTTAGCTGGCAGGAGAAAATGTTAAACTTTTCATTTTTTATGTTTTCTCTGAAGGCCCACTGCTCTCGCCATTTATGGAACTGCCTTGGCTGCTCAAGGGACCAGATGTTCCCTGGGGTTGCAACCCACTGCTCCTGCATTTAGCCTCCTGGCTGGCTGGTTGCTTGCTTGGATTCAGCCCAGTACAGATGGCATCACCGCTAAATCAGAGAAGGATGACACATGGTTTCCTGATCCTCCTTCAAGGTGCTACTTTGCTTGTAAGAGCTCATTTCCTGGGAGTCCAAATAATTAAGTTTCACCTGAGCCATGTATTCCATAATTACATTATTTTGTTAATTATGGTTGACGACAAAGTTATCAAAATTCAACCTGATCAAAACCAAAATAAAATCTGGAAGCAAATGTCTCTTGCTGTATCATCACAGTCATTTAAAAATAGGACACTTTGCACATTTCCTGGAGGGGAGACAACTCTCCTCACTCTACACTTATTCTTGCATATCCCATCACTTGAGGGTGACCAGACCCACTAGGGAATTTTTTAATGGAGGAAATGGCAGTGTTTGCCTCAAATGATAAGTCCTAAGAATTGGCTTTACATACAAACAGCATGGGGAGTATGATTTGAACATTGTGATGTAAGAGGCATGGGGCACTACCCCATGTCTCACTGCTAATTCACCTTCCCCAGTGTCTGATATTCCACCATTGGACATTCTTCTTTGTGTCCCCTCTCGTCAGTGAAGTCTAGATGAAATTGCCTGTTCAAGTAATCATTACAAGGGTGATGGGAGTTCATTACCACTTTTTTCTCCAGATACTCCTAGGCCCCTAACTCCCAATGGAAGGTGTGATATTGAGGAGAAAAGAAATAACACCAATGTGAGTTAAGAGGTAAGTCCCTCCTAACTTACAGAGGCTGACTTTACCTGCTTTACAGCTCAGAAGAGGGTTGGCTTTTAGCTGGGATGCTGTCTGTATACCAGGGATCTTGCCCATTGGAGGGAGCCCCTTCTCAATGTCTGATTGCTATTTTTGTGCTTCTAGGTCAAGGTGTTCCTGGACTTGGAACACAGGGGTGTGGTCCCCTGCAAAATATTGCTGTTCTCAAGCTGCCTGCATATGAGATTACATATTACGACGGGGATGTTTTTGCTTATCATCTTTTAAAGCATCAAGCATTGAAGATGCTTACTCCATCAGAACAAGTGAGCCATTGAGTGTCTTACCCCTGTGGCTCACTATGGGATCCAGCCTGGATACTTTATTACCTTCTAAGCAGATATATTGAAGTGAGATGTGTATCACCCTAGGTTTCTCCCTGTTGTACATGTCCATGTTCACTCTCTGTGCTGGAACTGTCTTCCTAAAGATCATACGGGGACAGTTTTTCTCTCTAACGCTTGCAGATTTGCGGGATTTCTAATCTACATGGATTTTTGACACATATTTAGCTTAAAGGCAGGTAAAACAAATTTTAAAAAAAACAACAAAAAAAAAACACCTTGCACCACCAGAGAAGAAAGGAAAAGGAATTAAAATATAAGCAGATGATTTGCAGCGTAGGAAGAAGAGTGGAATTTCTTTTGTTGCTGATGGACTATGCAATGCAGTATTTCTATGAATGTCCTTTTCTATGGATCAAAGCAATTGCTCATTTGTACTGAGGAAAGGTGCTTCAGATTAATTTTGGAAACTTCAATACCTCACTATGCTAAATTTTAATTATTTCACTTCCTGCTTGGTATATTAATGTGGTGATTACCCTTGAAAGTGTATTATGGATGATGATTTATGCAAAACCCAGCCAGCTCCACAGCTCTGTCGGTTTCAATTAAAACCAGCCACAGAGGAAGTGGGCTGTCACCGTGTGGGCTGTGGACTTTCATTACTCTCACGAGCAGGTACAGTCCGTTTACTTAAAGCATTACCTTTGTTTAGCCTTCTGGAACCATCTCTTCCATGGCACGACTAACCACTGAGAAAGGAAATTGTAGCGATTTGGTCTGCTGACCTTGGATCCAAACTAAAACTATCCAGGAAAATGTATTTTATCTCTGCTTCTCTGCTGATATAGGACATTTTGGGCCAATTCTTCCCTCTTTTGAACTGTTCAAGGGCTGAAATGGCCAAAAGTGCTATTGAGAAGTTATTGTTTTCTGATTTCCAGGAACAGGGCTTGGTCAGTCTCCGGGGAGTGCGGTCATCTGGAGTTAATCATGCAGTATGTGCTCCTTCTCAAATGAAGCACTGTTTTCAGAGCTCATTTATCTCAATGACTTTGACTATTGAGAGGTCAGGAAGTTTTCCATGGTGCGTCCCCAGTACCCAGTCCTTCTAATTACTAATTTGGCTGCACAGTTATTGAAATCTCCTGTCTACCTGGCAGCCCTTCCTAAATCTATTCCAAACAATGTCACTGAGGTTACCTGCCAGGTCCGGAAGGCGCTCTTCCTTCTGAGTACCTGAGAGACAGGCAGCCAAGCCTGATTTCCATGGCAGTTTCATTTTAATCACATTTGGAAATTCTTGACTACAGGCTGTGCATTTATGAAGTCAAGGGAGCCTGTACCTGCCAAGTGAGAGCTCTACCGACAGCCTGCCAGGAGCAGAACCTGATCCCCAGCAAACAAAGAAAGTGCATCCACCTTCTGAAACCCGGGGCCAGATGGCCTCGTAGAATCATGGTGCTGGGAGGCCTAGGGCTCTTCCGGGGCTCATGCGTGGTCTCAAATTGACCCTTCTTTCTAGCTTCATCTCTTCCCCTCTCCCTTCTTGCACTCTGTGCTCAGGTCATGAACTCGAAAGTACCAAGAACCTTCCCAAATCCATACTTTTGCCCTGACTGCTCTTTCCACCTAAGAAACTTTGCTTGTGTATTTTGAATGGGCAGTTTCTGTGTGTATGTGTGTGTATTTTTTTTTTTAATCCTCTAAGTCTGTGCCCAAATATTTCTTCCTCTGAGGCCTTTGACTACTATACTATTCTCCATCCTATTTTGTTTATTTCCGTTATGGCACCTACTGTGATGTGAAAGTTTACTTCTATCTTGTCTAACCCTCCTGCTGCAGTGTGATAAGCTCCATGAGGGCTTTTTACCACGGTCTCCCTGGCACACATCACAGAGTTGGGATGAAGTGTCACAATTTCAGTGCCCTGTAATCAGGAAGGTGATGTTTCAATCTAGCTACAATTCCCATTCCCTCTTATTCAACAGGCACTTATTTATTTATGACTATATGAACCACTCACTAAAGGGTGTTTTTCAAGGCAGGTTCTTATGGATGCTATTTATGGAAGGTAAAGTCTTGCCGTGCTCAGTGGAGACTTTGAGTTGAGATCCACTGTTCCCTTTTTAGGGGCTGGCGTTTGTACTCAGGAGGAGAAATGCCATTAATTAGTGGGATAATGATTACAGCCTCCGTCTGGCATTGCTTCCCTGGACGTGCTGTCTTGGCATATTCTAGTGACTGCCATCATCTGCCCAGGGGCAACTAGGCTAGAGAAAGAAGCCTCAGCAAGGAGAGTTGACAAATTAGCTTAATCTCACTCACTCTCCAAATGCTAGCTGATACCATCCTTATATTTGTCTCTCCTAACTGCCTCTTTTGTGGAAATTGAATTGCAATAGGGTCTATTTTTGTCCTCTTCTTCATCTATAAATATTACACAATTTCCTTCTGAGTTTACAGCCTAATCCTAAATACACACACTTTTTGTGACTTTTTGTGCCCTTAACCTTGACTTCTAATCTCTCTCCTCACCCCGTCCTTCACTGTGGCGCTGTCAGACCCCTGCTAAATTCTCTGTCCTGTACATGAAGCAGAAGCTGTGTTGCAGGTATCTCTAGGGCTTCGTCCTCTGCCTCAGACTGGCCAGTAACCCCCTTCCTGTGGAGTATTTGCAGTGTCACCTATGCCAAGGGACAATGCTTGGGGACTACAAGGGCCTGAAGGACCCTGGTTTTGTCATCATACAGATGCTCCAGTCCCGGTGCTCCCGTTTCTTCTAGCTTTGTGATATGATGCAAGTCACAACTGTTCCGAGCTTTGATTTCCAGTAAAATTGACATAATAAAACCTCATGGTTATTATTGTGAGAATTAAATGGATAATGTACAATGGACTGGGCATAATTCTGGCACACAGAACGTACATAGACAATAAATCCAGCTATTTCTTCAGAACAGTACTGGGAGGTTCTTCACACTCAGATAACCAAAACCTAAAAGCACATCATTAGTAATTTTCTCCTTTGGAAAAATCTGTTCCATTTGCGGTCCTTGACAAAAATGAATAAAATCTGAGGGCACTGTATCCATCAGGGTTCTGATAGGACATAGATGGCATATACTCAAAAAATTTTAACTAAAGAGATTTTAATAAAAGGTATGAGCAGAATTGAAGGAACTCATAAAAGATGGGGAAGCACCCAAGGCCCAACAACAGCAAGGAGCTAATATCGCCTTTAAAAACTAAGACAGTGGAGGATAGCTTCAAGATGGCAGAGGAGTAAGACGTGGAGATCACCTTCCTCCCTACAGATACATCAAAAATACATCTGCATGTGGAATAGCTCCTACAGAACACCTACTGAACGCTGGCAGAAGACCTCAGACTTCCCAAAAGACAAGAAACTCCCCATGTAACTGGCTGGGTGGATGATAAGAGTCTTGGTGCTCCAGCCAGGTGTCAGGCCTGAGCCTCTGAGGTGGGAGAGCCGAGTTCAGGACATTCATCTACCAGAGACTTCCCAGCCCCATGTAATATCAAACTGAGAAAGCTCTCTCAGAGATCTCCATCTCAACGCTAAGACCTAACTCCACTCAATGACCAGCAAGCTACAGTGCTGGACACCCTATGCCAAACAACTAGGAAGACAGGAACACAACCCCACCCATGAGACGAAGACGCAAGAGGGAGGAGTTATGGGGGATATATGTATATGTATAGCTGATTCACTTTGTTATACAGCAGAAACGAACACACCATTGTAAAGCAATTATACTCCAATAAAGATGTTAAAAAAAAAAATGACAGTGCAATTTCAATGACAGAGAATAAAATAGAAGAAAATTGCAGCTCATTTTTGAGCTCCTACCCTGTGTCAAGTTATGTGCTAGGCTGGCTGATGGGAGTTCAGGGTAGAGTACACATAAACTGTTAACCACAGTGGTACTCAAACTTCAGCTTGCATCAGAACCAGGTGTTGGACTTGATAAAAGACTGCTGGGCCCCAGCCCCAGAGTCTCTGATTCAGAAGGTCCGGGGGTGGGGGGGGCTGAGGATTTGCATTTCCAACAAACTCTCCAGTGATGCTGATGCTGCTGGTCCAGGGCCACACTTTCAGAATCATTGAACTGTGACAGTTTAACAGGACACTGAATACAACTTTCCCTAGAGTTTAGGGGGCAGAGGCCCCAAATTCGGAGACCAATAATTGACAGCCCACCTATGCAGAAGAAGCTGTGTGCGAAAAATAATTTCTGTAGCTACTCTGTCCTCAGAGTGGTAGACCATAACTTCCCACTCCCTCAATATGGGCTGCCCATAATGACTTCTTTCCAAAATGTACAGTGTTGAAAGGCGGGAAACATAAAGGGTAACTTTCCAGTGGAGAAACTGAACAAACACTACGTCGGCCAACTGATCAAGGTCAGTATCAACAGTGAAGGTCATGTAGACAGTGTGTACTCTTGATACAATCTGATGAGAATGGCACTTTGTGTGTGGTCTTCTTCCTCAAAACCGGTAACTCCAGTGTAATCACGAATGTCCTCAATTAAGGACATTCTACCAGATACCTGACCAATATGCCTCAAAATCAGCAGGCTCATCAAAACCAAGAGAAGGCTGAGAACCTTTCACAGCTAACGGGGGGCCTGAGGAAACACGAGGACTAAATCTAATGAGGGATCCTGGAACAGATAAAGGACATTAGGTGAAAAAAAAAAAAAAAAAAAGGAACTGAATAAAGTATAGACTTTAGTGAATAATAAAGTGTAAATATTGGTTCATTGGTTGTGTCAAACATACCACACTGATGTAAGAGGTTAACAATAAGGGCAACTAGATGTGAGGTACATGGGAACTCTATTATCTTGGCAACTTTTCTATAAATCTAAAACTATTCTAAAATTAAAAGTTTATTTTGAAAAACCTTCTGTGGAGTTGATTATCTGTGAGGCAAGGTGACCAACAGAGATAGATCCTGCTGGGTGGATGGCCAGAAGCTGGGGTGAAGGGGTCATTCATGGCCAACTGGGAGAAACTTAGCTTGTTCAGGGAATGATAGTAAGTAAGATGGTCCAGGTGGCAGAGGACAAGCAGGGTGGTTCTCCGAAGACCCCACCAAATCCCCACAAATGAAAGAGACAACCTGTGGTTGTTGGACATGAACAACTGGCCTTGACCCCAGGATACAACCACATTAGCCATGTGACACAGGAGCTTTTCTCTGAACTCACTACTGCCACTCCCAGCGCCCTGTGCTTTCTGTTGAATGACAGAATCAATTATTGATAGTAGATCTGTCTACACTTCTCATTTCTGCAAGCCTACACAATTTGTTAATACCCGAGAATGCTGTAAAAGCTATAGGATCACTCCAAGATTACATAAGGGAATAAGGGGAAAAAACCATTCAAAAGAGCAAGTTTAAAAGGCAGTAATGACAAAAAAATAAAAATCAAGTTACTTTCTGCTTGTATCCTACTGTGTTCATCTTGTTCAAATAACTCCTTACAATTCGTTGTGCTGTGTTCCATTAAAGGTATGGGTAAGAGAGGTCAGAAAAATTATAGACACAGCAGTGGATTAGAATGATGGAAAGAGTTTTCCACATGAAAAGGCCACTCAGGGGGGTTGCATTAAAGCAAAAAGGAATTTCCAGGCTGCAAGCCTATGTGCACACATGCGAACACAGGCGCACACACACACACACTCTACTACAGAACACAGGAACTAAGGTAGGGGCATGGTCAGTGCAGGGCACCCAGTGGTGCAGCATGGCTTACCCAGGGCGTACACAGAGGGGCATTCAATACAGATGGAGGCCGAAAATATATGTTACCTGTTCCTTGTTAAGAAGTAACTTGCGGTAAAGAGTCTACGGTAACGAGTCCAAGAGAAGGTTGACGTGGGCTTCTCATGGAGAACATGAGGGGATGGGTCAAGTTGACATTTCTTGAGTAAAATGGATTCATCCCAGAGATCTTAGGATGTGAGGTATAAAGGAGACACAGAAATCAAAGCTGCCTCCAATTTCAAGACATGATGTTGTTGATTAATGATACCAAAAACCAATATGGGGAAATCAATTAGGAGAGCAGGTTGAGTGTGGGTCAGTGGGTGGTTCGGGGTAGTGAGCTCAGTTTGAGATTTTTGTGGGACACCCAGAAAAATGATTATATCATTCAGAGTGTGAATTACTTTATTAGTAAACTCCTATGCTTTCTTGCGAGCCTAGATAAAATGTATGTGTCTTCCTCTAAAGCCTGCTCTGACACCTCTTTATCCTTATTCTTCCCTGGTCACTCATCTCCCTCCAAAGCATAACTGTTCACTCCTTTCTGTGAGTCATCAACACTGAACAAACCTCTAGCATTGCATTTAAGTCAGTGGTTCCATGACAACCTTCCCTCCTAAATACAGAGCCCCTTGCAGTAAGGAGCTAACTTTGAGCCCTTCACTGAACCTGGCACACATGAGGTGCTCAATAATGTTGTTGCATAAATGAGTGAGGAAGCTTGGCTTCCTCTGAGACAAGAAGGTCCTCTGTGGTGTGAGAGCATGAAGAGGGGTAGAGAAAGAGCAGATGAAGGGTAGAGAGAGGATGACGATGAGGATGAAGGATGGGCCCCGTAGCTCCAAGGTCTGTCAGCATTGCCCCGGAGCAGGTGGGAGAGTTGGTGTTCTAAAGCACTCTCAGTGCCCTAGTCTTGTTTGGTGTCACCGTTCCTTCATGGTTACTCTTGATGAAGACTGAGGTGGCTTTGGCCACAGGGCCAGTGTGACAGTGTATGGAGGGCTGGACACATGGTCTTTTTTCAGGGACCTTCAGTGAGACCTGGAGTATCATGTGGTATTTGAGCCACACTGTCTTTCTGCGTCTAGGGCAGGTCAGCTTTTTTTTAGCATGATTTTCTGTACGTCAGACAGAGCTCTGCTGCCCAGCACAATGTGAAGTGCCAGCTGAGCACACGACTACAATTTACATGGAAGCAATTTTCTTCTCACTCAAAATTCCTCTGAGGAAGAAATAAAATGATTTCATTGGCTAGGAATTTCTAGTTCTAAAAGAGCTATATACATGAATAAAATGAAAAGGAACTGTGTTGATAGGAAGAAGGCACATGGATAGTCTTAAGCTTTTAGATGTAATAAGCTTTTAGGAATGCCAATTGTTCATTAATAGATTTACACTTAAGTGCCTGCGGTCTAAGTAAGAAGAAAATGGCCAAAAGGCACTACTTGCCTTCAACTGAAATCTCTCCAAATAGGCTGGATTTTTTTTGAATTAATAATATCTAACAAAGCAAATTTTACCTTGTAATTCACAGGCAATTGAGTTCCTTTAACTCCAGTTCCTAATAGATTGAGAGATTAAAGATATTCGAGACTTAGTGATATGGTCAACATACATTGCTTTGAATGGAGCATTTTGTGCTCTACTTAGAATTTGATGATTAGTTATTCACTCCATCCAAAGAGTATCTACTGCTGGGCAAATGGACCAGAAAGAGTATATATTTCTTCTCTACCCAATGTGAAGTGCAACTTGAATCAATTTATTGTATTCCAAATATGCTAAAGCAATCTAAAGAAAGTAATTGTGTGCTTGGCATTGATTGAAACTGCAGAGAGGGAGTAAGTGTGTGTCACAATTTGGAACGAAGACTGGTCTTCAGTCTGATGAACCAGCCCAGGGGCTTGGAGCTCTAGGCTGGGGACTCTTGATGCCTTAAAGAAGACTAGTTCTATCTCACAGGGAGATCAGCTCAGTGCTTTGTGACCACCTAGAGGGGTGGGATAGGGAGGGTGGGAGGGAGACACAAGAGGGAGGAGATATGGGGATATATGTATATGTATAGCTGATTCACTTTGTTATAAAGCAGAAACTAACACACCATTGTAAGCAGTTATACTCCAATAAAGATGTTAAACAAACAAACAAAAAAAGACAGTTCTGTCTGCAAAGACCGTGGGAAAGACGGCATGCAAAATAAATAAAACAATAAGATATATGAAGACTCAGAATACTAACACCCTAAAGAAAAAATAATCTCATGCAAAATATGTCAATAATTCTATGAATTCCTTGTCCCTTATAACCTTTCTTCTCTTTGCTAGTAACAATTTCATCTTCTCTTGGACAATTAGCCAAGTGGGATTTTTCCCAATCACTGTCAAAGACCTACGGTCAAGCTAAACCTGAATATAAATTGTCAAGTGGGTAGAGAATCCAGTAAGGGTGGGACACTAGTTTCCCTTGCTCCATCTTTACAACCAGTAACCCAGCTAGAGAACTAACAGTTTTGAGAACCTGCTATGTATCAGGCACTGTGAAAGGCATTTTTTCCTCAAACTCTTTTCCCTCCAATTAGAACCTGTTTTTAGAGGAGGATCTAATATATCTAATTAATTAATTACTAATTAAAAAGAAGTAAACAAATGAGAAGTCAAGTGTTACGGTGGCCGCTTTAATAAGTCCATTTTAATAAGACTTGACCTTGAGCACTGTGGACAAGACTAGAGTCTCTGAAATGGCAAGGTTATCAAGTGTCTCAAAAGGGTGCATGACTTTTAAAATGTTGACAAGTGCTGTCTTGGGCCAATGACCTGATGTCCAGTAATGACATTGTGAACCTCAATTCACTGGGGAGAGACCACACCACACACAACTGTGTCCACTGGAAGCTCCTGAGCACACCAGTTCCTGGCCCTGGATCTTTAGAGCCAGCTGAGTGGTGGGATCCATCTCATCTCTGTTTTCACTTGTGGGCTGTTCACATTTACAAGTCCCCCTGGCTTTCCTTAAAACATGAAGGCTATACTGAGGCTTTATTCTAGAACCGTCATTCCCAGAAATACCTTCAGTGGGCACCCAGAAAAGGAATTGAAACTTCTGGAGGCCCCCGACTTACCAGATCGATATTCTCATATGGTTGCAAGGCTGTTTGCGTTGTGCATGCAGGAATAAAACTATTATCCCACACAGTATCAATTATTTCTCTTATGCTTAGACGTAAAGTTAAGCTAGTAAGCTTCTGTAATATGCAACAGAATCTTACTTGAATGCAGCCCAATTTTCTCCTGAAATAAAATTCCATTTTAAGCACTAGAATTTGTATGCCAAATTTGGTCCTTTAAAAATAATGGAAGATATAAATTTTTACCACTGAGTTATAGGCTTTGGAAAAGAGAAGTTTAGTAATGAAAAATGTCATACAAACTGAATAACTAATGCCGATAACGGATGCCATCTCAATAATGCATCTTACACATGGCAGGACTAGCATTCGGGTCACATCACAGCTCAGTTCTGACTAAGGTGGAAGCTTGCTCACTCAGCACCTTGGTTTTCAGACTCTATTGTCTTGCTTACTTAGTAAATTTAATGCTGTGTAAATTTATTTTTTATTGCCACATTCGAAAGTCTCTCTCTTTCTTCAACCCAAGATATCTTTAGGGGCCTAGACTGCCTTTTACACTCAGATGCCCATTTTTATAAAAGAACCAGAACTCTTGTTAAAGAAGATGAGCGGCAAACCCTGCGATTTATTGGAGCCAAGAAAGAAGATGCCACATTGTGTTCCAAAATTACCAAGACAAGGATGGACTGAGGGCCTGGAGAATTGCTAAAGCTGCTAAGTGGTGAATACTGTCTTCAAGGAGAAGACACCTATCAAATTAATAAAAGGAAATACATTCCAATCAACAGCAGCATTTTTCTCTCTCGTGAAAGATGAGTCTTTTATAACTGACTTGCTCAGATACCCTTTCTCTGTTTAGAATATGTATTTATATATACTTTTTCAGTTCGCACACATCCTATTATTATTCCTCTCTTCCACCTTTCTAAACCTGGTCCATTCTACTGCAGTTACTGTGAGGTGAACCTGACCTTGTAAATCAGCAATGGATTGTACTGCTCACAAAAGGACAAATATGAAGGAACACATTCTGCAAATTCGCAAATCCAGAAGCCCAATATCAGGCTTCAGGAAAACAAAAATGGCAATAATTAGAAAATCCAGTTAAGTTTAAGGTCTAACCTATACAGACAAGAGTGTATAAACACTGAGTACTTGGTGAGATATCTTAGACATCTTATCATTTAAAAAATTAAATCTGATAGCAAACCGGGATTTATAAAGAGCCTACTAGGTGTTCATATTTGGGAAGAGACATAAGGCGACATTAAAAATTTCTCAAAGGACTAGGACCAGGTCAGCGTTCTCATGAATGAACCAAATATGGAAGGTAAATGAGCCAGATTCCCCTCATCACAAGTACGTGCACTCCTGTCTCCACACTGTGCATCTCATAGAAACAGCTCGGTTTGCACCTAGTGTCCTGTCTCCCTATGACAATGAGGTCCTTGGAAGGCAATGCAGAAGTTTCCAAGGTCATCTACAGTGTTGCTGCTGGTATCTTAGGAGAGAGTGACATGCATTGGTCATGAACATGGACTCTGGGGCCAGGTTACCTGAACTGCATCCAGGCTTCCTTGCTTACTCGCTGTGTGTCTCTGGGAGAGTTACTTAACATTTCTGTACCTCATTTTCCTTGACTGAAAAATGGGGATAATAATAGAACAGAGCTGTTCTGAAGATAGCTGAATTCATGTAGGAAGTACTCAGAACAGTGCCTGCCAAACAGGAAGCACTCAATAAAATAAGCTATGGTGATTTTTATTTTTTCCTTAAGGATGACAGAAAGATAAAAATGTCTGGTTCCTGATGGGAAACTTTGCATCATCTGCTGCTATTTCTGGAAACGCGAAGGTTGCGAGTGGTCCCCCAGGTTACAATGTCTTTAGAATCTAGAGCGGGAAAGTTTGCTGATGATGTAATGTCGCTGGTAGACTTATTGTTTTAACATTCTTATTCTCTCTATGCTTTGATGGTCTTTATTTTTATTTGATTTAAATTCCTCACAACATCTTTCCCTCTCGGTATCGAATTGTGTTTTGATGTGGTTATTGTTAGGCCTGCCATCCCCTGAGGCGGCTGCATATTAACTGCCTCAGCACAGCCTCTGTGTCTGTTTTACTGCTTCCTTCCAGCCTGAGGTGCCGGCTCCTTTCTCCATCCTTCATTTCTTTTTAGCAGGCAGGCACTCTCCCCTGCTGCTCCAGAGTGATATTCTGCTCTGACAGCCAGTCTCACCATTTTCTCCAAATCCTTCATTTAAAAACTCACCTCATTCAAGAGACCTTTCCAGAATGAAAGTGGTCCCTTACAGAGAGCAAGTGACGGACTGGAAAACTACCATGTGCTTCAGACCTCCTCCCTTTCACGCTTTTCTCTATTCCATGGAGCTTCCCAGATCATATCTTGCCCATGTCTCTTTATCCTTTCCCATTTCTCTTACTAACCTTTCAATTTCTCACTAATTGTTTCTCTACCTGTAATCATATAGATTCTATTTTTCAACTGCATTATATTTACCCACATTTTCCATATGATGAAATTGAGTTTTGGGGTGCATTTTCTTGTTAAGAAAACTAAAAACACCAGACCAACTATATTGTTTTGATTAGTGTTTCTCATCATGCACATAGTTACTCTGTGAATCTCTTATTTCTTTCAATCGATCAGCTATTTGTTGAATGCCTTGTTCTTGCTGCACTGTTGCTTTTAAGTTCATCTTGATCAGCTTAACTGAAAAGGAAAGGCACGGAGTAATAAATGATGACATTTTTGAGCAAGGAAGATGGCCAATTATGTAGCTTATTTGTTTTGTTCCTTACAATCTAGAAGGTAGACTTTATCTAACATTGTGTAGATTATGTTTTATGACCAGATTTGCATGAAAACATAAATCCCAAACCAGGTTAAACTCCAGAAAGGTGAGCTCTGTCTTAGGACTTGCTTTCTCTCTCTAACAGGCCATGGCTCCCCAGCTCTGTCCGTATCCCTACAGGAGGAGGATCCTTTAGGACTTAGTTGCAGCTGGGAACAGTCAGCGATGGAAAATGAACTTTATCATCATCTTCCAACTGTATAAAGCAGTTGTAAAAATCTGCAGAGCAGTGCTCTCTCAGAAACTAAATGACAGGGAAATCACAGAGGTCAAAAGAAAATGGCGTCTGCTCTGATAAGTTGAATAACCATTTCAAAGGAACTCTTTTTTCTTGGCAAATACTATTTTCCAGAGCCTTGCCAGTTTTGTGGAGCAGCATTATTTCCTGGTTTGAGCTTTTGGGGACTATTACATTATTGCGTGGTGCAGTATAAGGTGTTTTGGGGCCTCTTCTGCTCTACTTTTTCCTTAAATCATCATTCATCGCTTGGTGTTTAGCTGTTCACAATGGTTAAGTCCATAATGACTTTTCATTTTGACAAATATGTTTAATTTTGCATAAAGGTAAACATACGGAACATTTACATACTGTGCCTGGGCTCAGGATTCCCCTGGGATGGAAGTCCACAGCCCTGTTTTCAGAGGCCTATTTCCTCACCTCTCTGAGAATCCTCAAAGCCCACCCTCCTGGTGAGTAGCGGAAGATCCACTGCCTGGGGGAAGGGTGGGGACTCAGCTAGCGCTCTGAGGCCTGGACAAACCCAGATGAAGGAACTGGAGGGAAGTGCCAACCCCCTCTCCCCACCCCATGAGATTTCAGGCATTTGCAGTCCTCTGGTCAATAGCAGTACAGTTTTCACTCAGCTTTATCTCTAATACATCTTGTTGATTCTGCTCTCTGAAAAAAGATGAACTCAACAATTTTGAGAAATAAACACATCAGATAGGAGCAGAAACCATAGACTCACAGTGGATTAGGAGTGCATAAGTTTAAGGGCGTGTAAATTAGGGCAGCGGGTCACAGAGACACTGTGATCGGAGCATATTTCTTTCTTGAGTGCAATCTGCATTAATATTACATGTGCTATTTTCTCCTCTGTCTATTTCATTTACTTTCAGAAGTACCTTTGCGATGACCTAGTACCCTAGTTACCCCATGTTCTTCTGAAGACGTCCTCCAGAGACCGAGGCTGCCTTTTTTCAGTGCTGGCTCAGTTAGTTATGAAGCATGTGCTGAACTCTTGGAAGTTAGGACACGCCTCCAAAAAGGAACCTAGGGCTCTCAGAGTTAGTGATTTGAAACACCCTGATAGTGCTTCCGTTAAGCTCTTATG
The DNA here is from genome assembly GCF_028023285.1 of Balaenoptera ricei. Classification (NCBI taxonomy): domain Eukaryota; kingdom Metazoa; phylum Chordata; class Mammalia; order Artiodactyla; family Balaenopteridae; genus Balaenoptera; species Balaenoptera ricei. The sequence goes on along the minus strand of NC_082656.1, from coordinate 10,870,297 downwards.
CTCATACTTAGATGAAGGAGGGCCCACTGTTCTATAATTAGATGTATTCCCTTATTTCAGTGGTGGGAGAGAGAGAGAGAGAGAAATGACGCAGGGAAATAGAGGCAGGTTTTCCCTTTTTGCCATCTTTTCACTCTCTACCCAGTCAATGATAGCTGTGGAAGAGTGAGTGTCACCTTCCTAAGGCCAACCTAGGAGTTTCTAAAATTTTTTTTTCCCTAAAATTCTGCTTTTTAAGGAGAGGGGGAGAGAAGAATATATTGGAAGACTTTTCATGTAACATATGTGCATCCATTTATTAAAGTCCTCTGAGGGACTTCTGATACTGAGAACATTTACTATTTCCTAGAAAAATATATTTTAACAGATGAGGGGTCTAATAGGTCTTTTGGTTCTGGCAATGAAACCATTAGGTGAGAAATGTAGCAATCCAAAGTAGTTTTTGCACGGCTTCCTCTTCCTGGTGATTAATGGATACCTCTGTTTATGTGTAAAAGCAGCGGTGTTGAATGCACGTGAAAAATAGCATAATGTAGTATAATTTAAAATGTTAAATATGAGATGAATGTCATGTGTTTGCATGGCTGGTTCAAAGGATGTACTTTATTGGTTGTATATATAAATACACTGATACTCAGGGAACTCATCTATTGCAAAGTCTTCCTCTGCCTTTAAAATATTTTTAAACTTAACTTGTCTGGCTTTTAGATTATGTAGAACATCTAAAGGAAAAAAACTGGTACCAAACACAAATAACTACAGAGTAGTTCCCAAATAATTTTTTACATATTTTTATGATTACATGAGAAATCTTTCTCATTTCTTTGAAATTGTCAGTAGTATCCTGCCCTAGCAGGTTCTCTCCTTTTATTACAGAAGCTGAAGGTGTGGAAATTACATTTTTCAGACACTTTGGAATAATGTGTGCAAGTCCCAGGCACATATTCTTTTGTGGAATGGCAGTGGTTTGATGTTGTCAGAACACAAAGGACTAGTCAGGATTATGGGGTTTTGAAAGGAGTTATAATAATGGCAGCACCAGACACTGTTTTAAGCGCTTCACATATACTAACTCATTTATTCCTCACAACAGTCCCCTTTTAACAGATAAGGAAACTATGGCACAAAGAGATTAATTTGCTCAAGGTGCCTTGTAGAAGATAATAGACGAGTTTTGTTTTATGGTGTCAGAGTGAGAAAATGCCACAGAGTTTCCTCACTGAAGAATATCTATAAAACTGTTCTAAAGAACATAAGAGAAGACCCAAATAAATACTGAGAATAACAGGTATCTCTATGAAAAGTCCTCAGATTGTAAATGTTAATTCTCTCCAAATTAATCTATAAATTCAATTTAATTCCAAGCAAAACTTCTTCAGGATTTTAGATGATGTTTTACAAGGCAATTATTGTATTGAATTAGATTTATCTGGAAGGTAATTTTCATCTGGAAGATAAAATTCCCAAGTTTTGCCATGAAATTTTTGAAAGAAATTTGAATGGTGACTTTTACTATCAGATATTGAAAAATACTATAATGATGAAAGCAATGTGGTATTAATAATGCAGGAGCAGACAAATGGTAAATGAAACAACCATGGAAGTTCAAAACTAGCGTGCACATATGAACAGTGGGGCATTTAAGAGAGAAAAGGATGGATTTTTGAAAAATGATGTTGGGACACATTATTATCCATTTTGAGAAAAATGAAGTTAGGTACATGCACACATACAAAAATCCATATGGAATAAAATGCTAATTTTCATTATGAAAATATTAGAAGAAATAGTGAAAAATTAAAAAAAATAATTTAGAGTGGAAGTAGAACCTTCTTGACAATATATAAATCCCAGAATTTATACAGGAAAAATTAGCAGATTTGAGCTGCCTACATAAAGAGAAAAAAAATCTTACATATGATTAAAGACAAATAACATAAACAATGTAGATGGACCAAAATGCATAACAATGGCTGAATTAAAAACACCATGCTGACGTTAACTTGACCACACATCTCCAAGGACCCCTCGGGGCCTCCTGGAGAGACTCATGCTGCTGCCACACTGTCCACGTTTAACAATTCATTCATTCTCCTCTCTTTACAAACCTCCAATATCTACTCTTTCCTCCACATCCTCAACTGATGACCTTATTTCACTGAGCAAAGGGAATCAGTCAGAACTGAACTGCCTTGTCCTCCCACTGAAACATCTACCAGCCTACCTGCTCTGCCGCTGGAGATTTGCTCTGTTGCTTTTTGTTACCAATGGATGAATGATCTGTGCTCCTCTCTACGGTCAGAGTCTAAACTTGGGCACTGGATCAGATGACTTCTTACCTACCCAGGGACTTTATTTCTACGATTGTCCTATCTCTCTCCTGCATCATTAATTTATACTCTCTCTTGGCTCACTGCCATCACGGGAAATCATCCTGAAAAAGTATCTTACAAAAATAAAAACTTCCCCTGATTTTATATCTTCCTCTGGCTACTACCTTATTTCTCTGTTCCTCTTTAAAACAAAATTCCTCACCTGGTACACACCCTTCTCCTCTTGTTCTTCTCTCTAGAGAGCAATCCATTTAGAATTGGGTCTCCCTTCACTAAAACCTCTCTTCTCAAAGCCACTAATGACCCTCACATTGCCAAATGTGGTATTTCTTCTAAATTCTCAACTTGATCTACTTCTCCATCACTTAAGATCTGATCTTGGAATCTATCACAGCTCCTGCCATATTCTATTGGTCAAAGCTGTCATGGAATTCAGCGCTATTTGAGGTCAGAGCATAAGGGACTACCTGGGAATCATAGGGCTTCAAACAGAATTAATAATAGCGGCTAATTTTATGTAGCATTTACTATGCACTAGGCACTGTTCTAAGTGTTTCCCTTGGCTTCTGGGACCCCACATTCCCCTGGTTTTTGTCTCACCCCACTGGTCACTTCTTCTCAGGGCCCATGATGGATCCTCCCCCTGTTCTTTCCCCCAATGGGTACTGGAGCACCTTAGGACTTGGTCTTGGGCAGCCTCATTCTCCTGCCCACACTGACTTCCACAGAGTTCCATGGCTTTTAATACCATCCGTGCACTGCTGACTCATAGACTCATGCCACTTCCTCCAACCTCCTCCCCCTTGAACTCTAGACCCCTCACCCAGGGCATAGGCAGCTGTGAGATATTGAATAGGCTTCTCAAACCTTAACATGTACAAGAGAGGTTCCTTTCTTTTCCCTCCAGTTTTCTCCATCTCAGCAAAGGGCTCCACCACTCACCTAGTGTTTAAGCCAAACACCTTGAAATTATCTTTTCTTTTTCCTCATATCCCACTTTCAAACCATCAGTTGCTCTTGTCAGCCTTACTTTCAAAATACATCCCTCATCTGGTGACTTCTCACTACTCCTATTGCCAAAACCCTGGTGCAATCATCTCTTGCCTAGGCTATCAAAATTACCTGCTATGTGCTATAGCAACCTACCACGTGATCACTCTGCTCCCACTCTTCCCAGCAGCCCCTTACACACACACACACACACACACACACACACACACACACACACACTCAGGCTATTCTCCACAGTAGCCCTTATGATCCTTTTCAAGTGGAAGTCAGATTGCATCACTCCCCAATGCAAAATCCTTAATTGCTTCCCTTCTCCAATGAAATAAAAGCCATAGACTGTAATTTACAAGGCCTTAATTGCCTGGGCCTTGGCTGTCTCTCTAGTCTGTGTCATACCACCCTCCTCTTTATTTGCAGTCCTCCAGCCACACTGGTCTCCTTGCAGTTTCTGAAACACAGCCTCATGTTTCTGCCTCAGGGCCTTTGCACATGCTGTTTCCTCAGATTGGAATGTTTTTCATCCAGATATCAGCTCATGTCAGCCCTCAGATGAACTCCCTGACATCCCTAAAACAGCATGCTACATCATTTTATATCCATTACCCTACTCTATTTTTCTTTATAACATTTATATAACATTATCTTGCTATTTGTTTATTGTATATCTTCCACACTAAACTATTTACTCCAAGAGAGTGGGACTTTGTCTTTCTCACATCTCTAATTCCAGTATCTAGAGCATTGTTCAGCCCTAAGTGCTCAATAAGTCTCTCTCTTTTTTTTTTTTTAGTATTTATTTGGCCACACGGGGTCTTAGTTGTGGCACGTGGGATCTTTAGTTGCAGCATGCGGGAATCTAGTTCCCTGACAAGGGATTGAACCTGGGCCCCTTGCAGTGGGAGTGCGGAGTCAACCACTGGACCACCAGGGAAGTCTTAAATAAGTTAATGAATAAAGGACAAGCCATAGACTAGAAAAAAAGTATTTGCAACGTATATACAGTAATAGATGACAAATTAATATTCAGAATGAACAAAGCTGCCACAAATCCATAAACACAAAAAGAAAACAACTCAATAAAATAATTGTTTAAAAAGATTATAAACAGTAAATGCACTGAAGAAGAAATCCAAGTAGTGATAAACACAAGAAAAGATGCTATAAACTTCACAGGTAATCAGAAAAATATCAATTAAAACAATGAACTACCAGTTCTGATTCAGAGTGGTAAAATTTAAATGATTGACAGGCATCCATTGGCAGCAGTGTTTGCAGAAATAGATACAATTGCAGAATACTGCTAACAATATAAATGGGTACAGGGGTTTTTTTTTGTTTGTTTTTGAGTGCAATTTGATATTATGTATCACAGTTTTACTCCCATATTCTTTTGGCCAAGCAACTTGACTTCTATGAGTCTAAAATTTGCAGACTACTTAACACGTGTGCTATGTGCCAGTCTCTGTTCTAAGTGCTTTAGATGTATGAATGCACTTAATCTTTACAACAACCTTATGAGGTAAGTACCATTACTACATTCCAGATTTACAGACGACTGCGGCGTAGAGCAATGAAGTGAGGGCACAGGAAAACTAGGTAATTTCCCCCAACTCACCCAGCAGGTAAATCAGAGGTTGATCACAATTTGAACCCATTAAGCTAGTTCCAAAGCTCATGTTCTTAGTTTCTATCTGTAGAGTCTCTTATGTCTCATGTTTACTGTTATGATGGAAAGATTTGGGACAGAGAGAAAGACAACTAGATGTCAAAGGCTTCTGTATGTAAATAGTTGACAGTGTGAATTTAGTTCTTTCTTCAAATTTTCATGTTCCCATATTTAAATAAATTGGAAAGGAGGGCATGTAAACGCCAAAGTCTTTTTGTTTCAAAATCAGTTATTTTTCTCCCTCTCTCCCTCCCTCCCACCCCCTCTCTCTTTCTTCAGTCTTCACACCACTTGAATATGCTGCATGAGTTTTCAATATTCAACTCCACAATGACTGCCATTTTGTCTCATACTGTAAGCACAATCCATTAGCAACTTTGGATATGAACACAGCCAATTTAATAAAGTAATCATGGAAACAGGTAATTCTTAGTTTAAGAATGCCACCCTTTCCTTTCATCCTTAGGTGTTTCACTACCAGAGGGATTTGGATTTAGAAAAGTGAAGAAAATATTAAAATCCTCCGAGTTGTCAATGCCTCCTGTAAATAGCTTTCCATCTTCATATAATAAAGGAATCTTTTTTTTCTTACATTTATCATTGTTCCCCTCCAATAAAAAACAATTCCTGATTTTTTTTTTTTTTTAGGTGTAAAACACAAAAATTATGGGCTTCCCTGGTGGCGCAGTGGTTGAGAATCTGCCTGCTAATGCAGAGGACACGGGTTCGCGCCCTGGTCTGGGAAGATCCCACATGCCGCGGAGCAACTAGGCCCGTGAGCCACAACTACTGAGCCTGCGCATCTGGAGCCTGTGCTCCACAACAAGAGAGGCCGCGATAGTGAGAGGCCCACGCACCGCGATGAAGAGTAGCCCCCGCTTGCCGCAACTAGAGAAAGCCCTCGCACAGAAACGAAGACCCAACATAGCAATCGATCAATCAATAAAAAAAACAAATCTTAAATAAAAAAAAAACAAAACAAAAAAACAAAAATTATCATAGAGATAACGAGAAGTGAAACTTCTGTAGTGAATAGGAGATGGCAGCCTCCTTCAGCCTGAGGAGCTGGTGTAAGCAAAGACGGCATGACTGGAAATGCCAAGCGCGTGAGACGAGCTTGGTCCTTCAGTGTTCGGCTTATTCATCTAAAGTCACAGTTGTCACCGTCACCCACGGGTCTTTACACACATTCACAGTCTGGGTGAAACTGTCACATATGGACAAAGAGAAAAGAAGCAGCTTTACCGTTTGTATCAGGAAGTTGTACATTGCTCTCAATTAAGAGAGACCATAAATTACTTTCAAATTCTGCTCCTTCAGTGTCAACTGATGTAGGCTAATGGCCCTTCCAGCTTCTGCCATATCATCCGGTGCTGGTGCTGGAGGACTTTTTCAAACACTGACAGGGTCGGAGTAACTAAGCGGGAAGATTTGGGCTAAAACTTTTCCCTCAGGATAACTAAACAAAAATAGAGGAGAGCGAAGCTGAAATAGTTTCGTCGTGGAGAGCAGTTGTAATGCCTTCTATCACTTGTTGCCAAAATATTCCCCTTATGGAAAGAAATGTGTGGCCTGCTCCCATCAGTAGCTGCTTAATTGTTTCAGTTTTTTCTTCTTCTCCAAATAGATTTTACATTTTGTAAGCGGTGAGGATTGTAGCTTGTATTATATTTATTTTCTAGACACAATGCTACTCCCTTCGACCTGCTCTACCTGCCAGCAAGGATATGAATTCTCTAATCCCCACTTCCTCTCCTTACCCCTAAACATGAGGACAGATAGACCCCATCAAGAATAGACAGATAATTACTCCCTGGGCATTGTTTAGTGAACAGATTATCAGAATTGTCCTCCTGGTATTTTAGTGCATTGTTGTCATATCTCTAACTAGAGAAGTTAAAACCAAAATGCGACTCTCCAGAACCTAGCATGTGGCACGCACACGTGAACGTGCGCGCACGCGCACACACACACACACACACACACAGGAGATAATAAAGTCTTGAATAAGTTGAAATAATAAGTTGAAATAATAATAATTATTATTATATGAATAATAATAAGTTGAAATAATTCAACTCAATTTAGAAGTTTATTAAAACTTTAGTGCATAATAGATATTGTGCTAGGAGTTGCAGATAACACAGAATTGAGAAGACTGGTCCGCGAGAATCTACTCTCTGGTAAAGGAGACAGACAGGAACATAAATAACTCTAAGAGGAAACAGTCTGTAATAAACATGACCCCGGAAGAATAAATAAAACATTATAAGCGTGCCAGTTATATCCATGATTACAGAGGTATTAAACCACTAGGGCTGCAGGTTAAGCTACATAACTAGTTTCAATTAGACCATCCCTCTTTCTACACACAGACTTCAGCACAGCTCTGTGTATTGGGTGACCTCTATTTCAAAAGTATCTCTTTGTAATATGGTTTTCTAAGTTGATTTCAAATGTCTTTTGGTCTCTCTTGCTAAATTAGCATCTCTCTTTGCTAATATCTTCTTTGTTGTTAATTATTTGTTCTCCATACCCCAGCACTCTCTCCTTTTATAGTCTTTTACCTATTTTCCTGTTCATTGTATTGTTCTATTCCCTCCTTGTCACCTTCTCCCATATATGCAATATTTTCCCAGACACAATGCTTTCTTTTCTTGTATTATTATCCAAATGGCGGGAGAAGAAATTTTCTTTTGAAGGGAAAATATTGTCAGGAGGACAAGAATCCCCCTCAAAATAATCCTTTTAATTCTGGGTCGTGCTGGGTCTTGGAATAAGTGAGTGTCTTTCTTTCTAACTGTCCATGGCTCTATTAACAAAACTACTGGGCTTTCTGAAGAATGAGCAATTGACAGAGGTAAGAGCAGAGACATGAACTGACCCTTTCATCCACCACAGTGTTGGGTTGTGCTAAGAGATCAGTATGTCCTCACTGATGGGTAGTTTAGCCTCTTCTGGTGGGATAAACATAGTGAATGTATGTGAGACCCACTATTTCAGATGACAGTCTCTTGTATTTGCCTAACACCTTATACACATGCAGTGTCTCACTGGACCCCAGTCCCAGGGCTGTGAGACAGTGTGGTCCTGGATCATCCCTTTTTCACAAAGAAAGAGGCTGAAGTCCAGTAACATCAAGTGATACTCTGGGAGTCCCTGAGCAACTGGTACAGGAACCCTGGTTTTTGGACTCCAAATCCAGTGCTCTACTTCAAAGCTAGTATCCAACCCCCAATACTCACATGTAGCACTTGGGGCAACATGTTGTAGCTGGTTGAAATTCATTTGATAATAACTTGATTTTACACTCTAAAATGCTCATCATTTTAAAGAACCATTTAGGAATTAAATATAACTTTTTTTTTCCTGTTTCCTCCTGCAAAATATGCTTTGCTGATTTCGATTAGTACAAAAATATTGTAACTTTGGTTTGGCTTGTAGTAGTGATGCTTCACCAACCAAGCATGAGATGGAAGTTCAAGAAACATCAGTGGAGAAAAGGGAGCTCTCCTCATTAATAAAAGCAATTAGCGTGTCCCCCAGCTGAGCAGCCAGCTAGCCCGGGGTGTTCTCGTACATGCAGGCATCTGAGTGCAGTCCGTTAACTGGGCAAGCTACTCTTGGCAGGAAGCTAAATGTTGTCATTGATTTTAATTGTTCTCTCCACTTTACAACTCCCAATTCACAGCCTAATGTGTTTAAGGAGAGTTTGTTCTCTGGAGAGAACTTCCATTGTGTCTAACCCTCTGAGACAACAAAAGTAGTCTGCATTTGGAAAAATCAAAGTGGGACAAATAATTTCTCTAAACATCAGAGCAAAAATCTTCCATGCCCAGGGACTTATTTTGAGTGAATCATACCTGATGAGGCGTCACAGGTGGACACAGTAGTCAAACCATTGATTCTTCTGTCACATCTCTTAAAATAAAGTCCCAGAACAGAAAGCCCGGTGTAGGTGGGAAAGATTTGGAGGTTCTGTGTGAGATTATAGATGGGATTCCCCAGTCACTGGGACCAAGGAATCTACACAGCTTGGAGAACTTCCAGCATTTCTGGCCCTGGCATAACTTCCTCATTACTTAGCAGAGTGGGGTTTGGTCTGTTCTTTCAGATATCAAGAACAGACACACTTGGTTTCTTTGTTTAATGATGAGTTCATTGTAAATGCATATGGGAATAAAAAGGGAGAGAAAATTATCGTGTCTGCCATAAATCCAGTCCTCGTGAGCAATTGGAACATGAGTCATTGCCGTCCAGAACACAGCAGTATCTCTAGTTAGCCTGCAAGAGTGCTGGTGACTGAATGGCCACCCTAGTTGCTCAGAACTCAGCTCTCCTCTCCTTGATGTATATTTTGTCGCTGCTAATGAATAAATAACCTTTATTCTTTTTTTTCTAATTCTTGAACTCAGCTTCTATTTTATTTTTGTTTTTTACTGCTACCATCTCCATGGGTCTCAACTCTTCCATGCAGCTCTAGAGGATTTTTGTCATTTTCTGACTGTCCAGCCTCTCACCACTGCCCTCCTTCCTATTCACACCAAATCCCCCCATAAGAAATCCTCAAATCATGTGCCATCTCAGTAGAGACAATGCCTCACTTCCACAGCAAAAATTTAGGGTCCCTGAAGTTCCCTCTCCCTTCCTTCTAGGACTTGGGCTGAGAACTATCTTAGATTTTGCCAATATGATTATTTCTTCTAGAACTTCAAATCTTGAGCACATGATGCAAGAATTTGAAAATGGTGAGAGGGCTTATTCATCTCAGCAACAGTAGCATGTACAGTACATATTGTTTCTGTGCATGACCCTGGTTCCTATTTATTTTGCTGACTCTCTGCATTTCCTATACATCTCTCATACAGGCATCCCTCAGAGATATTGCAGATTCAGGTCCAGATCACTGCAATATAGTGAAGATCGCAATAAAGCAAGTCGCATGATTTTTTTTTTGTTTCCCAGTGCATAAAAAGTTATGTTTATACTGCAGTACAGTCTGTTAAGTGTTCAATGGCATTATGTCTATAAAAACAACGTACATACCTTAATTTAAAAAGTAGTACTGTTGGGAAAATGCTTGATGCAGGGTTACCACACACCTGCAATTTGTAAAAAAAAAAACAAAAACAAAACAAACAAACCAAAAAAGCTGCAAAGTGCAATAAAGTGAAGAGCAATAAAATGAGGTATGCCTGTATTTTTTTCTGTGTTTCTTAGAGATTTCTTGCCAGTAAATTTCTTTTTCTTGTAAAACATTAGAATGCAAGTGCCACAAGGACTAGGACACTTTTCTGCTTGTTCACTATAAGTATTCAGTGCATCAAGCATTGTCTGATGTGGCGTGCAGAGCCCAGTGGTCTTTCTGAATTAAGACAGAGAGTTTGGAACTCAAAGAAGCTGATTTTCTTAGAATTTATGGGATAGAATATTGAAGAAAAGAAAGCTGTACACAGGGAAGACTACAAAGATCTGTAGGGGATGTCCTTGAATCTTTTAGCAAAAGTTTATCTATGCGAGCATGGGATGAATATCTATAAGGTTGAAAAAAGAAGCTCCACAAGTTACAGGTTGAATAATTCCCCACGTTCACACAGATTTTTCGCCCCTGTAGCCAGACTGGAGAGACCTCATAGTACATGGGGAACTTGGTAGAATCCTCAGAAAGTTCTCACCTTAGTAGTTGGGCTCAATTATACCTAGCATAAAGGCTGCTCTGGGTCCAACCTAACAAAGCTTGGAAGGAAACCTTGAAATGATTACATTGACTTGCAAGTAACTTTACTGCCTGCCAGAAATTCAACATTGCTTAAAGGAATACAATAAGATTCACCACAAAACAACATAAATTTCACAATATCTAGCATTAAAAAATTATCAGGCATGAAAGAAAGCAGGAAAATATGACCTATAAGCAGGTGAAAAAATAATATAAGAAAATGAGGGAAATGGTATGATAATTTGTAATTAACGCCAATTACAAATACTATCAATATGCTCAATAATGTAAAGGAAAATATAATATGATGATAAGAAAAACTGAAGATTTTCAAAAGGCCCACATGGAACTTCTAAAGATTTAGCTAAAATATATAAAATGAAAAATACACTAGAATAGCAGATTAGATACTGCAAAGGAGTGACCAGTGAATCTGATGAAGCAATAACAATTATCCAAAGTGAAGCAGCACAGTGGAAAAAATGAATAGACTCACTGAACTGTGAGACATTGTCAGTCTAACAAATGTGCAAGTGGATGAGAGAGAGAGAGAAAGAGGAAGAGACTGAAAAGTTGAGATAGAAAACACTTGAAGAAATAACAGGTAAAAACTTGTAAAATTTGGCGTAAATTATAAACCTACATTACGAAAAGCTTTATAAATACCCCCCAAAAAAAAGAAATATTAAGAAAATCACACCAAGGCACATTACTATCAAACTTTGAAAAGCACTGATAAAGAGAAAATATTTAAAGCAACCAGAAAAACATGACACTATATACAGTAAAACAAAGAAAAGATTTACAGCAGATTTTTCATCAGAAATTATGTTATCCAGAGACTATAATGTCTTTTGAGTTGAAATACATTATTAACTGACAATTCTATATCTAATAAAAATGACTTTGAAATATGTGCTAAATCAAGTCCATTCTAGACAAACAAAAGATGAGATAATTTATTGCCAGCAGCCTTGCTTTATAAGAAATGTTAAGCAAAAATGTTAAGTAAAGTTCTTCAGGCTGAAACAAAATGTTACTAGGTAGAACTTTGAATTGATGTGATAAAATGAAGAGCATCAGAAATAAAAAAAATAAAAGATAAACCCTGACCTTTACCTCATATCATATACAAAAATTAACTCAAAATGGATCATAGTCCTAAATGTAACAATTACAACTATCAAACTTTTAGAACAAAACATAGATTCTTCGTTACCTTTCTTAGATAGGAAATTAAAAGTATAAACTATAAAACAAATAATGGATAAATTGGTCTTCATCAAAATGGAAACCTTTGCTTTTTTAAAGAGACTGTTAATAAAAAGCGGATATTAGGGAAAATATTTGCAAAATTTATATCTGATAAAGGACTTGTATCCTAGATACATAAATATATCTTAAAATTCAATAATAATAAAAAAGCAACTGGATAAAAATGGGCAAACCCATTTTAGCAAAGATATAGCACTGGCAAAAGAGCACATGAAAAGTTATTCAACACCATTAGTCATTAGGGCAATGCAAATTAAAACCACAATGTGATAAAACTACACATTCATTAGAATAGTTAGAATTTTTTAAAAGTGGCAACGTCAGGTGCTGATGAGGAGCAACTGGAACTCTCATACATTGCTGATAGAAATTCAAAATGGCACAACCACTTTGGAAATCAGTTTGACAATTTCCTATAAAGTTAATCATACCCTTCCTCTATGACCCAGCAATTTCACTCCAGACATTTACCCAAGAGAAATCTTATGCCCACACAAGATTTGTTCACAAATGTTCATAGCTGCTTTATTTATAACAATTCAAAATTGGAAACCACCTAAATGTCCATCAAGAATTGAATGTATAGATAATTCGTGGTATATCCCTCTACTCAGCAATAAAAAAGGGACAATCTATTGCTATGCCAAAATCTACAAATGAATATCAAAATTATTATGTTGAGTAAAAGAAATCAAACACAAGGCTGTCTGTATAACACCTAATTCTTTCACTCAACATAAAGATATATGTAATTAGCATATATGACATATATGAAATATATATATATATATATATATATACACACAGTATATATATATATATATATATATATATATATATATATATATATATATATATATATATATATATGGTGGTAGTTTGTTATGGCAGCCCTAAGAAACTAATACACATGGCTATATGTGTTTGTCAAAACTCGTGAAACTACACACTTAAAATAGGTGATGATTATTCTATGTAAATTGTATCTCAACAGACCTGATTAAAAACAAGGCCATTAGAGGATAAGAATGCTGGAGTGACTCTATCGTAAACCCCTAACTATATCCTCAAGAAGTCCAAGACGTGCTCCTTTTTCCAAAAGCTTGAGTTTGAGAAGTGTTCCCTGTTGGCTGAGTGAAATACGATTCCTGACTGCAGAGGGGAGAAGGAAGATGGTGGAAGGATTTGGAGGAGCAGTAGTCACCTTTCACTTTCTCCATAATTGGCAGCAGAGCTGAGGGGGCAACTTGAGTCTTCTGACCTGAGAAGAGTTTTGGTGGTGGTTACTTGTTCGTGGGATCCCTGGGGCATAGAGAGATGGCTAGCCCTCTACGGCTTTCCCTGATTTGTCAAATAAAAGTAACAAAAATACACTCTTAAATTAAGCCACCTTAACAGAGATTTACAACCTCTCAATGTACAAATTCAATCTTTAAACTGAAGGGGAGGCTGAGTACCCCTGAGCATGGACTTTGTGATAACCCTGCGAGGTACTCTGATCTGTTCACCATCTTACTCTGTTTGTTTGGTTTTTTTTGGGGGGGGGGGTGCGTAGAATTTGAGGGGAAATTCTAGATTTTCTCAAAAGAGACCTATGTTCATTGTCCAGGAAATATGTATATTGGGGAATATGATAAACCCTAAAACTGTATGGAACTTTGGACATTGTTTCTGAATAAACACTAATTTCAAGGGATTCAGAACATAACAACACTGTTTGCCACCTAAGTGGAGTTTATGGGGCAGGTGATAAAATTTGACTAAAATCTGCTTCATGAAAAACACAGTTGGGATTTCAAACCCATTCAGTGATTATTCCTCAACTTAGTGTATAGTTGAAATATTTACCTTCCATAATTGGAGCAAAAAGAATATTATTCATTTTTTAGTTACAGGTGGGAGATATAACTCACTCATTTAAAGTATATAAGTCAATGGTTTTACATAGTTGTGCATCCATCACCACAAACAATTTTAGAACATTTCATCACCCTGCAAAAAGAAGCCTCTACACTTAATCTATCACCCCCAAATCCTACCACCATCCCTAGCCCTAGGAGACAGAAAGTAGACACTAATCTACTTTCTGTCTACAGATTTGTATATTCTGGATATTTTATGTAAATGGAGTCATATAGGTGGTGTTTTGTGTCTGGCTTCTTTATGGTAAGAGCATACTATTTTCAAGGGTCATGTTGTAGCATATACTAGTACCTCATCCCTTTTTATCTCCAAATACTATGCCACTGTATGTATATACCACATTTGATTATCCATCATCAGTTGATGGTCATATAGTTTGTTTCCAGCTTTTGGCTATTATGAATGATACTGCCATGAACATTTGTTAGGCAGCAGAAAGCAGAAAGTGAGGGTGGTCCTCATTTGACAGAACTGGTGTTCCAATCCTCTCTTCTAAATGGCACCGTGACCTCCCTTTGGAAGTAATCTTCCATTGTGTATGATCACTGAGGGAGGCAGCAGCCAATTCCTGCTGCAAAGGCTACTGGGGCCAGCCTGTCCAGTTTCCTACCTGGGCAGCCAGGGAGTGAGCATTTGATGTAGAGTCAGCCCTGAGGTTCTTGAATCTTGGAGCAAGCCATTCAGTGATGTAAGAGATGACTGGAGGTCATTTCATGGCTGCTATAGCACAACACCTCAGAGACACTCTTTTCCTGATGCATGACTCTTCTGTGGCTCCCGCTCTCCGGTCTTCCAGAGATCCTTGGGTCTTGCCTGGTCAATAGTCTCCAATCAATCCTGGAGCCCCAGTATCCTTCCAATAAATCCTTTTTGCTTAGGGGATCCAGTTATTTTTTGTTTATTAAAGCTATGTATGTATATTACTTTGTACAGTACTCTGCTCTGGGTCATTTTCTTTATGGTTCTGTGTTCAAACTCCCTAAGAGAGAGGATATGACTGAGTTGGCCAGCCATCATCCTGGGATCGTCCAAGGAAGACTCAGGATCCTTCATTGGGGTGCCTGGAACTTCTCAGAAAGGGGTAATTTAACTGGCATGGCTCTTGTGTGGCTTCATTAGTGTGATACAGAAAGCTCCGAGGATTTAACTTTCTATGTCAGTAAATTCCAGCTGCTATAAGACCCTCACGTGGTGGCCCTTGAGAGCTTTTGCAGATACACCCAGGGGGGAATCTCAGCTAAAGTTCAGTCCTCTCTCTCCGTATCTCTCTAACCACTATGACTGGAGCAGTTTAAAAGCTCCAGTTCCAAGCCAGGGGCTGTAGGTCAACTGCTCCCTGATTTTGTAGGGCACTGCATAAAGGTACAAATTGTATTCTCTGGCCTGAAAAGGAATTCAGTGTTTATGAGAGGACAGCAAACGAGGTCTTTGTGAACTGGGAGAATTTAGGTGTTGGGAAAAACAGGCTCACAGAAATGTTAATTGCTGCTGGTGATTATGACAATGTGTTGGGTATTTTGCTCTTTTCCCAAAGTGAAGGCTCAATGTGTGATGACAAATATTGGTGATGCTCTTTTACTTAATTGTGATTCTGGAGTCTAGACTCCCTTGCCTACTGCTAACTGCCATTCACCCTCATTGCAGGTTTTGTAAATTAGACAGTCACTCCGTGGGTGTCTAGTATAGGTGCACGAAGCAAATACTGCTTGGGAAAGAATATATTATTAAACCTACAGAGTAAGCTATTACAGGCACTGTGCCTCTACCTGCAGTCTTCATCTCCTGTGCCTCCTGTGATGAATGCAGGCTCCTCCAAACATTAAAAATAGAGAAACTAAAATCCAATATTCATATCTCAGCCTAACAGGAATAATATGCTCATAGGCAATTTGTCAGTGTTTATTAACTGTGACCTAGAAAAATGTAACCGTGGCAGTGTCTTCTCATACATGTGTGACAGGATGGGATTTTTTTTCCCCCACCCTCTTCTTTTCTAATCCCACCCCTGCCTGTCATTGGTAAAAACAGCAAAAGCGACCCTGCCAGCATAATGACACCCAGAAAGTGGTCAGTGTCAATTGGGGGAAAAAAATCCTCTTTGCTATGTTTCCTTGGGAGAAACTAAAGGTTTCCCCCAACGAGTCCTGAGCCCCGAGGAGACCAACCCAACAGACCCCTGTAGGAAACTTGGAAGAACCGGTTAGCAGATATTGAGGGCCCTGAGAGCAGGAGAATGGCTTAAAAGACTGAGAGCACTGCCCAGGGAGAAGAGAGAGGGCAGCAGACAGAGAAGATACTCACAGGGCGAGTACCTCCTGGGGGTGACTGTATGGCTGCCAGGTGACTCCACCCAAAATCCACAACGAAACAAAAGAACCACCCGCGAGATAATTTTACCCCTTCCTCTGTACTTTGTACTTATCCTTGAGGGTTGCCTTTCAGTAAAGGAGGGTATTTGCATACCCTTCACGACATTATGGGAATAACTAAAGGGTGGCCTGCGTTATGGTCATGTTTTGTCAGTTTCCTATTAGGGAATCTGAATACAATTTATATTGTAACAGAGCCCTGGGAGAGCAGCATACTACCCGTGTTCTCGGTGGTTCTTTCATGTTGCAAAGAACATAGGCAAGGCACCATCAGGTTACCTCTCAGTGAGTGGAGACACAGTCTACAGGGACATCATGAATTAAGGAGGAAAGGATGCACCCTCAGAAGCTGCCCAGCCAAGCAGCCCAGAGAATTGCAGCACTGTTTACCATCATCCAGGATACAACGGGAGCTCAAGAAGGGCTCATTCTGTGTCCCCCAATGCAATTCCAGTAGTTGTTTCCTCAGAAGGGAGCTTTGTTGTTTTTTTTCTAGAGTCATGTGGAGATCTCACTCCTCTTATTTTTCATTTCCATGGCTTATGTTGCCCTTGACTTTGGTGGAGTAAGTGGAATGGTGAGAAGATCAGATTCAGAATATATTCCAATATAAAGATCCAATAAAAGCTGATGAATGAACTTATATGGAGATTGAGGGAAAGAGGATCCAGCAGACATGTCTCTTTCCTGGTCCCCGACCCGCCTGGTCTGGCCTTTCTCCTACTGCTTCCCCACGGAGTGTGTAGCCCTCTCTTCAGCCTCGCTTGGTATTGCAAACGGAACCCATTCCTAAACCCAATACCAAAGCCAGGGTTGCATTCGTCATTTTTCTAACAAAGCCACTCCCACTAGGGAAGCTTTGAGCTGTTTCATTTAATTCTCACAAAACTCAATTAATTAGATATAATTGTGATTCCCACTTCACAGATTAGGAAAATGAAACTGAGCAGATTAAATAATCTGCCCAAGATCATAGGTCGGAGCTGCAGAACTGAGATTCAAAGTCAACTCTACCTGATACGCTGATAGACCTTAAGTAACTCGCACATTAAACAATTCAGCCTAATCTACTTCTGATGACAGCAGCAATAATTTTTTTTTTTTTTCGAGTAGCAGTAGCGTCATGGCCCTCATCTGTCATGCCTCATCCCCACCTCCCAACACGCATGACATTGGCCTTCTTGGCTAAGAATGCCTTTCCTATATTTCTGAACTCATACTCACAATCTAATAGCTATTGATCATCTATCCCTTCACTTAAGAAAAGTTTCTTAAATCTATTGAGAAATTCAATTGATATATTTCACAAAATACTAAAAAAAAAATAAAAAAAGGTATGGTCATATTTGAAACCAAGAAAGCACTGAAATAAACCATAACATCCCTATGAAATACAACCTTCCCCTCCACATGACCTGATTTGCCACCTTTTGGTCAAATAAAATCATTTCTTATGGTTCAGGAATCTTTCCTCTTCTTTTGAGTCTAGCATCAACTGACAAGCCAAAGTAAACTCAGTAAAGAGTTCACCATTTGGTTTTTTTACATCATTGAACAAATATCCTCTCAACTGAAAAAAGAACAAATATCAGATGTTTACTAACATGCTCAAGGAATAAATTGTAAAGGAAAATTTGATGGACATAATTGGAATTACCACTTTAATTTTGGAACAAGATGTTTGCATTGTTTTTCAGACATTTGATGTTAAATGTCTGTTATCTTAAAGGACATTCAAGTTTTGAATTGCAGATGCTTCTATTTTAACTTATTAAAATTCAACAAATATCTGTTGGATGCCTATACTATGCTGAGTATTGTGATAGGTAATTTATCTCTATTGTACTATTTAATATAAAAAAGCTAAACTGAGGGTAAATCTTCATATCATAACAGCTCTATTTCTTAAAAACTTCACAACACTTTACAGTTTATTAGCTCACCTAAAATAATTCAATGTACCATGAACTTATTAAGAAACATAATATATGACATATATAAAGGATCCATATATGTTATATATAAAGAATATAGGTATATAGGATATATATACATATATACACATAAAGGAGATATATGATATATATGAAAGATATATATTATGTATAAAGGATATTATAAAGTGTGTGTGTGTGTGTGTGTGTGTGTGTGTAATTTTAGCCTGTGTCTACATTGCATGAAGCAAACATAAATTTTTCCACAATTATTTGTAGGTTTCTTAGTTTAGTGAAAAGGATCAAACATGTCACAATATAGGCCTAGAGGCTCAAACATGAGAAGGTCAGATTTTTTCATCTTTTATGCAAGCATACATGAGGCATCTAACATGGCCCACTGTGCTGGGCTCAGAGGATGAAAGCATGAAGCGTATGTAGTTCTTGCCCTCAAGCATCATCCAGCAAAAAGACAGGTGGGTCTGGGACCCATCTTTCACTTCTCGGGGCAGTGGTCAAGAGCCCTGCATTGAGCTGGCTACCGTAGTTGAACTCATGGCTTATTTCTTCAGGACTCAGCACTTTATAGCCATCCTGAGCCCCATTCTTTGCACTGTTGTGTCCCTTGGGGATACAGTGCAGAAAGAGCTGTTTGGAGAGATGTTCCTTGAGCCAATTTATCCAAGAAGCCAGGACTAAGAGGGGAGCCCAGCTCAGAACCTGAGAAGCAGTGGTGTTAATTCAGGGAGAAGAAGGGGAAAGAGAACCTAGGAATGTGCGTGTGGTTTGTCTGTTCACATGTAGGGATAATAACAGAATAGGACAAGGCTTAAAGTAAAATCTGTCTCTAAAGATCTGGTTGCATCGTCACACATAAGTTTAATATAAAAGCCATGTATGTGACTCTCCTGTTTTCATTTAAACAATTTAGAATTTTAAAGACAAAAATACCAATTTCTCTAAATAGAAAGGAGTGGAAAGATCTGACATATGCCTGTCTTCAATATTATTCAAATAAAAATGGAAGTCAGAATTCTCAACCATAAATAGGTGACAGGTCAGAGTGGTAAATATGCTTTCAGAATCCAAGTGCCCCACTTAAAACAATCTTGGGCTTTGAAATCAGAGACCTGGCTTCCAAAATTGGGCTTTTTAACTCTGGTAGGGTATTCATAGTTTAAAAGCCATTTCTATCCTGCAGGGCTATTGTGAGGATTAAAGGTAGTTTTCATAATCACCTACCACACAGTAATGCTCAATAAATGATATTGATCATGATTTTAGTATTATATTAAAAGCCCCTCAAATTTAGGGATTCTGTAAGCTCCCATGAGCCTCCCACTTTAACCTTCACAGTCTCAACTATTTAAGTTATTTAGCCTAATTCCCCAAAAGCAATGCCAGTACAAATACTTTTCTCTCATATTTACTGAAGATGAAATTTAGCACGTTGACCATTCATCTCTTTATGAGTGAGAACTTCGTCTTCAGCTTTTGTTTTCAAATCCAAATCATTCTCATGTAGAATGTTGGAAGAGACATACTTAGGTCTTTTGGATTCCCTATACCTAGTGTGATTTATAGTTTTTTCTTTAAAACTCTGAAATGTTTAAATGACAAAAGGAAAGTCATGTGTGCAAGTTTTAAGTCAAGTGTTTGTCAGGCTCCTACAGAGAAGAATAAAGGGTATGAGTTCCTGGGAATTTCTAGTTGGATTTCATAGGGAATCATATCCCAGTCCTGTTGTTTCTACAAAGTTGCTTACTTGCCACCTGGTCCTGTATCTCTGCTGAAACAAGTAACAGAGGCCATTAGAAATTCATGGAAAAACTGTGCCATAAATGTGTTCCCCTGTGAATTTAATGTTAGAAATTAATGAGCTTTGCTGATACATTTTCCTAGTAAATTAACGGAAAATTATGTAATTCTGTTTAGCTAGGTCAGGGATTCCGAGCTCCGACCTAATAAGGCATCTGTGCTCACCTGGCATGTGCTCCCGGGGTACTGGAGGCCAGCCTCCGTGTTCCTTTGGGAGCTTCTCAGTATAACAGGCCACCTAAATGTGAGTTGGGGGTTGGTGAGGGGGATGGGTTTCTCACTGGGAGAGTGGGAGTTAGGGAACAAGGGTCAAATGGGGAATAGTGCCACCCTGCTGTGAGGTAGGTGTAGTAAGGGGGCTGGGAGGTCCTGTTTTTGTTTGCTTGTTTCTGAGGAAATGAGTCAATGTGAAAGATTCTCAGGCAATTAATTAATAAGAATTATTCTGAAGTCCAGAAACAGTGGAAATTTCTGTAAGAAAGACCCTGCTCCTAGGGGAACTGAATGCCCCACTTAATTGTATCTTTTTTTTTTTTTTAGTGCAGAGGAGTTGCGGGTCTGCTGAATGAGTGGGAGTCATTTTCCAGAAGATTCCTAAGGCTCCTCTGCTAACATGGAGGCTGTTGGTATAGCTGTTTGTGTTTGGAGGCTGAGGACACCAGGGGCTAGCAGCCAGGCTACTGCACAGCATAATGTAGACCACAACTCTGAAGACCTGCGTGTAACTCCTCTGTTCATGTGTTGAGTACCTACACCACCTGGCTGTGTTATATCATTTAATCCGCACGACAACCCTGTGGGCTATTATTGTCTTGCAGGTAATGTATCCGAGATCAGATGTCCAGCATGCGGGGGACCTAGAACCTGACTCTAGTATGTCTACTAAAAAGGAAAACTGATCTGGGATCATATCTATTTGAGAGTAAACATAGCTGTTTTTTTTTTTTTTAAACTACCCCACACCAAAGATAACCAACTGTAAAATCCATAAATGAACTGACAATTTCTTGAGGCTCAAGATTAGATGAACATAACAGCGACCCAGTACTAAGTGTTAAAAAGTGGGGTGGGAAATATTATTAAAAATCCAAGCTGACTAGAGATGTTTCCACTTTCCAAGGGAAGGATGGCATAATTCATATCAGAAGAGAAATAAATCTTTATACTACTCTCTTCCCCTCTAGTGTTGATGGTCTATTGTTAGCAGAGCACATTGTGAGAGTTAAATATTCAAAGGACAAAAGACTACTTTGCTAGTAGGATGTGAGAAATTCATATCTGTCAGATTAATATGTGGCAGAGTAGTCCCTATCTTTTTAGGGTTAGGATATAAGGGGAGAGAAGAAGAAGAAGAAGAAAAAGAGGAAGAAGGAAGAGGGGGGAGGGGAGGAGGAGGGGGAGGGGAGAGACGTCCACAGCCTAGAGCTCATTTTGTATAAAGGGCCAAGAAATATTTTTAAAATGGGAAGACTATAATCAATTTTATTTTTTTGCATTTCTGTAGCACAAAGCACATTTGTATCCTAAATCTCTAGTAAAATCTGCTATACTCAAAATATCTTGGGTGACTGATTTTTTGGTGGAGACAAGGAAAGGGCTGATTTCCGTGTCTGCATTGGCATAAAGAAGAGAAAGGGGAAAGCTGCACAAGGCCAGGTGTGAGTGAGTCCCAGTGGCCTGCGGGCTGAGAGGTCACAGAGAGTGGGTGCCCTTGGGAGGGGCTGCAGGCCCTCCTGGGTTTAAGGGCAGCATCATGGTAAAGGGAAAGGATGGTAGAGTTTTGGTTGTCACTCAGTCCCCTCCCATTTGCTTAGTCAAACTTATTCAAACATTTCTGAGGTTGAGATGAGCCTATACATAGAATAAGGCAGTAAACATTCTGTTAGGCGGGGTCTTTGTTCAGAAAGTTGAAAGAAGGCCTAAAGGACAGTTGGTCTTTTTTTTCAACATTGTATTCTTTAATTCAAAAAAAAAGTTTAAAAATTAAGTTTAGGACCTATTCAAGTCATTGGTTATAGGTAACATAGAATTACTGAATATTATAGTAAAGTATCCCATGAAATTTTAACTCTACACTGAACTGTGAGCCAAGCTCTAAGACCTTCAGCTGCCTCCAGATGGTTTTGTTATAAACCATCTTTATAACAAAAGCCAGGGTGGCCAAGGTTTTCTCAGTGCCTATGAAATACCCTCTTTTTTTTTTTTTTTTGAAATACCCTCTTTAGAAGGAAATTGGAGAGAATAAATAGGAAGGAGAATAGAAAAGATGACGTCACATTCCGTGTCTTCCACATCTGCCCACCCATCCGGACCATAAAAAAGTGCTCAATTTACTTCCCTATGAGCTTCCATCCCTAGGAAAATTTCTGAATATCTAGAGAATAGTAAACTCCTGGTGAAAGAAACAGCAGTCAGTCTACCTGACAAGGAAGAGAATGTTGCCAGTAAAGCTGCTATTCAGCTGCTAGGTCACTTCTGATCAAATGAAGCCTGGGACAGAGTGGCACGCACCTGAGTGACAGTAAACCCAGGGGATTCTGCCTTCCTGGGCCCCTGGATGGGGGGAAAGGGCATGAATCTCCCAAAAGGGTTTTGGCACAGGTTCGGATACCTCTGTTAGTCCACCCTAGTATGTACTGGACCAGAGGCTTTGAAATTGTTAACCCTTTGAAAACGTAGACTCTTTTACCCATATTTTTGTCTCTAGAACCTCTTTTAGTGATGGCATGTGAGAGTCCTCAACGATAGTTTGTTTTGTAATAATAACAGGCATTTATTAAGATAGTTTATTCTGTGGTGTTATGTGCTTTATGTAGAAGGATGTCATTTAAATCTCACAAAAATGTTGTGAAGTAGATTGTCTAAATCTCATTTAGATAATAAAAAAAAAAGAGGCTCAAATAAATTAAGAAAATTTCCCCAAGGTCATAGAACTTTTAAATACTGAAGAAGTTGGGATGGGAACTCAGGCACTCTGACTTCTCTCTAACTGCTGAATTTAATTGACTAGGATAGACATGATATAAATCAAGAGATGAGCTGGGATAAATCTATATTCCTGGCTTCTCCTACTTCTTGAAGATCTGGATTTTTTTTCCCCTACTACTCTCTACCAACCTTCTCTATACCACTTTCCCTTCCCAAGTCTACCTGACCTTGAGTATTTATCAAGTAGGATAGTGTTCAGTTCACTGCATTCTCTTTTATGTTGCACATTTGATATAGTGACTAGCAACTTGGTCCTTAAAATGCTAGGTACAGGCTGTTAAAATGGAGATCTAGTAAAATTAAAGCAGAGATCAAAGCTGGAAATAGCTTACATTTATTTGGATTTCATCAGGGGAACATTAGCTCTTTATGACATTTGAAAGATGATGTTTTTATGATCTTTATATAATAGGTTTACCAAAGCACTCTGTCTTATTTAAATTCCAGTGATCCTAAAAAGAAAATTTGATTCATGCATCCTTAGTTATCCTGTAGTGGATGGACCTGAATCATTCATGACTTAAAAAATTTTCCAGTACAAATGAAATACAGTTCAACTATATAAGAAAAATCTGGAAGTTTGTCCTGTAGGTCACTATTTAAATGGTAGTGTACAATAACTGGCTAGATATTTCACATATGCAAATGCTCTTCCCACACCATAGTGGGAGTGATTTGATTATTTTTTCAATTATGCTCGGATACCCTTACATAACTAACAATAATCACAAGCAGCCTAAATTAAGTACTTTACTTTTTGAAGTAGTTCATTCTTTGAATTATTTCAATGGAATTAAAATAAGAAAAATAAAAAACGTTGACTACTCAAAAGTATAAACTGCCTATGTTTGCCCCACATAGTACAAAATAGGAATGAATGGACAAAAGGCAGAGGTAAAAGAAGCCTTCTCAAGATGAGATGTCCAAGTGGAACGCTTATCCTCTCAACACTTAATCCAAGCTCTCACTCTCATTAAATTCACCTAAGAGGCATTCGTTATTCTCATTAATGATCTAATGTTAATTCAAGTGTGCACAGCCTTCCAGCGAGGGTATAGATCACTGAAGCTTTAGACAAATAACAGAGCGGACACACGGTTTGTGGTGCTTTGAAATTTTAGGACATAAAGGGGAAAGTCTGAAATCTGTGTCAGAGCTGACACACTGTTTACTCTGCTGAGTCAGAGGTACACATCTTCGTGTCTGATTGACAGGGCAGGACCACATGAAGCAATTGCCATTGGCCACACCCAGGCCAATGGTTTTCAAACTATGTTCCACAGAGCCCTGGGTCTTGTTCTGAGGACTGTTTACTGACACGAGTCAATAACTCATCCCTGAGAATATCTAAGGTCTCCTTGGGGATGGAGGATGGTTAAGAGAGAGGCTGAGTTAGCAGAGCCACAACACTAGCTAGCTTCTATCAGAGAAGTCCATTTTACTTACTTTTGAGTGATATTCCACTAATTACTTCATTTTTTTAAAAAAGCATTCTACTACTAAAATTTATTGGAATAGTGTGGCTGGCTCTTTTTTTAAAAAATCCTTTGGGTATCAGCTTTATTATCCCCTCTTCAGAGAGGCTTTTTCTGACCCTCTACCTGCCCAAGATGTTCTTTACCTTAGAACCCTATTTATTTCCTTCCTATCCTTTATTACAAGTTTAAGTATTTGGGGCTGTTTATTTGCACACTTTTTAATTGTCTGTCTCCTCACAGAATGGCAACTCTGCTAGGGCAGGTGCTTTATCCTCTTTGACATTAGCTATATCCTTGTACCTTCCATGGTGCCTGACACATAGTAAGTGCTCAATAAATATGCCATGAAGAATTGAATGAAACACTAAATGCGTGATGAAAAGCGATAATAACTGTGTCACTGTAGGACTCAGGCATGCTTGACTATGTCTGGAGGACCAGAAACGGGACTTCTCCTCTCCCCACTGACCTATCTGCACAGAGGGATCAGGGAGCATTCTGAGTAAGACTCAGTGTAGAGAGAAAATGAAGTCAAAGTACTGAGGTTTGGTTCAATTTTTGCCCCATTCACACACTTGCTCCTCAGCTTCTAGGTCTTCTTTCCACAAGATGCTAGGATGTGTGTACACACGTCTGCCACTTGGAACTCAACTTTGAAGACAGCCAAACCAACATATGTTATTCAGAGTATCAGTACAGTCTGAGGTCAAACTATTATAAACCACTGAGGAATAAGGAGGACAAATCCCGGAGACTGTGAAGTTTGCTGCCGGGTTGTGGGAGTACCAGCTGTGGTTTTATGTCGAATCAGGTAAAGGTGAGATAAAGGAAGCAAGATTCTTCCTCCCCAGCCTCGCAGACCCTTCATGTCACCTCCCATGAGCACACAGGGACTCTGGCCTCAGAGAGGAAAGAGACCCCAAAAGGTCTCTGGGTCCTCGTGATTCTCTGTGGAAGCTTATGATCTTATCTTAGAGGTACTGACTGTGGACTTGACTGAAAAATAGGGGTGAGTGGATGCTAATTTACGAACTTACAAGTCTCTACCTGATAGACAACCCTGCCAGTTCAGGCTTTCCTCCTTTTAAATAGTTTACTCTGATAGTTGTTCTTTTTTCTTTAATTAAAAAATTAAAAAAGGACTTTTTTAACCAAAAATGTATGACTGTGCCCTTTTTTTTCTGCAGGAATTGTTCCTCCACTACCGTTATTATCTCCAATTCACCTAGTCTTTTTAGGTCTTTGAGCAGCTTCAAGTAATCAAATAATCTATCCCATCAGCAAAGATAAGTGGAAACTGACCTTGAAGTTTGATTAATTTCCAAACTAACCATGAAGGATTTTAAGACTCAAGGACCTAAATTAACCTATGGGAAACCAAATGGTGCTTCTCATATCCATCAGTGAATGAGAGGTATGAATTATTATTGATTACCTATATGGTTAATTATTCCCAAGTGAATGGTGTCTAACTGCAGAATTTACATAAAGCAACCAATTGGAGTGTATAAGTTTGGGGGCTGGCGGTGGCTAATAGCAGCTTGTCAAAGGCAAATAAAGCTCCCATCCCTCGCACATTATGTGGCCACTTACTGGCATCAAACTGCCAAGTACTAAGAGCTAGGCTTCAATTTGCTAAAACAAAACAAAACAAAAAGTAAACCACCACCACCAATGAACCAAGAGGCCAAGTATTAAATACAGTAAAGCATTTAGAAATATTAAGAAATGGAAGTAAGCATAGGGTGCTAAATTAAATTTTTACATAAAAAAGGAAAATACATCTAGTAATATGAGTAGTCTGTAAAATGCCCTGTGAGAAATATTTCCTGTGTATTTTTTTCCTTGCCAGCTGGTACTTTTCACGGTAAAGAATATTATCTTAATACAAAAAAAAAAAAAAAAATTGCACACCATCTGAAAAATGAGAACAAATAAAACTGTGAAGATTATAAAACACAATCTGCATTATGATGGCACTGAAAAGCTGGATAATTATCCAGGCAGGACCTTTTATATCCAAACCCCTTCCCTTGATTTCTGGGAATTCCCAGAGCTCACTTCCTCACGGTCTTTCCACCTCCAGATCCTATACCCACATACTGTGTTCCTGTGTCACTCCAGTTCCTGTGTCATTCCTGTGTTCCTGTTTGACACTCAGTTCTTTGGCTGATTTCACAAAAAATATTCTCACGTTAATGACTTCATGAGTTTGGGTGACATTAGCACAGCTAATACCTAGCTTTCTCAGACTCCATTTACTTTTCCAAGTCCCGTTTCTGTCTCGCTTTCTCTATTCTTGCCGTTCTCTTTATGTTCCTATAAAAGGGTTTCATCTTCAAGAAATTCATGGAAAAGACTCTGACAAGTACAGGTTTCTGGTAACTGACTGTACTGCTGAACTGAATGAATAAGCATTTTCAGAACTCTAATGAAAAACTGATGAACTCATAAAAGTGCTAACAAAAGATCAAGATGAAAAAAAAAATTAATTACATGGAACTGAGTGAACTGATGAGGATGAGTATAATTTTTGTGACTTTCTGTTTGAATTAAAAAAAAAAAAAAATCCCAGAAGGACTCAGAGGCAAAGAATATACAAATCAATTTTCACTGCAAAGTAAAGGAGCTGCTACAGTGGAGGATTACTGGACTGAATGTCAATATTATGACATAGTATGAGTGTGTTTCATGTTTGGTAATTGCAATCATTGTTGCTTTTGTTGTGGTCATCCATGTACAATGCTTGATGTCAGTCTATTTATCTCTTGTAAAAATAAAATACAGTGTGTGTGTGTGAAAAAAAAAAAATCAAAAAGAAAAAAAGAATTCTACCGAGGAATAAAAAGACAACTTGAATAAAAAAAAAAAAAAGAGAAAATGCCTCATCACATAAGTTTAGTAATCATACTTTATGGCAAGTTATCAGGAATATTTAAATAAAATAAAGTAAAATAAAATATAAAATTAAATAACAAAAAATAACTATGCTTTCCCTAAGAGGAATTCCAGAGTGTAAAAAATCCTTTCCTCCTCGTGACAATAATTACACAAAATATATCTCAATGTTATATACCAGTTTATACACTGGGCTTGTTATAAATTATTTTTTATAAAACTCAAATTAATTTTTGTATCCTCAGACATTCATTAAAAATACCTCTATTAATTCATTCATCCAATGAACAAATACTTGGAAAATAGTTATTGCCCATTTCCCTCTTCTTGTATCTATTACTATCGCCAGAAATATATCGGGGTGTCCATTTTCCTGTACTTAACAGCACTGGAAAATATTTGAAAACATTTTGAAAATCATAAATGAAAATTACACCTTATAGTGCTTTTAATTGGTATATCTTTGAGTCCTAATGAGATTGAACTCAGTTATCTCTGTTTCTGCCTCTACAAATTGCCTGCTCATGTACTTTACTCATTTTTAATTGAGTTTTCACATGTTTCCTGTTGATTTATAACAATTTTAATCAATACATATCATTTATCTCCCCTAGGTTTCAAACAGATTTGCTCAATTTATTAGTTTTTTAATTTGGACTTTATTTCTTTTGAGTTTCTTCCTATAGTGATAAGTAGAAGGCCTTTTTCATCCCCAAACCATGCCAGTATTTAGCTACATTTGCCCCTCGTAGCTTCATTTAATCCATGAAATTATATATTTGTGTATTATTTATTTAACTAAAAGTAAAATAAAAATAAATACATTAATTATATCCTGTCCTCCCTCTAAAAATCCTAATCAGATGTTGATTGATAGTAATTTATTTTATAGGCTAACTAGACAAGAAGAACAGATACTGTTACAGTATTAGGTGATTCTGTTCAGGAATGTGTTATTTCTCTCCGTTTACTCATAGGTTTCCTTATGTCTTTCAGTAAAATTGTATATTTTTCTATATAAATTCATTATAAATCCTGCATATTCTCTTTAAGTTTACTCTTATATCTTTTATATCTCTATTGTTATTGTTAAGGGGCTCTTTTCTCCATGATGTTTTCTAACAGGGTGCTTGTTATAGAAAATCTATTCATATATAATTAGAGCTCTTTTAACTTCTGATTATATTTGGTTGAAGCTATTTGTCCAGGGAGATAATCCTATCACTTCCTGATTGTCTATCATAATTTAACATCTCCATGACTCAGTTTCTCCTAATCTCTAAAGATGGATAAAGTGCCCACCTGACAGGTGTGCTGTGATGATTGAGGGATTTAATACCTATAAAACTCTTACCCCTGTGCCCCGCACAGAGCAAACACCATAGAAGTGTTCCTTGTGGTGGTAGTTGTTGATGTTGTTCCTATTATATTTCCTGGTGGGTTTCAGCATCCAGTGCATTTCTCAGTCTTCTTTTTTAGGATCAAAATGTGCCAGTTCATATTCATTCTTTTCTCCAGCTCGTTTTGTTCCAATCAAAAATTGTTAGGATGATCTGGCTAAGATTCCCTTCACTTTGCCCAGGTAGTCATTTCCCTTGCGAGCATGAAATTGCCAGCTTATTGCTCCCTCTCCCGTGTCTATCTTTCTTGCACCACATATTAAATAAACTCCTCGGCATCTCTGCGCATGGGTTGCACTCCCTCCACTGTTGCCAGGCTCCACTACTTCTCCCCTGTTCCGTTATTTTGGTCACTTCAGTCAGCAAGCAAGGTCATTAAATCACAGGTTCAGAATCTCATCCTGGACCAGAAATGACCTCTCTTCTCTTTTTACATCCTAACTACTGTTTTGATCTGTTCTTCCTCCTAATTATCTGTAATATCTTCTCCAACACTTGTGCATTTGTCTATGGATCCCCTCTTTACCCCTTTCCCCCTCTTCATGTATAATAAGTAAGGGTGCTGTCAACCTTAACCAGAGCAAAGAACAGTTTCATTTAAGCCAAAAAAAAAAAGTTTATTCAAAATAGCAGAGGAATTGCAATTCAGGACGAACAATTTGGGTGAATCATAGACAAGTCCAGAGAGCAAAGATGGGAACATTCTTTTATAGAGGAAAAGAGGAAGTTGGGAGCGGTTGTTTTGAGCAAAAATTCACTGGAGAAAAATGAGAGTTCCGAATCTAATTTTGAGTTAGGTTTCCTTAACACATTTTCATAGTGCTTAAAAATTTTCAGATGTTTTCTATTAGGAAAGATACAGGGTTATATGCAAACACTGTCAGAAGCATAGTCAAGGTAAAGATCCTAATTAACACCCAAGTAGAAATCTCTTACATGTCTAGTTCTGTGCCAAGAGAATCAATCAGTGGTTAGAGCAGGAAATTAAAAAATCAGTCTGAAAATAAACTTTGTCATCTCCTCCAGTTATAATAATTCCTTGTCTCAATCTGTAAATTGTGCTTTGCTAAATTTAAATTTTGGTAGCTACAAGCAATAAGTATTTAATTCATATCTATAAAAGCAAAAGAGAGCAATTTATTATCAATAAAATGTATTTTCCTCTTAATCCTTCTCTGGCATTGCTAATGAATTATGTTGGACTAATTTTTTTTTTTTTTATTTCCTTTCAAAGAATTACCTTCAGTGTAGAATGAAGCACTTGCTACACTAAAGAACTTAGTGGAAGAATTATTTGAGACTCCTAACATGAAGTCACTGGGGAGGGAATTTTACACATGATTCAGTTCCTCAAGGATCCCAATCAGAAGGGCAAATCTGTGCAGGGATCAAATCAAAAGTCACACAAAGGCCTCATTTGGTTGACTAGATAAGGAAACCACATCGTTTCCAAAAATCTAAATCTCTTGGCCCCAAGGAAGGGAAAATTTGGATTGTTCCAAGGTTTAAAATTCCTTAGCACTGAGTTAAAATCTGCTTGGAATAGACTTCTAAACATGTGTTTGGTCTAGACATGCTACTTCAAATAGAGTGACATTTTGCTCATAAAGTTTGCCAAGGTCAAAGGACCTTTTTAAAAGGACTTATATTTTTTTCTCTTTCTTTTTTTCTTTTTCTCCTTCTTTCCTTGCTATTGCACACTCTAAAAAAATTCCTTCTCGCCTGCTAAGTAGATTTCCATGTTTCATCATTTAGGACCTGTATGTCACCTTGGAGTAGGGGAGGGCATTTTACCAGAAATGCTTTTCCTCTGCATATATTTATTATATTCATATCTATATCTATATATTTTATTGTATACCTTAAATGCTTTGGAATTGGCTTGAGAGGGATCAAGCAGCAGCCAGCCACAGATTCCAGACCAAATTCAACCTCTGTTCAGAATTTCCTAGATGATGGAATTGACCTAGATTCTGAACTCCATTTGTAGTATCTCTTTAGGGACTAAATAGACCAATATTCCAGGATTTGTAAAAATTCTGAAGGGTCTTCCGGTGACAGTGAAAGCCTCGGGAAGGTAGGTGGGAGAGTAACTGAAATCCCCGCGTCTCAACCTGGCTCAGGATTAAAGGGAATCACAGGTTTACTGTTCACTGAAGAGAAACAAATGCCCCATTACACAGAAGGGATTAGGACCCGGAGGAGTGTTTATACATTCTAAACGGACTTGCTGTTTGCCTCAGGGTGCAGGGCTGAGAATCATAGACTGCATTAAAAATGGATGCCTGTCTGTGAACTGGAATCACAAAATGAATGCTACCCAGGGTGAATCATCCTTTAGAACTTCAAGTCATACTGAAATGAGAACCTTGATCCCATAAAGGATTTGTAGATTTTTGTCTCAGAGTTAATCTGGGAATATATTCTTATCACACAACAGGAAAGTCCCCTCCTGAATTTTACATAACCACCCTTCAGTGGCCTCAGATGATAGCACAGAAGAAAGGAAAAGTGTAACTTCTCTGATGACCTGGGTGAGCAATGGTGCTTTTCCTGAAAGGCAGGACTGATGTGGAGCTTGGAATATCCCGTGTCTGCAAACCGTGGGTTTAGTGTGTGTGTTTGTGTGTGTGTGGATGTGCTATGTGAATTTCCACCTGCTGCCTCTATTTCACAAATAAATATTAACACAGATGTTTGGAAATGAAGGAAAGAAAGCCAAGATCATTTTCAAATTTTCTAACTTCATAGGGTGTGTGTGTGTGTATGTGTGTGTGTGAATATGTGTATATGTTGACACAACATAATTTGAAATAAATGGAAAGAAAATGCATAATCTTTCTATTTGCTATGCCCCACAATCTAAACCACCTTTAGAGGATGACTTTAAAGTTGACAGCTAAAAAAATCATGAAGCAAATAAAGCAAATGAAATTAAAATTGACATGTGAGTAGAGTTCTCAAATATAATGTATACAGTCAATCAATAATTATATTTTGAGCACATACACGTGAAGGGGGTTTGCAAGACAGTATGTAGATGATAAAGATGAATCACGCTTGGATTCTGTTCATGGTACTTGTTCTCGTAGGGTACATGATGCTATAAAAAATGATATCTCATATATGCAAATAGTAATGCATATAAAGAAACAATATTTTTAAAAAGCATCATGCAAAGTAGACTGCTATAAATGCCATGACAGAGATGTAAATAATTCCTCCTGGGATTTTCAGAAGAAATATTGTTTCTATTGAGCTAGGGGGAGATGATTGTAGAGGGGCTTTCTTCCTGGCCCCGAGGGATGGATGGCCTTTGGACATCTCCAGGCCAGAACATAAGAGGATAGAATTCAATGGGTTTTTGCCCAATACTGTACCATCTAAGGTCATCCTCAGGCATTACTGTAAAATGGATGGAATTAGCTTTGTGTGCTTCTTTAGCTTCACTATCCTTTTCCTAACTAAATGAGCTGACTTGATAATTTGACAAACTAACCCATGCAAATACATTAATGGCTAATAAGGGTGAAATTCTACTTTTCCCAGCTACTTATGTTTTAACTCTTATTACTGTAAAACAGCTATTCCTTATATAAATGACTATTCAGATATAACTTGGGCTGAAATCTGTGGAGATGTATTTGTCTTTTTTTAATTTTGCCTTCTAATCACCTTTTTATTTGTAATCTAGGGCAGGGCAGCCTAGATAGCCCCATACTTGTCAGCACTGCTTCCTTAGAGCAAAGCCGGATCTAGATTAGAATCAAACATTTGGACGATGTCCAGGGGCCAACTTCAGTGAAACTGTGGGTTGGCATCTTTTAAGCTGGGTGAAACAAAGGAGACAACTTTGATGCCCACTATTATTTTAAAACCATGGGTCAATATCAAGAAATGCTGTTGTTAGGAAAAAAAACTAAAATTGAGGGGTCAAATCTGGGAGGGGAGAATGCAGCAAAGGTGACATAAAGCACAGAGGTGATGCTTCTGTGATTCTGTGAGAAAAGAGCCAAATAGAGTAATGAGTGCCATGGCCTTGGAAGTCCTGTCCTTTGTTTGGGAGGAGCTAATGTGGGTGATGGGCTGGAACTGGCCCAGTCACAGTGTTGTTAGGGTTCCCTATGCCCACCATGGAGTTAGCCCCAGCAAAGTTAAGGTTACACAACCCTAAGTGCTGCAAAGACGGGTGAGAGACCTGGTTTTAGTGACATATGGAAATTGTTCTCATTAGTTAGGCAGAATAAAGAATGCTAATGAAAGATAAACAAATGCTTTTCCTCTCAGATGTCCAGGTTGCCCTGGCAACCTCGGGGAGTACATCTGTTACTTTGGAAAGGCCCTTGTATATATCTTTATGTTCATAATATCTCCTGCTTGAATTGGAGTATTTGTCCTCGTTCCAGCATGTCTGGGCTTTGTCTTTTTTTTTTTTTTTTTTTTCTCAACACACAGAGACTCCTAGCTTTATGCCGTCTCTGGTAGGTACTGCTGGGTGACTGTCCAACGCTCACCAACTTTTCCTCACAAATTGAAGCCTGTTCCCGTTTGGACAGCAGTGTGCCCAGGCCCAGAATTAATTGTGATTTGTCTAACTCTTAGCCAATCACGACCATCCCTTTTCCCCTCAGCAGAACGTGGTCCGCGGTGGTTGGCATTTGACTCAGACCTGGGCAATGAGATAGCAAGGAAAAGCTGCTGAGGCATCTAGGAAAGATTCTTCTCCCTGATAAGTGGCATGGATGGCATAAGGAAAAAATTTTTCTCCATTCTTTGCTGCTTGAGGATGTGATTCTTGGAGGTGCAGGAGCCTTTTTTTTTTTTTTTTTTTGAGCCTGAGGAGAAGCATATTTGACACATTGAGGATGGAAGAGCAAAAAGACAAAATGTCTTTGATAGCACTATTGAGCCATAAACTCTGGATTTCTCGCTTAGTAAAAAATTCGTTTGTTTATGGTTTAATTCATTTTTATTTGGACATTCTTTTACTTGCAATTCACATTCTAAAGGACATATCCATTGAGCTTTCAGCTGAGGAGCTGGGGAAAGTTGTGAATTAATAAGGGAGCTTAAAAGAATACCCACCAAAATGGTAGCAAAGTTTGGATGGCATTTGTTTCTGAAAATAGATCGCTGCCTTTTGCCATCTTTTCCAGTGCAGGACACAACTTTTGGGTCTCAATTTTCCGAAATGGCCGGGCTTTGTCTCGTAATGGGGTCGTAGGGACTTGCTTCTATCTTCTGCCTGCCTGACTTCTTCTTCTACATCTCAAGCACCGTGGTTCCTCCCTCACTCACGGGATGGCTCTTCTTATCTTGATCCTCTTCTCTCCATCCCCTTTCCTTAACAACGTCACCTGCTGCCCAAACATTAACTCTCTTTTCTTAAAAAACAACTCTTCAACGTGAACTCCCCCTTTCCTTTGCACTCCAGACATGAAGTTTCAATTGCCTAAGCCCATTCATTTCTGGGTGTTCCACTAGCAACACAAACATGTGCTGAACCAAAAGAAACACCTCCCCTGAAAATCCTGATATCTCCATTTCTGATAATATCAGTATCACACTCTGGGCTCTCAAGTCCTTTGGCTCTTCCTTCTCCCATACCACATCTAAACCATCCACTGCTGTCAATTCTGAATCCCCTCCCTCCCTTTTCCCCTCCTCTCCATTCCCCCTGCCTCCGGTCTAGCTCAGCACGGAGTCCTACCTGAACCTCTGTAACAGACTCAAATCGAGACCTTCTTAAGAAACTTCTACCCTCCAGTCCAACTCCCCCACAGTTGCCATAGTGTGCCTCCTTAATCAGAAGACTTCAAAAGCAGCCTCCCCTTCTGAATGAAGCACAAACTCCTCACTGTGCTATTCTAGGCCCCCTGGAACACACCTAACTTATCATTTTAGCTTTATCTCTTGTTATTTATCTGCTCCTTTTCTGTGCTCCTAGTTAAGCATGACTAATGCCACTATAACATTACTCTTCCCACCAGCAACCACAGCTACTATTACTTATCTCTGATGTTACCATAACTGTCATAATACTACTGTCTCTCTTAATGGTGAGCATTTGCTGAATATTTTTTATTAATTTTTCTTGGCATATGGTTACTTTACAATGTTGTATTAGCCTCCACTGCACAACAAAATGAATCAGCCATACATATACAGATATCCCCTCCCTTTTGGACTTCCCTCCCATTTAGGTTACCACAGTGCATTAGGTAGAGTTCCCTGTACTACACAGTATGTTCCCATCAGCTGTCTATTTTATACATAGTATCAATAACGTATATGTGTCAATCCCAGTCTCCCAATTCCTTCCACCCCACCCCTTTCCCCCTTGGTATTCATACATTTGTTCTCTATGTCTGTGTCCCTATTTCCGCTTTGCAGCCTTTGCTGAATTCTTAATATGTGCTAAGCACTGTGCTTAAGCACTTTCATGCAGTCACCAATCACTGACCACCCACAATGTGCTCGGCAGGTGTTGAAGGTACAATGAAACAAACAGAGCTTATAGCTTCAATCCCCTTCTCTGTTTTAATTCTTGCCATGATCTTCTGCAGGTAGGTATTGCTGCAATCAACATCATTTTAAAGATGAGTAAACCGAGGCTTAGAGAGTTTAAGTAACCCAAGCAAGGACTTAGAGATAAGAAGTGCAAGCTTCCAGATCTCTCCTGGTCCAGACCCCCAAGCCATCTACTCCATCTGTTTCTTCCTCCTTCCCCGCATGCCCACTCATTGACCCCAGCCCCCTGAGGGGAGGGATGGCGTCGTATTTTCCTCTCTAGCTCCTACACCGCGCAGCACAGTGAGCAGCATCTCTACAGCTCAATACATTTTTGGAGGTTAAATGAAATAAAAGTAAAAGCCCTCATGACATCACTCCTGAAGGGTGAAATCTCCCAGTCAGGCTCTCGTAATGCTGAGTAAGGGCCTCTCCCAGAGTGATCAGTGTCTCCTAACTGTCTGAAATAGAAGATGACATGCCTCACCCACAGCTTCTAATATAAGATTTCATTGGTTCATCTGTCCCTGTGTTTAATAAGCAAGATTAATATCCACTTTAAATTCAATTGATAAAATGGTGTTGCCTAATCCCATGTCCATTCCTCTTTCCAGTATGCACTACTGCACTCTGCTAACGTCCCATCATGTTCTGCTACAATGCGTTAAGGGCAAGATTGGTGACATTCATTTGGAATCAGACACCTGTTATCAATTTGGAGAGCGGCTTATACATCCTGCTTCAAAATGTCCAGGGGGCCAATGGAGATGAATGAGGCGTAGTTAATGTCCCTGCCGCTTTGCCCAGCTCCTCTTTACACAGAAAACCATGGAGAAATGCCCCGCTCAATATAGTCTAACACAATCAGCATGGAAAGAATCATCTTTAGCACAAATGACCAGACTTTTGCTCGTCTAGCTTCTTTCATCAACCTCTCACAGGACTCGAGTGACGCTTCCTTTCCTTTTCTCAGCTTTGACACCACAGAAATTCCAGTCTCTCCAGTTAAGAGATGGAGAACCTGTAGGCGAGTTCTAACAGTATCAAATGACATGCAAAAGTCAGTGATAAGTGCAGAGCATTCCAAGAATGCAAGCATTTAGGGCAAAATGTGGATCAACCATTCAACAAATATGAATTGAGTATCTACTGTCCAGAGACCATCTTCTGTGCTGGGGAGATCAAAATGAACAAGACAGATTGCCTGCCTTTAGGGGAGCAGCCAGACCAGCAGTCACGTTCCAATGTGCTGTGATAACTCTTCTGATAAGATGCACCCAAAAGCTATGAAGGCACCCAGCAGGGGCACTTTCATTTGGAAGCTCAGGAGAATTCTCCAGAAGAGTTGGTAGATAGGCTGCAGGAGTGGGGATGGTATATATAATAAACCAGAGGTACAAAGCCTGGAACTTGAGGAGAAATAAGGGTCAGAGATAAATGATAGAGTCAGTATGTGGAGAAGTTGTATGGAGACTAAGAAAAATATATATTTAGAATCCAGAATTATTGGCTATTGGTGCAATTCAATATATCACTCTTGAATCGGAGATGCCAAAACAAACCATCCTCATCCAAAATTTTAAATCTGCACCAGTAATCTGCACTGTGGGAGACTAAATTTGGCCATGCAGTCTTTGACACGCTTCCATGGAGCAGTGTAGTCTATACCCCATCCTGAGTCTGGGCAGGCTCTGTGACTGCTTTAGCCAATAAAATACAATGGGTAATGACCCTATGACAACTTCCAGGCCTATGCCTCGAGAGACTGGTAGCTTCCCCTTTCTGTCTCTTAAACTCTTACTTTTGGAATCAAGTGCTCCTACTGTAAGGAAGCCCAAGCCAGCCACCCATAAAGAGATCAACTGGAGGATGAACTGAGGCCCTTGGCCAAGAGCGCCAGCTGAGCTCCCATCTGACAGCCAGAATCTACTTGTCAGCCATGTGAGAGAGTCATTTTGGAAGTGGATCATCCAACACCAGCCAAGCCACCCCAGAGCACGGAGTGGATACAAACCATACCTTCCAATCTCTTCACAAATTGCAGATTAATGATTTAAGCCACTAAGTTTTGGGATGATTTGTTACACAGCAATAGATAACTGGAACCAGTACCTACTTTAAGGAATGGTTCCTGGTGCTTGGCGTACAATGAAAAGATTGCATTGATGAGCCCATAGGGACATTAGAGCTGGTGCTGTTTCTGGTGCAGACCTCCCTCTATCTTGGTGGGTCATGTACTAAATGAAAGCATTTATAAAGGAAGATGGGACTGAGAGGTGATGTCAGACAATAACTCTGCCAGATGCTGTCTTTCAGGCTCTCCATTGTGATCAGCCAGACAATAACCCCAGCTGAAACGAACACATGTTCTCAATTAGAACCTATTGATAATAATTGGGAACACAGTACACGCCAAGCCTGATCTCTACTAATTGCTATTGAGAGTCTGAAAATCTTAGTGAGAATGTGAGAGAATTGTTTTTAAAACCATCATCTGTATATTTGGCTTTTCAAACCACTGCCACTCACCTCACAAAACTTTCAGGAGGATTAATGAGATAGTGCTTACAAAGTCTTTGAAATCCAGCAGGACAAAAATCACAAACCAATAGAAAATGTTGTTAGTTTCTATTGACAGTACTGAAAGCTATTTTTAAGGAAAGAAAAACCAATATAAAAATTTAATAAGCAAACAAACATATATTGCTAATAATTTGGCTTGTTTCTGTGACAACAATCCTTCCAGTCACTCAGGCTTGAAATCTTGGTCTCACTTTTAATAATAATTTCAAAAATTTTAGTTTCTGTCTCCACATTATCTTCGCCTCTGCTTTCTTCTCTCCTTTATCACTGTCACTTACCTACTGCAGTATCTCCACACCTATGCTGTTGTCAGCATCCCTAATTGGCCTCCCTGACTCCAGTTTATCTCCTTCCCAGATCAACAACAGTTTCCAGACTCATTTGTGTTTATGTCACTCTCCTGCTTAAAAACCCATTGTTTCCCATTGCTTTAGAATCAAGTCGAACTCAGAACTTGCTGTCATGCCTTCTAGGGCACATCCAGAAATAGGAGTTCCAACCCAAAGCTCAGTGAAAGGTGGAAACCATAGCAGGAGGCACGGTGTGCTCCTGGGGACAGGAGAGCACACTGCAGACTCTGTGCTGCCCTGGGTAACTTTCCACTTCGTGTTGTGATGATCTGATCTAGTGAGAAGAAGAGACTGGCCCCTCCCTAGACAGAGACTGAGGAGGACTGTAGCATCCTGCCCAATAATGGAATCAGGCAACGGCAGGTGGTAAGTCCACTGCTTCTGCTAGGGTTTTGGTAGCTGAAGGAGCATCCATAATAGGAATATAGCTAGAAATGGGTCCCTGTCCTATTACTGTGCACCCAAGTGGGTGCACTTTAAACAAAGAGAATTAAAGGAAGAAACATATTGCTCTGGAAGATAACGCTGGAAGCCAGGTTCACACCACCAGCAGCTCCCTGCTGTAGAGACCGCTACTTGCTCCTTTTTTGTTCAATGATAGAAACCTGACGTGTCACTAATGCTATCTGATGCTACGTGGGGCTATCAAGGCCAGCTAGGGAAGGTTTCTTTCCTTCAGTGCTTACTAAAGAAGTTTCAAACTGGAGGCTCCTGGGTGGCATTTAAACTGGATCCAACCCAGTAGGTCTGTTTTATGCAATGTTTACACTTTTTAATTGTGTGCCAACATTTTGAAAATCTGGACTTGTCCTCTAAAAAAAGACTAATTTCTAGCTTCCTTTATATATATAAAATCAGGAGGATGAACATTGGTCCATGTGATCAAAATCAACCAGAGTGCGTGCTGGCTGTCTCGTTAGGACAGTGCCTTTTGCCACACTCCCCATCTAACCCGCTTCACTCATCTGTGTATTTCTTTCAAGAAGCACTAGAGTTTGTGAGCCCTGTTTTAGGCTGTTTAGTCTCTGAGAATTCAGTTTTTCCCTTGGAAGAGATGTGTGTGTGTGTGTGTGTGTGTGTGTGTGTGTGTGTGTGTGTGTGTGTGTGGAGAGAGAGAGAGAGAGAGAGAGAGAATGAAGCGGTGGACCTCAGGGGATTCGGTGTGTCACAACACTGCCAAGATGTGCTAAAGGCCACTCCAGTTCCTGTTGTTGAGAGACCCCCATCTACACCCTCCATTGCTCAGACATGGGGCGATGTGATTCTTGGGTTAGAGTATCTATTGCATTTTCTGTGGGGGGGAGAGTGACAAGCCCAGAGGACAATGAGATGGCCAGATCACCTCCTATGGAGAAAAAGTGAACCTTCCTCCAAAAGTCTGGAGGAGATTTGCTTGGTAGAGGCTGGTGAGGGAGATGCTGCCATGGAGTGAGGAAGACCCCAGGGACGGAAGAACAAGGTTAGCAGATAGAAGGCAACTGGGAAGAGCTTAAAATCTTGGGTTATTTTATACTGGGCTTTAAGGAAAGTCAGATTTAGCAGGCAGTTTTATACACTGTCCTATGCTGTCTTCTTTCTAAAGCTTCAGGGAAGTCTGGCAAAACACAGTGTGCTGGTGGGTTGTGGAGAAATGTAAGGGAAGGGGCATCCCAATGGGAAGGGTCGAGGCCAGGTTCACACCACCATCAACTCCCTGTTGTAGAGACTGCTACTTGCTCCTCTTTTGTTCAATGGTAGAAGCCTTGATCTTTAGTTGGGCACATGGTGTCTATATTTTTTGGCCTCACGTGCAGCTTGAATATGTCCATGGGATTAAATTATGATCAGAGACGTGAGCACAAGGACTTAAATGGAGAAAAAGTGTGTCTTGTCTTTCCTTTCTCCTCCATCCTGCTGCTTAAAATGCAGACATAATTTAATCTCTAAGCAATGCTGGAAAGTCAACACAGAGGGATCCTGGTTCTCTAGATGACTCATGGGTAGAACTGTCATTTCAACTCTGGGTTGCCTAAACCCAACTACTGCATGAAAGAGAAATAAGGTTCTGACTTGCTTACACCTGAACCAAAGTGTATTAGTCAGCTCAGGCTGTCATAACAAGATACAACCGCCTGGGTGATTTACATAACAAGAATTAATTTTTTCACAATTCTGGAGGTTGGGAAATCCAAGATCAAGGTGTTGGTAGGGTTGGTTTCTGTAAGACCTCTCTCCTTGTTGTATAGACAGTTATCTTCTTGCTGTGTTCTCATATGGTCTTTTCTCTGTGTATGCACTTCCCTAAATGAAGTGGAGACAGGCAACCTTCCAGAAAAAGAATTCAGAATAATGATAGTGAAGATGATCCAGGAAAAAGAATAGAAGCAAAGATTGAGAAGATTCAAGAAATGTTTAACAAAGACCTAGAAGAATTAAAGAACAAACAAACAGAGATGAACAATACAATAACTGAAATGAAAAATAGACTAGAAGGAATCAATAGCAAATAACTGAGGCAGAAGACGGATAAGTGACCTGGAAGACAGAATGGTGTAATTCACTGCTGTGGACAGAATAAAGAAAAAAGAATGAAAAGAAATGAAGACAGCCTAAGAGACCTCTGAGACAACAATAAACTCATCAAAATTCGCATTATAGAGGTCCGAGAAGGAGAAGAGAGAGAGAAAGGACCCGGGAAAATATTCGAAGAGACTATAGTCGAAAACTTCCCTAATATGGGAAAGGCAATAGCCACCCAAGTCCAGGAAGCACAGAGAGTCCCAGGCAGGATAAACCCAAGGAGAAACATGCCAAGACACACAGTAGTCAAATTGACAAATATTAAAGACAAAGAAAAATTATTAAAAGCAACAAGGGAAAAAAGACAAATAACATACAAGGGAACTCCCATAAGGTTAACAGCTGATTTCTCAGCAGAAACTCTACAATCCAGAAGGGAGTGGCACCATATATTTAAAGTGATGAAAGGGAAGAACCTACAGCCAAGATTACTCTACCTGGCAAGGGTCTCATTCAGATTCGATGAAGAAATCAAAAGCTTTACAGGCAAGCAAAAGCTAAGGAATTCAGCACCACCAAATCAGCTCTACAACAAATGCTAAAGGAACTTCTCTAAGTGGGAAACAAGAGAAGAAAAGGACCTACAAAAACAAACCCAGAACAATTAAGAAAATGGTAATAAGATCATACATATTGATAATTACCTTAAGTGTGAAGGGATTAAATGCTCCAACCAAAAGACACAAGCTGGCTGAATGGATACAAAAACAAGACCCATATATATGCTGTCTACAAGAGACCCACTTCAGACCGAGGGACACATACAGACTGAAAGTGAGGGGATGGAAAAAGATATTCCATGCAAATGGAAATCAAAAGAAAGCTGGAGTAGCAATACTCGTATCAGATAAAATAGACTTTAAAATAAAGAATGTTACATGAGACAAAGAAGGACACCGCATAATGATCAAGGGATCAATCCAAGAAGAAGATATAACAATTATAAATATATATGCACCCAACATAGGAGCACCTCGATACATAAGGCAAATGCTAACAGCTATAAAAGAGGAAACTGACAGGAACACAATAATAGCGGGGGACTTTAACACCTCACTTACATCAATGGACAGATCATACAGACAGAAAATTAATGAGGAACCACAAGCTTTAAATGACACAATAGACCAGATAGATTTAATTGATATTTATAGGACATTCCATCTGAAAACAGCAGATTACACTTTCTTCTCAAGTGCACATGGAACATTCTCCAGGATAGATCACATCTTGGGTCACACATCAAGCCTTGGTAAATTTAAGATAATTGAAATCTTATTAAGCATCTTGTCCGACCACAATGCTAAGAGATTAGAAATCAATTACAGGGGAAAAAAACGTAAAAAACACAAACACATGGAGGCTAAACAATACGTTACTAAATAACCAAGAGATCACTGAAGAAATCAAAGAGGAAATCAAAAAATACCCTGAGACAAATGACAATGAAAACATGATGATCCAAAACCTATGGGATGCAGAAAAAGCAGTTCTAAGAGGGAAGTTGACAGTAATACAATCAACCTCAAGAAACAAGAAAAATCTCAAATAAACAATCTAACTTTACACCTAAAGGAACTAGAGAAAGAACAAACAAAACCCAAAGTTAGTAGAAGGAAAGAAATCATAAAGATCAGAGCAGAAATAAATGAAATAGAAACAAAGAAAACAATAGCAAAGATCAATAAAACTAAAAGCTGGTTCTTTGAGAAGATAAACAAAATTGATAAACCTTTAGACAGATTCATCAAGAAAAAGAGGGAGAGGACTCAAATCAATAAAATTAGAAATGAGAAAGGAGAAGTTACAACGGACACCACAGTTACAACAGACAAAGCATCATAAGAGACTACTACAAGAAACTCTATGCCAAAAAAATGGACAACCTGGAAGAAATGGACAAATTCTTAGAAAGGTATAACCTTCCAATACTGAACCAGGAAGAAACAGAAAATATGAACAGACCAATCACAAGTAATGAAATTGAAACTGTGATTAAAAATCTTCCAATAAACAAAAGTCCAGGACCAGATGGCTTCACAGGTGAATTCTATCAAACATTTAGAGAAGAGCTAACACCCATCCTTCTCAAACTCTTCCAAAACACTGCAGACAAAGGAACACTCCCAAACTCATTCTATGAGGCAACCATCACCCTGATACCAAAACCCAACAGAGATACTACAGAAAAAGAAAATTACAGACCAATATCACTGATGAATATAGATGCAAAAATCCTCAACAAAATACAAGGAAACAGAATCCAACAACACATTAAAAGGATCGTACACTATGATCAAGTGGGATTTATCCCAGGGATGCAAGTATTTTTCAATATATGCAAATCAATCAATGTAATACACCATATTAACAACTGAAGAATAAAAACCATATGATCATCTCATTAGATGCAGAAAAAGCTTTTGACAAAATTCAACACCCATTTTTAATTAAAAAAACTCTCCAGAAAGTGGGCATAGAGGGAACCTACCTCAACATAATGAAGGCCATATAAACAAACCCACAGCAAACATCATTCTCAATGGTGAAAAACTGAAACCATTTCCTCTAAGATCAGGAACAAGACAAGGATGGCCACTCTTGCCATTATTATTCAACACAGTTTTGGAAGTCCTAGCCATGGCAATCAGAGAAGAAAGAAATAAAAGGAACACTAATTGGAAAAGAAGAAGTAAAAGTGTCACTG
Organism: Balaenoptera ricei; assembly: GCF_028023285.1. Taxonomy (NCBI): domain Eukaryota; kingdom Metazoa; phylum Chordata; class Mammalia; order Artiodactyla; family Balaenopteridae; genus Balaenoptera; species Balaenoptera ricei. The sequence continues at coordinate 10,826,776 of NC_082656.1, read as the reverse complement.
TTTGGTGATGACATGATACTACACATAGAGAATCCTAAAGATGCCACCAGAAAACTACTAGAGCTAATCAATGAATTTGGTAAAGTTGCAGGATACAAAATTAATGCACAGAAATCTCTTGCATTCCTATACATTAACAATGAAAGAGCAGAAAGAGAAATTAAGGAAACAATCACATTCACCATTGCAATAAAAAGAATAAAGTACCTAGGAATAAACTTACCTAAGGAGGTAAAAGACCTGTACTCAGAAAACTATAAGACACTGATGAAAGAAATCAAAGATGACAAAAACAGATGGAGAGATATACCATGTTCTTGGATTGGAAGAATAAACATTGTGAAAATGACTATACTACCCAAAGTAATCTAAAGATTCAGTGCAACCCCTATCAAATTACCAATGGCAATTTTTATAGAACTAGAACAAAAAAATCTTAAAATTTGTGTGGAGACACAAAAGACCCCGAATAGCCAAAGCAATCTTGAGGGAAAAAAACGGAGCTGGAGCAATCAGACTCCCTGACTTCAGACTATACTACAAAGCTACAGTAATCAAGGCAATATGGTACTGGCACAAAAGCAGAAATATAGATCAACGGAACAGGATAGAAAGCCCAGAGATTAAACTCACACACCTATGGTCAACTAATCTAAGACAAAGGAGGCAAGGATATACAATGGAGAAAAGATGGTCTCTTCAATAAGCGGTGCTGGGAAAACTGGAAAGCTATATGTAAAAGAATGAAATTAGAACACTTCCTAACACCATATACAAAAATAAACTCCAAATGGATTAAAGACAATGTAAGACCAGACACTATAAAATTCTTAGAGGAAAACATAGGAAGAACACTCTTTGACATAAATCACAGCAAGATCTTTTTTGACCCACCTCCTAGAGTAATGGAAATAAAAACAAAAATAAACAAATGAGACATAAACTTAAAACCTTTTGCACAGCAAAGTAAACTATAAACAAGACGAAAAGACAACCCTCAGAATGGGAGGAAATATTTGCAAACGAATCAACGGAGAAAGGATTAATCTCCAAAATATATAAACAGCTCATGCAGCTCAATATTAAAAAACAAACAACCCAATCAAAAAATGGGCAGAAGACCTAAATAGACATCTCTCCAAAGAAGACATACAGATGGCCAAGAGGCACATGAAAAGTTGCTGAACATCACTAATTATTAGAGAAATGCAAATCAAAACTGCAATGAGGTATCACCTCACACCGGTTAGAATGGGCATCATCAGAATAGCTACAAACAACAAATGCTGGAGAGGGTGCGGAGAAAGTGGAACTCTCTCGCACTGTTGGTGGGAATGTAAATTGATACAGCCACTATGGAGAACAGTATGGAGGTTACTTAAAAAACTAAAAATAGAATTATCATATGACCCAGCAATCCCACTTCTGGGCATATACCCTGAGAAAATCATAATTCAAAAAGACACATGCACCCCAATATTCATTGCAGCACTATTTACAATAGCCAGGTCATGGAAGCAACCTAAATGTCCATTGACAGATGAATGGATAAAGAAGATGTGCTACATATATACAATGGAATGTTACTCAGCCATAAAAAGGAATGAAATTGGGTCATTTGTAGAGACGTGGATGGACCTAGAGAGTGTCATACAGAATGAAGTAAGTCAGAAAGAGAAAAACAAATATCGTATATTAACGCATATATGTGGAATCTTGAAAAATGGTACAGATGAACCAGTTTGCAAGGCAGAAATAGAGACACAGATGTAGAGGACAAACATATGGACACCAAGGGGGAAAACTGGGGGAAGGGGAGGGTGGGTTGAATTGGGAGATTGGGATTGACATATATACACTAATATGTATAAAATAGATAACTAATATGAAAAAAAAATGCCCACTCCTTTTTTCCCAATTACAGAAACTTTCCAAATTAGATTAGCATATGATATCCAGAAGATATATGCCCAAGTACGTTTATACCTGGGTTTTTAGAAGTTATAAAAAACCTAAAGCAACCTAAGTATCTATCAGCTTGGAATTAGTTGAATAAATGATGGCACATCCCCAAAGTGGAAGCACACAGCAGTACAAATTATGAGATTAATCTGTGCTTATGCTGAGGAAATATGTCCATGACATACAGTAGAGTGAAACATACTGTATAGTCTGTATGATGAGCCAATTTATGTAATTTGGTGCACATAGATCTATACATATGAGTATGCGTAGAGCTATAACTATAAGGCTGTCCATGGATAGGTGAAGAGAAAATATTTCTGGGTAGTGAGATTTTGAGTGATTTAACCTTACTTTAAATTTTTTCTATTGTATTTGAATGTTTTTAAATGAGAGGTATTGATTACTGTAGTTTTGTAGTATAGTCTGAGGTCAGGGAGTGGGATTCTTCCACCTCTGTTCTTTCTCAAGATTGTGTTGGTTACTTGAGGTCTTTTATGTTTCCATACAAATTTTAAAATTATTTATTCTAGTTCTATGAAAAATGCCATTGGTATTTTGATAGGGATCACATTGAATCTGTGGATTGCCTTGAGTAGTATGGTCATTTTAACAATACTGATTTTTCCAATCCAAGAACACGGTATATCTTTCCATCTGTTTGTGTCATCTTCAATTTCTTTCATCAATGTCTTATAGTATTATGAATATAGGTCTTTTGCCTCCTTTGGTAGGTTTATTCCTAGGTATTTTATTCCTTCTTTATGCAATAGTAAATGGGATTGTTTCCTTAATTTCTCTTTCTGATAGTTAATTGTTAGTGTACAGAAATGCAACAGACTTCTGTATATTAATTTTGTATCCTGCAACTGTAAAATACAGACACATGTATCAATGGAACAGGATAGAGAGTCTACAAATAAACCCATGAACTTATGGTCAATTAATCTACAACAACAGAGGCAAGAATATACAATGGAGAAAAGACAGTCTCTTCAATAAGTTGTGCTGGGAAAACTGGACAGCTACATGTAAAAGAATGAAATTAGAACATTCTCTAACACCTTATACAAAAGTAAATTCGTAATGGATTAAAGACCTAAACGTAAGACAAGATACTATAAAACTCCTAGAGGAAAACATAGGCAGAACACTCTGATGTAAATTGCAGCAATATTTTTTTGGAAACCTATCCTAAAGTAAAGGGAATAAAAGCAAAAATAAACAAATGGGACCTAATTAAACTTAAAAGCTTTTGCACAACAAAGGAAACCATCAACAAAACAAAAAGACAACCTACTGAATAGGAGAAAATATTTGCAAAAGATATGACTGATAAGGGATTAATGTCCAACATATATAAACAGCTCATACAACTCAACATCAAAAAAAAACCCAACTAAAAAATGGGGAGAAGAACTGAACAGATCTTTTTTCAAAGAGGAAATTCAGATAGCCAACAGGCACATGAAAAGATGCTCAACGTCACTAATCATCAGGGAAATGCAAATCAAAACCACAGTGAGATATCACCTCACACCTGTCAGAGTGGCTCTTATCAAAAAGAATGCAAATAACAAATGTTGATGAGGATGTGGAGAAAAGGGAACCCTCATACACTGTTGGTGAGAATGTAAATTGGTGCAGCCACTGTGGAAAACAATATGGAGGTTTCTCAAAAAACTAAAAATAGAGCTATCATATGACCCAGCCATTCTACTCCACTTTGGGTATATATCCAAAATAACCAAAAACACTAATTCGAAAAGATACATGCACCCCAATGTTCATAGCAGCATTATTTACAATAGCCAAGATATGGAAACACCTAAATGTCCATTGACAGAGGAATGGATATATACGTATACACACACACACACACACACACACACACACACACACATACACACACACACACAATGGAATTCTACTCAGCCATAAGAAGAATGAAATGTTGCCATTTGCAGCAACATGGATGGACTTGGAGGGCATTATGCTAAGTGAAATATATCAGACAAAGAAAGACAAACACTGTATGATATCATTTATTTGTGGAATCTAAAAAATACAACAAACTAGTGAATATAACAAAAAAGAAGCAGACTCACAGATGTAGGGTACAAACTAGTGGTTACAGTGGTGGGGTGGGGGGTAAATAGGGGTGGGGGAGGCAGAGTGCAAACTACTGGGTGTAAGACAGGCTACAGGGATGTATTGTACAACATGGGGAATAGAGCCAGTATTTTGTAATAACTAAATGGAGTGTAACCTTAAAAAATTGTATAAAAATTTTAATAAATAAATATAACATGAACCTCTACTAAAAAAAAATAACAAAAAAATAGAAAAAAACCAAAAAATGTACATTTGCAAAAATATCTTTACATCTGAAAACAATTTGTAGGTTAGATTTTTCTCACTTATCCTGGGTATGCATAATGATTGCTAAGAAATCAAAATCATTCATGAATTTAATGTGTAACCCAGGCCAAATAATGAAATAATGAAAGCAAAATGAATAAACGTCTTTAAAATTAAAAAAAAATAAAAATAAATTTAAAAAATGAAAGGTAGTATTTTACAACACTGTTTTCAAGAATAAAATCACAACAGAAAGAATGAAAGAGTGAAAGGGAGGAAAGAAGGAAGAAAGAAAGGAAGGAGGAAGGAAGGGATGGAGGGAGGGAGGGATGGAGAGAGAAATCAGTAGGGAGTGTCGGGGATACTGGGTCCGCTGACCTCTGCTCTGATCACTGGGACTGGCTCACTTCCTTCTTTTTTGCTCTGCCTCCCTACCTACTGCTATCAGATCCATCCAGGCTGGCCTTCCCTCAGTCCCACTCCTTAGTCCATCACAATTAGCTGGCTAACCTTGTAGTTGCCATTCCACAGTTGGGTCTGAGACAATCTCTGGCCCCCCAGACCCAGCTTCCTCCCCAGGCCTCGGACCCCAGTGAGACCCCCAACTTTACTTCCCAAGAACTAATAGGACATGTACCAGGCGCCTGAGAAGTGTGAGTTGAGGAGAGGGCAGAAGGACTTGCGGTTCCCTTAAAAACAGGTGAATTGATGAAAGTAGAGAACTTTTGTGAAGTGCCTGGAACCACGTCTGCAGGGAGATGCCTAACTGGAACACACCGTGTGTCACCTGAGCTTGTGTCACCTGAGCTTGTATCACTTGGGCTGGCCTCTCCTTGATGAATTGCTTCTTCCAATTTTCACTGACACCTATATTTTATCCATCTCTCACGTGGTCTCTACTATGTTCCAGGGTCAGGAACTTTTTAAAAATTTCAGACTTACAGGAAAGTTGTAAGAATAGTACAAAGAGTTCCTGGATATCCCACACCCAGATTTCCCAAATGTTACTATTTTATTATATTTGTTTTATTCTCTTTGTCTCTCCTTCTCAGCAGACAGAATGCTTCTTTATCCCTAACTAGTTTCATGCATATTTCCTAAAGAGAAGATACTCACATAATCACAGTACAATTCTCAAAATCAGGAAATGAATATTATTACAATATTTTTATCCAGTGTACAGACCTTATTTAGTTATTACCAATTATCACAATAATGCCTTTAATAGCAAAAGAAAACCAAGAACATCTATTGCATTCAATTGTTATGTCTCTTTAGTTTTCTTTAAGCTAGAATATTTTCCAAATCTTCCTTTTTTATGTCATGCCATAACCTTTATGAAGAGTTCACACCAGGTATTTTGTAGGATTTCTCTGATATTTTCTCATGATTAGATTCAGGCTATGCGCTTTTGTGCCAGATACATTTAATTCTCATTTTATTTACTCCTCGTAATAACTATTGTTATCATTTTACAGATGAGGAAAGTGAGGAACAGAATGGCAGATTGCCTAAGGTCACACAACTTGTAAGAGGCAGAACCAAGATTCACACCGTGGGCATCAGCCCCAGAGTCTGGGTCTTGACCCTTTATCCTTAGCATCTCGCTTGAGAAGGACATTGGAATTAACGTGTAATTATGTGCCAGAATCTCTCTGTGTGCCTTTCACATTTGGTGTATTATCTAACCTGAAGACAACTTCACAAGAAAGGTATTATCCATTATATTTACGAAAAAGGAGATTAAGATTTAGACCAATTGCATAACTTACCCAAGGTCGGGCAATCTAGTTTCTTTGACTCTTCAATCCACTACACAGGCTGTACAATAGTCTCACCCAAAGATTTTAAAACACACTTATGGCCAAGCTCTACCTCAGGCCAATTAAATAAAAATTCCTGAGGATGACTTCTAGTATCTGAATCCCACTTGTCCTTTTAAGCACCGAGTTAAGTCTAATATGTATCAAGGTTATGAATCACGGTAATAAAATTTTAAACTTTCTGTGGTTCCAAGTAACTAGATGGACTTCTTAGGAAGTTGGCCGAAGAAATGGATTATTACTGTCGTCTTCCCTTTCAGGAAATGACCACCTAGGATGGGGTTTTAAATCTGCCCCTCCAGGTCAGAGCACTAAAATTCCATTTCTAAATGCAACCTACACTCAAACCAAACTCCCAGCATCACCCAGCCCTTCTTTCACTCCCAGAATTTCCTGGGCACAGATTTTCTTCCACTTCTAGATTGTGAAGCCTCTGTGAGGTCAGACACCGTATCTTATTCATCTCTAAATGCCCCCAAATCATCAATCACAATATTTCGTACATAGTAGGCAGTCAATAATAAATGTTTGCTAAATATTGGGTTGGCAAAAAAATTCGTTCGGGTTTTTCCAGACGATATTATGGAAAAACCTGAATGAACTTTCTGGCCAACCCAATAATTTTGTTTCCTCTTTGCCCACTCAAAGCCTCGAGAGATTTTGTTGTACATTACCTTGAACTCAGCATTTCAGCCTGAATTATTAGTATCAAATGTGAGGCTGAAGACTTAGTTGTGCGCTTTCTTTCCTTATCATTTAGAGCCTTAGAAAACGTGATCTGTCTTGCATGAATCCCTGGGGTGCCCCCTATCAAAGAATCTGCCTCGTAAGATATATCTGTTTATCTCTCATCTTTGTTTTATTTCTAAACCAGCTCTTTCTTATACTTTTAAAGAGCAAATTTAAGGACCTTTTGGTCCTTAAATACTTTTACAACCTAGTAAAAGGATTTTAATGGAATTTAAAAATTTCTGTCAGGTCCTTTTGTCCACATATTAATCTACCTCTCCACCTCCATAACACTCTAAGGGTTTGACCAGTCATCATTTCTACTTAAATCATTTTGTCTTTTTTCCTCCCCATCTTAGACAGGCTATTGGCTCGCTAGTGTAGAACATATCTTGTGATGAAACTCGTGCTAGCTGATCCCCCACCGTGCAATGCAGAGAGAGGTGTACACATTTGCTTGTGGACCACACTTTTCCCTGGAGTGCCTTCCAGTTCATGAGAGGCAGCTAGCTGCCCTGGTGATTTATTTATACCTAGTTTGTCAATCAGGTCTAGAGTATCCTGTTTCTTTGCCATTTTTTGATCTGATTACTTCTGACTTCTCTATTTTGAAAGACAACTTTGTAGTAGGAATCTCCCCAAAGTTCCAGAGTAGAAAGCAAATAATGCATTAACCTCCCTCATCACTTTTTTCCCTGGAATTTACTTCCTTAACAGCAAGCATCAAGAGGTGGCCTTGATTCTCTAGCCAGTGCTGCCATTGATTACCATAGCAATTTGTTAATTTTTGAAGTTTATAAATTTCTTAAAGGTATTTTAAAAATTATTTTTGGCTGATGTGCTGTCTTTAGACATGGCTTACTTCAGGGGCCACCCTCTTCATCTTTCTAATCATGCCTGTTCTCTGTGGTAACTTCCTTATTCTCCCAGTTAATGTAGGAAAACATTTCTAGAACAGGGATGTTTATAGGTATTTCATTAAAAAAAAATTCAACATTCAAATAGACTTGAGAAATCTTTTGGGCTAAGCAAACAAAGTTTCTTGAGAGGGTGCTTCATAAAGCCTAGAGACGCTAACATGCTTTGTGAGTCTCTGAGAAAGAGAAATCATTTCATGTTTCCCAAATTTATTTACGTTGGGACTCTTCTCCCTCTTGACTTGCTCCACCACAAATCAGGGGTAAGGAACACTGCATAGGGAACTACCTTTGAGAAACACCAGCAACAGAATTTTAGTTAGAGCTCATGGATCCTTTGATGTTGGCATTTACTTATCTGAGATTTCCTATGAGATATTTATAAGAAGTTGCTAAGATTTGTGCTTATTATGGGCTCCTAAAAATATTTTTACATTTTTAACCTAATAATACTAAGAAATTTGGTATAAATTGTAGGCAAAATAATACGCCAATCCCTCACTCCCCTAAAAATATGTCTATGTCCTAATCCCTGGAACCTGTGGATATGTTAGCTACGTGGAAAAGAAGAATTAAGGCTGTGGATAGAATTAAGGTTGCCAATCAGGTGACCTTAAAATAAGATTATCTTGGATTATCCAGGTACACCCAGTGTAATCACAAGGGTTCTTAAAAATGGAAGAGGAAGGCAGAATAGTGTCAGAGGGAGACATGACTAGAGAATAATGGTCAGGGAGAGATAATGTTGATGGCTTTAAGGATGGAAGTGGCCATGAACCAAGGGATCTGGGTACCCTGTAGAGGCTGGAAAAGGTGAGGAACTGGATTCTCCCCAAGAGCCTCCAGAAGGGAATTCAGCTCTGCTGACATCTTGATTCTAGCTTAGTAAGACCCATTTCAGACTTCTGATCTCCAGAATTTTCAGATAATAAATGTTCATTGTTTAAGCCACCAAGATTATGGCAATTTTTTACAACAGTCATAGAAAACTAGTACAGTACCAAACATGAGTTGCTACCTGATAAACATTCTATCACCAGAAAATTAAAATTAATATTGTCATTTTAATATTCTTTGGTACAACCTACATAGCTCTATGAGTTGGAATGTTACTTAAACTTTCTGAGCCTTAGGGTTTTTTGTTGTTAAATAAAATGAGAATGATAGTTACTCCTTGATAGTGTATGGATTAAGTAAGTTCATCTCTGCACCAAGATGAAGAAAACTTTATTTCTTGGCAGCTAGTAAAATAATCCCTATTACGGAGAGACCCTCCTTGTTTCGGAAGTGCCTTTATTAGGAAGAGAAAGGAAAAGGAATCCAGGAGCGTGGTGGTAAAGACAGAAATGGGAGGGAAGAAAGATAAAGGATGTTGTGTTCTGGGTGAAAAACAAATCCTCAGTTAAGTTTACAGAATCCCAAGATGCTTGATGAGATTGGATGTCTTGTGAAAAGTGGTAAATGGTTCAATTTCTGTGTCTTGGTTGATCTTGGGGGTTTGGTGAACCAAAGACAGCACACATACCTGCAGGGGTGTGGAGCTACAGGGTCCCTGAGACTGCAGGGCCACAGGAGTTCCCCCAAATCTTGGGAGGACATGGGCTATGCTTAGGTCATGCAGCTTATGGTGGACAACAGGGTGTCAGAGAAATTTCAACTAGACTAGGGAGCAGGCTGAGCGCCCAGCCTACATCTGAGTGAAGCACGTGAAGTTCTTAGTCCAGCGTCAGCCACAAATGCTCACTGTTGGTGGGTTCGCTGTCACAATGCAGTCCATTTGCATATATCTCTGCAGCAGACACCATGGCCAGTCCACTCCTCAGCATCGCATCCAACAGATTTCCTTTCCCAGGGAGCTCTGAAGTCACTTTAACAGGAAGGAGTCCTATGTGAAACCCATTTATGTAAAGCCTGTCTGATGTACCTTCACATCCCCCTTGGATGATTGAAAGCCTTGTTATCACTAACAGACAAAGCTGGCATTTTTGAAAAGTAATGAACTTCATTCCACTGACATGAAGCCTTGAGGAGAACGTCCTGGGAGATGAAACTCTCTGGAACCTGGACAGGGTATGAGCAGTTTCTGCTTCTGTGGCTGCAGCCTGGCTCTAATGATGGGAGAGCAGCTGTGGAGTTGCTTAATGGCCACGTCAGGCTGGGCCTGCCCGGAGCGCTCTCTGAGCCTCCCTCCGTCTCTAATGAACAGTGCTGTGGGCAGGCAGTGATTCATTGGGCTCCTGCCTCATTAGAATGTCAAGCAAGGTTCAGCTGCCTCAAATCATTTGTGCAAACGAGGCAGGTTGAAATTATAAATAAATACAATAGCAAAAGGTTAGTGTATATGAAGGAACTCTTCTCCTTTCTCTGAATTGACTTGGCTTTACTCTTTCTGGTATATGTCATTTAGTACCAAGTTCAAGTGTACAGGAAACTAACCTAATCAAGTTATAACAGAACTTAATTTGTATTTCTAGCCTACATTCTTTCAAGGTCTCCCACTAACATTTTCCTCTGGATGGGCATCTAGAGGATTCTGTACCTGTAATAGTGAGACATGGGAAGGAGTGTTTGCTTATCAGGTGTTGTCACCACTCCACCCTGACAACCTCTGAGGGGTCTTCATTCTTGTCTAGTCTTCAGGGATCAACCTATTCAGGTCTTTGTCTCAATAGCAAGGCCCCTCAGGTGTGCCAGTGATCTGTGCTGTGAATGTCTGGCTTCATAAAATATTCTACTGCTCCCCAAACACTCAGGCTAGCAGTCTCAGGCTGTTTCAGGCCCATCTGCCTTGGCCTCTCATGCTGTAGGCATCCTTCGGCCTGCCCAAAATAGTTTGTGTTATAGATAAAATAACAGAAACTGATTCTGGCTATTTAAACAGAAAAAGGAATGTATCAGAAGTTTAACAGGTGGCTCACAGAATTAATGGTAAACTTGGAGAATTACACGCAGGAAAATTAGCCAAAACCAGCAAAGGCAAGGCAGCAGGGACCACAGTGATGGACCCTCCCTGTGGAAGGACCTGATTGGCCAAGGTTGGGTCATGTGCTCTTGTACTGGCTGCAGTACTTACTTTCATCTTCCGTAAAAGAATGTACACACAGTGGGGGAGTTCCCTAAAATCAGAAGAGGGTTTAGATGCTACACTGGTAAGATATGGTAAATTCAATAAATAATGTCCTTTCAATAGACCATGCTAGTCGGATAGTTCAGGGGCTCAAATGATACTACTCAAGTGTTAAACCCTGGGCTCTGGGCTCTTGGACTAGACGTAAGGGCAGCAGAAGAAATATCTGTGTGCTGAGCTTGGGCCACAATCCTGAGATGGCCTTGAAGACCCTACACAAACCCTTATGTGATGTGGGGGGCATCATGATTGGTATAACCAAGAACTGTGTGGATATGCCAGAGAGCTGGTGGCCATATGGAGGCCTTCAATGGGACAAGGAGGCACTATTAGTGTCTGTACAGATGGACTGTGAGAAATGGATAAGAATGCAGACATCATGCCACAAGCCAGTAATGATATGGGACACTGACCAGAGGCCTTCCCTACCCTGGCACTTCAGAACCACTGAAGTCCCATCCTGGGTACCTAGAAGCAACACCAAGTAAAAGAGAGAGACCCTAGAATGGCTGAGATGTTTCTGCCCCTACTGGAATAGGACACCAAAATACAAAATAAAAATGGTCTAGTTAAAAAAAAGAAGAAAAGAAAAAAATTTGAACTATTTTGCCTACCAGAATTTATGAACAGGTCATAATTATTTTATATCAAATCATTAACTACTTGTAAGAATTTGAAAGGCAACTGCCCAAAGGGAATTCGTTTCCTATTGACTAGGAAAGGAGAAAATGTAAGCTATGGGATATAATTGTTGGTGGAACTCTGTGGGAAGACAGATCTAGGAGAGGAAAGGTGGATTTTCACTCTGTGACAGCGGGAGGCCAGCTCTGAGCAGGGAAGAGGGTTTAACAGACACCGATGTGTTAAAATGCAGATGATACAGGCCAAGCACTTCATCAAATCCAGAGCTGTGAATTAACCTTTACAAAATGAATGGCTTTTTCAGTGCTGAATAAAAGTCCCAGTGAAACAGAGGAGGAAAATGCTGGAACCATGCTCTAAATCTGAGTAAGATGGTGACCTTTGCATTCTAATTGCTTGCAGCTATCTTAATATGACGTTTGGCATTTTTAACCTTGCACATGAAAAAATAACAAATTTTAGAAAAAAATGCTGAGGTTAATAAGCTTCTCCCCAACAAAACCAGATTCCCTCTAGCTGGATAGTATAACAATAAAGACTGCATTTTGACTACTTGACTTTTACCGTGGTGTAGATATTTAATTGGTCAATGGTCCCACACTATGAAAAATGGTTTATTGAAAGGGCATCTATTGCCATCGCTTCGTTGAAGAGACCAGAGTTTTGTGGTAAGTTAATTTACCAGCTTTTTGTCATCATTTGAAGGTTTAAACAAGAGACTATGAGAAGCAGTGACATGTATGAGAAGAAGCACTTGACTTTGGATCAGAGCTCCCAGAGTCCTGGGCTGAATATGCTATTTAGTATCAGTGTGGCCTTAACCTCTCCTTCTCTAAAATAAAATAATAATACTTGTCCAAATTATCTCACAGGATTGTTTCTGCAGATCCATTGGACAGTGCTTATTAAATGCTTGTGGCATTAGCTACGCATAAGGGATTAAACTTAGAATAACTTGAATTCATGGTTTAGCAAGAAAAGCAAAGATTTAAGTCCCAGCTCTGCATCTTACTGGCTGTGTGGCTCCTCTGCATCTTGCCTTCCTCATTATAGAATGGGGATCATAATTGCTACGTTTTAGAGCTATTGGTGAATATTAGAAATATAGAGAAGATCCTATAGAAGGATCACAAGCACACATCTACCAAAAAAATGCATAAATATTCTAAGATTGACCACATACTATTTTTTCTATTGTATTTGAGGTATTCCTTCCAATGCATAATTATGTGCTCAGGGCTTGCCCTGGGGGAGACCAAATTCTCAGGCAACACTCTGGAATAGGCATGACAAGTCCCATTACAAGGATGGCCCTGTGGGCTAAGAGGGTGATGGGTGACCTTTGCACTCTTCATGATACTTTGCTTGTATTTTAGGGGAAGAGCTTACAGTGGAAACATTCTTGCCATTCTAAAACCCTTGGTTTAGGGAACTAATGTGCTCTTTTCTTAATTTATCTGTTCACTCATTTAATTCATGCATTCATCCACTCATTCATTCATTATTCATTTAAAAATGTATTGCAAGTCTTTGTCTTTTATATGAGAAATATTCTCCTATATCTCCCAGGAGATTGTGAGTATAAGAAAATATTAGGCTAACAGCTAGAACAAGCCAGTTAATTTATAAAATCAGAGCTTTTTAAAAATCACCAAATGGCTAAATATGAAAAAGAAAAAAATAAATAAAAACCTAAATGAACTACATTCCATAAGGTGGCAAACTCTTTGTAGAGACAAGATCCGTAGCTGCTTTCCTTGTTGGCAGAGAGATGTGAAGAGGAAGAGTCCCTCATAGAAGGAGATGCAGGGAAGGCAGGTGGAACTTTGACAAACCTTTAATGGCTGAATGTGGGCTGGCATCAGGATTAAAATTCCAAGGAGTCCTAGCCACAGATGAGGTTTTAACACATACCCAAATGGGTGACTGGGGGTATTTGCCAAGGGTGCAGGGCAGGGCAGGGCTGGGCAGGAGACAAGCCCTCTCAGGCATTCCAGATCTTCGCTAAGCACACTGCAGTGGCCTTCCAAAGGCAAGAGCAGGACAGCAAAGTAGGGAGAGGTCTCAAAGTGCAGAAAACTGGAGAGAAAAGAGAGTTACTAGAAACCCAAAAAGCTGACAGTTGGACTGGAAAGCCAAAAATGACCACCAGAATCCTGCCAGTGCTCAGATCCCAAGCCTTTCTGAAGCAGAACTCCTGATCCTCCCTTCAAAAGATTGGAAAATGTGGTAAATTGCATTCAACTAAAGCTGAAGCAGAACCTAGACCTGGCCATTAAATTGGCCTTGCACAACTCCCTTCTAACACATACTAGTAGCTTGTCAAGACTTTTCCTGTTCTTTTTCTGGGGGTAAATGTGATTTTACAACTTTCATACACAATGCTAGGTATTCAATAAAAATATTATAATACACAAATAAGAGCAAGAAAGTGAGAATCATGGTCAGAAGAGGAAATAGTTAATAGAAGTAGACACGAGATGGCCAATTATCAGACAGGACTTCAATATAACTATAATAAAATTGTTAAGATGTAGTGGAAAAAGTGAACATGCTGAACTGAGGGGAATTTCAGCAGAGAGGAAGTATTAAAAAAGAGTTAATGAAAATGCTAGAAAAATATATCATAAATGTAGAATTCATTTAATGGGCTTCATAACACACTGGTCAAGCAAAGGTAAATTTTAGTAACTTGAAGAATGGAAATTATCCAAACTGAAAAACACAGAGGTAAAAGAATAAGAAGAAAGAGCATAGCATCTGAGATACATGGAATAATAGTAAATGGTCTATCACACGAGTAATTTGTGTCCCAGAAGCAGATGAGAGAGAAAATTGGGTGAAACAATTTTGAACAGATAATGGCCAAGAATTTTCCCAAATTGCTAAAAGACATAACCCACAGACCCAAGAAGTTCAGTGAACCTCAAGTAAAAAAAAAAAGAAAAAAAAAAGAAAACCACACCCTGGCACATCATAGTTAAAATGCTGAAAATCAAAGATAAATAAATATCTTAAGAACAGGCAGAAAAAGAAGACACACCAACTTCAATGGAACAAAAATAAGTTTTAGAACTGATTTCTTGGAAATAATGGAGGCCTGAAGATAGTGGAACATCTCTAAAATGCTGAAAGAAAAAAAAATGTCAACCTAGAATTCTATATCAATGAAATTATATTTAAAAGTTAAATCAAAATAAACATATTTTCATTTATATAAACAATGGAAAAAGTCATTGCCAGAAAAACTGTCCTAAAGAAATATCTAAGGAAGTTTTTCAGAGAAAGCGAAAATGATACCAAAAGAATGTCCAAATCTATATTAAGAAATGCAGAGGGCTTCGCTGGTGGCGCAGTGGTTGAGAATCTGCCTGCCAATGCAGGGGACACGGGTTCGAGCCCTGGTCTGGGAAGATCCCACATGCCGCGGAGCAACTAGGCCCGTGTGCCACAACTACTGAGCCTGCGCGTCTGGAGCCTGTGCTCCGCGACAAGAGAGGCCGCGATAGTGAGAGGCCTGCGCACCGCGATGAAGAGTGGCCCCCGCTTGCCGCAACTAGAGAAAGCCCTCGCACAGAAACGAAGACCCAACACAGCCATAAATAAATAAATAAAATAAAATATGTATGTTATCTCTTAAAATAAATAAATAAATAAATGGATAGCAACAATAAATGTTTAAAAAAAAAAAAAAAGAAATGCAGAGCACCAAAATGGGCAAATATGAGAAAAATCATGAAAAATTATTTTTAAACTGTTATAGAAATATTTTAAAGACTTTATACACATGCCACACTTATATATACATAGATACATATTTTAAGAGGTTATGAACTTTAAAGCAAAACTAATAAAGTATCTTTAGTTTTATAGTATGTATAGAAGTAAATTATAAAACAAGAAAAGCACAAAGAGCAGAAAGAAAATGGAATTAAACTGTTGTAAGATTCTACATTGTTTATGAAATAGTTTAATATTTGAAAATAGACTGTGAAAAGCTAAAGTTGAATACTGTAGTCTCTAGAACAAGCAGTAAAAAATAAACACAAAGGGTTTTATTTAGAAATTCCATAGAAGAGGTAAAATGGAATACTAAAAAATACTTGATTGACCCAAAAGAAGGCAGAAAAGAGGGAATCAAAGAACAAAAAACACATGGAACAAATAGAAATCAAATATATAATTATATCAACAATTACACTAAACGTGAATGGATTATTCTGTAAAGCATTATGCAAACATACTTCAGTAATGATAAAAACAGCTGCTAATTTTATTGAATGTTTATCACATGTCAGACATTCTGCTAACCCATTTGTGCTTTATCTTGTTTACTCCTTACAATGGCCTAGGTATTATCTGCATCAACATTTCGTGCATGTGAAAACTCAGATTGGGTATCGTCATTGTCCACTGTTACATAGCCCTAAGAGGCAGAGCCAGTATTCAAACCCAGGATGTATGACTTCTGAACTTACACCACTTAGTTATTCTGAATGTGATATTGATAATGGATGCTGATGATTAAGAAAAGAATAGTTACTGCCAAGTCATACCTGTGGTGCTTGACATCCCATGAGAGGGAATACACTGGCCATGATGATCATTATTCCAGGGAAAAGATTTAGCTTGGAAACCCATATTAAAAATATAAATTGTTAAGTATATATATTTCAGAATGCAGTATACACCGGTACTTATATTCATGGTAACATGAATTTAAGTTCAGCCAATCCTGTGGCACTGTCCTCTAACACACAGCTCATATGTGACATCAAAGCTTCATTAATCTTAATTCTACCTGTTCAGAATCTGATGTGGCTAAGATATAATGCCATATACCCTTGTAATAATTGTAAGAAAGGTTTTGCTAGAGAAATTAGCAAACGGGTCAGAGAGGCCCTTTGGTTTCACTTTGGTGGGGTGTAGACACATCACTGCCCACATACTAGAATCACTCACTCTGGGCTCTGCCCCCGTTCCCTGGGGTTTAACTTCAATTCTGTTGTAGCCTTCAACTCACTGCTGGGCTGTGCAACCTCCCCTCCTGGGATCAACAAGACTTTGGGCTCTAGCCAGGCTGTCATCTCAGAAGCAGAGAAGCAGGCCTGGGTGTGTGGCTATGAGCACTCTCGTGCAGATGAGGGCCGAACGGGCTGCAAGGGAAAGTTACAAGTGTGTTGTCCAAGGGAGAAAGGGCAGGAAGAAGTGTGAGCAACAGAACATCTGCAGAATGCAGGGAGGAAGTGAGGGATCTCAGAAGTCAGATTCCTCTGAGGAAAAGGAGGATATTAGCCAGGGTTCTTCAGAGAAACAGAACCAACAGGATGTGGTGTGTGTATATATAAGTACAAATATATACATAAATTACGTATTGTATATTGTGTACAAATTATGTATATATATTGTATATACATACATATATGAAAAAATGTATATGGATTTATTATAAGAACATGGCTCACATGATGATATGGAGGCTGAGAAGTCCCGAGATCTGCAGTTGGTAAGCTGGAGACCCAGGAGAGCTGATGGCATGGTTCTCATAGCTCTAGTCTGAAGGCTCCGAGACCCAAGAAGAGCCCATGTTTCAGTTCAAGTCCAAAGGCAGGAAAAAACCAATGTCCCAGCTCAACAGTCACACAGGGGGAGCTCCCTTTTACTCAGCCGTTCTATTCAGGTCTTCAATGGATCGGATGAGGTCGCCCACATTAGGGAGGACAATCTACTCTACTCAGTCTACAAATGAAATGTTCATCTCATCCAGAAACGTGCTCACAGACACACCAAAGTAATGTTTGACCAAATGTCTGGCCGCCTTGTGGCCCAGTCAAGTTTGGCACATAAGATTAACCAGAGGACGGAAACTTTTCTGGAGCTCTTGTGCCCTTGTTCTCAAGTAAGAAGGGTAAGAATATTTGAGGTCATGTCTCCTCGCCCTACATGGTTCCCTTATTATTTTTATAGGAACTATTTGATACATATAGATGAAAATATTTAACACATATAAATTATGAAGTACGCTTAGAAAATGAATCACACCGTCCCCAACAAATAACAAGTGTAAATGTCTTCTCAATTCTAGCGATGCATAACTAAGCCCCTAACGTCATGTTATGGGGGAAGAGAAACAGCACAGGTAATTTTCACATGAAGCTTTGAAAGCCACAAAAATGTGGCTGTTTTGAATTAGGCTTCAGGGTCAGACTGCCCCAGAAGATAATGGAATATTTGTTTAGACATCTTAAGATACACTCGGGGCAGCTTCCTGGGGACCAGCAGTTAGAGCATCACTCATCTTTCTCCAAGGTTACTCCATGGGCGGCCCTGTGATACCACATGGGCCTCCTCCCTGCAGTACCGCGTGGTGTGTGCCCTCGTAGGGCTTCATTGATCAAAGGTACCTCAGTGATCAGTTAGGAGGTATAAAGCGTCCTAACAGTGCAATGCCATGTGGTAAATGCTCTCTAAATGCTTACTCATACTATCGTTATTATTTCACGTGAATACCAATACATTAGCAGAGGAAAAGGCCCTGGCCAGGGTCCCTTATCCAGGATCTTGTGTTCCCTAGTGCAGTCCTCCCTAGAAAGGACCATCAGAAAATGTGAAAAATGCCCTTATTTTAGGTAATTACGAAGTTGAGGTGCTGGGAAGTTGTTTGTCAGCAGCAGCAAACAGTTTTCTAACTAATAGCTGCTTTCTCGGCCCATCCTGTGAAGTTACTGCAGGCTTTTCAAAGCAGCACAGAACCTGGCAGAGACCAGAGGCTCACAAAATATTTGCTGAGCAGATGAATGAGTTGAATGAACGAATCCTAAAGTGCAAATAACAAATATTATGTTTTTCTTGCTTTCATTCACACTCACCACCTCAACTCAAACTTAAAACACTGGGAACATGAGAAAGGATCCAGGAATTTGAAATGGAGTGCCTTTAAACATTATAGTCAGGAGACAAGAGAGTCAGGGCTGATTATCCTGCAACAGGGAAAATGTCCGTGCCATCATATTTGTGATCCACTTAGCTGCAGTATTTCAAGATTCTCTGGTTTCAAAATGTCGCTGTGTTTCAGTGATGCCGCTTCCTTTTAGCATTGCTATTTTAAGTCTTTTCCCCACCCCCATCTCACCTCACGGATATCTCTGAAAGTCACAGGGAGAGACTATTCTGGAAAATGCCCTTACCAAATGATGATAATATACTAGGTTGCCCTATTTTTAACTGCTTTCTTATTTTAGAACAGAATTTTTCTACTGGAATCTTGAAAACCCTCATGAAACACTGAATTGGAATGATTCCTGACATGGGCAGATAAGTCAAGCATTAGAGCATTTATCAGTTTTCTTTTGCTGTGTAACAAACCATTCCCAAACTTCACGCAGGTCAGTGCTTTGGGCTGGGCTCACCTGGGCACTTCTGGTCTAGGTCAGGCTTGACTCTTCTTAAGTGGACTTACTGATGTGTCTGATGGGCCAGCTGAGGCTGGTTAGTTTACAGTGGCCTGGGATGGGGCAGCTGGGTTGATGAGGGCCTGTCTCCATGTGTAGTTTATTCCAGGCTTTTTCACATGACAGTCTTGGGGTTCCAAGGACAGTAAGAGGGCACGACCCAAAGCACAAGCACTTCTCAAGTCTCTGCGTATGTCCTATTTGCTACCATCCCCTGGTCCAGCTCAGAGTCAGCATGGGAGGGATTACCGAAGGGCAAGGATATGGGGAGGAATGAACAAACGGGGAACCGTTACTGCAACGATCTGTGTTTTAAAATATAGTCTAAGATGCATGGGGATCCAGAAGGCCCAGATTTGTCACTGTGAAGCCATCTCATCAGAAACAGAAATATGACTCCAGAGCCTGTCCTTCTGGGCATTCAGATGCTCCTGTTTCTTCACTTCCTCCCCCACGCCTCCGTTCCGCCCCTTCCTCCTGACTGTATTCTGTGGCTTCATCACTCTCTGCTTCCCGATATTTTTCTATTCAGGCAGCCCTGCAAGCGCCTGGCAGGGATGATGAATGAGCCTGACTTCCTGGGCGACATGACTGTCCAGAAACACAGCCTGGAGCATGCACAATGCAGCAGCTTCCGCGCACAATGCAAATGCCGGAATGTGCTGTGGGGTTGGACAGAGGTCACTGCTGCAGAAACAGAGCCCCATTTGAGACTAGCCTTCTAGGCTATAGCCAGCTTTGCTTAATTAGAGGCATAAGCAAATAGGTACCCTGGGGTAGCTTCTGGATTGTCTCAACAGACTAAAATGTGTAAGTGAAAAGGCTGCATGCAATTAAGCAAAATTCACTGTGATCTGGCTGTCTGGGTTAGTTCACTCAAATTATATTTAAAGAATCAAAGAACCATAAGGAGAAGCAGAAGCATTGGCTGCCATTATAAATCTGATAAGTGTCTTTGATCACGGAAAACTTTCTTACCAAACAGGCTCTGAGCATCCGATTACCTATGGATTTATTTACAAAGTGAAATGAGCTCTCAGTGGTCTTCATTACTAGCGTGCTCAATAAAAAGATCAACTAATCAATGGCGAGTGCTGGTTTCACATGGTACAGTACAGATAAATTAGAACAATATAGACCCTGCCCTTGCAGAGCTGACACGGTAGCAGATCACACTGGTACAAAGAGAGTAGATAGATACGATACCAAGAACAACAATAATAAATACAATATTCAACATCAACTAGGTACTAGGGCTGTACTGGGTACTTTACATATATCATTGAGTCTAATCTTTACAACTAATGATGAGGTGGCCATTACCATCTCAAACTGCCAAGGAAGAAAACCAGGTCTCTGAGGCGACAGGCAAATACACAAGGTCACAAAGCTGGAAAAGTTTGAGTCCTAAACTCAAACTCAGGCCTGAGTTTGACTCCAATTCTTCCACAATACACTATCTCTTGTGATAATAAATGGTCAGAGAAGGCAATGCAAATATTTCCGTGACACTCACTAAACCACTGATTGAGGGCCAGACTTGAGCCAGGCAAGGATGCTGGAGGTTTGAATAGAGGGCCAGTCCTTAAGAAGCTCAAGCCTGGTGAGAGGGACAGTCAGAAATGCAATACTGTCTGTCTATAATCAGTGCAAACCCGAGTCTGTGGTTATGGAAGACGTTAGAGCAGAAACAAAGCACAGACCAAAAAGTTTGTTTTTCCTTCTGATTTCCTCCAGCCTTTCTCTAGTACAGATATAGTATTTCCTTCCGGGGAAAGCCTTGGGACTGTCAACTGTGTTACAAATGTATTAAACTAGACTAACCCCATAGTTCTTGCAACTACTGAAATCAAGAGAAAAAAGCAAGAGAAACTAACACCAGCCACTGACTATTTTTAAGATATCTTCTGGCTCTAAATTTATTCTGTTTTTAAAAGAACTTTAATGACTCTTATCTCATTTGATTCTTTTACTATCTCTGCAGTGTTATCAACATTTTGCAGACAACAAAACAAACAGAGAGAGGTTAAAATTCTCAAGGTGACTGTTTTAGTTTGCTAGGGCTGCCGTAATAAAACACCCCCAACTGGGAGACTTAAATAAGACATTTATTTTCTCACAGTTCTAGAGGCTGGAAGTCCCAGATCAAGGTGTCGGCAGGTTTGGCTTCTCCTGAGGCCTCTCTCCTTGGCTTACAGATGGTGTCTTCTTGCTGGGTCCTCACATGGTCTTTCTTCTGCTCTGTACATGTCTGTGTTCTAACCTCCTCTTCTTATACGGACACCAAACATATTGGATTAGCATCCACTCTAACGATTCCATTTGAACTGAATTGCCTCTTTAAAGGCTCTATCTCCAAATACAGTCAAATTCTGAAGTACTGGGGTTAAGCGGCTTCAATATATGAATTGGGGGTGGGGCACAATTCAGCCCATAATAGTAACCCAGATGTGGAATGTTGGAGCCAACATGTAAGACATTTCTGCTTCCACTTGAAGTCACTTGCTCATTTACAACTCAGGTGTCTTCTCTTCCCTGAATAAGCTGACTCTTTTCCTCTAATCTTGGTTTATTTCATACTGTAGCTTATCTGAAAAGACTTAGACCATCCTTCCCTCCTATCTGTATGTAAAAATATACCCATTTCGTAGCACAGTTGAAATCCCATTTTTTTCATGAAGGCACCTGATTCCACAGTTCGAAATAATTATTTCCTCACAGGAAACCCCACTGGCAATTCTATTCTCTTGCAAGACTTTCAACTTTCTACTTTGTAGAATAAATGTATGTTTATCTCTCTTGTTCTAAATATATAAGCTCTCAACTGTATCTTTCCATGTTTCTTTGAGAGCACACTCTGAATGAGACATAGTCCTAGGTGCTGTAGTGAACAAGACACATAAGATCCCTTCTTTCTGGAACTTTCATCTTAGTTTGGAAACAAATAATACACAAATAAATAAATAAATTAGACTATTTTAAATAGTGCCAACTCATAAGAAGAATAAAACAGGAAACAAATAAAGAATGACTGCAGGTGGGGTGGGGAGTCCAGTTCGATTGCGTTTGACAAGCAAGAGCTCTCTGGAGAGATGTTTTAAGCTGAATCTAAATGATAAGAAGATGTCAGCCAAGTGAAGACTGGGAAGAGGGCTCCAGACAAAGAAGCAGCAAGTATGAATATTCTTAAGTGGGAAAAAAACTGGTATACTTAAGGACAGAAGTCATGTGACTGCAACAGAGCAAGTGAGAGATTCGGGGATAAAATTCAGCAGGCACCAGACACATCTGTCCTTGTGGTCCCAGCAAGGAAGCTGAATAGTGTTCTTCATGTAATGAGAAGTGCAATAGTCCCCCCGCCTTGTCCACAGTTTCAGTTACCTGCAGTCAACTTTGCTCCAGAAATATTAAATGGAAAATTCCAGAGATAAACTATTCATATGCACACCATTCTGAGGAGCATTATGAAATCTCCCACCATCCTGCTCCATCCCACATGGACGTGAATCATCCCTTTGTCCAATGCAACCCACCCACCGGTCACTTAGTACACATCTTGGTTATCAGAGTGACTGCCCCAGTATTGCAGTGCTTGGGTTCAAGTAACCCTTGTTTTACTTCATAATGGCTCGAAAGAGCAAGAGTAGTGATGCTGGCAATTCAGATAATCTCTTACTGTGCCTAATTTAGAAATTAAACTTTATCATAGGTATGTATGTATAGGAAAAAACATAGTATATATAGGAGTCAGTACTATCCGCAGTTTCAGGCATCCCCTGGGGGTCTTGGAACGTATGCCCCATGGATAAGGGGGGACCACTGTACCTCTTGGATGGAGTAGATGTTTAACAAATGTCTTCAAATGCTAATTAAATTAAGCCTGCCCAGGATTTGATTGTTCTGGTAACCTGGGTGAACTAGTCTACATAAAAATAAGGAAATTATGGTCAATAGCTCTACGTGGCCTGTGTTTCAGTTACAGACTTTAGATTTTTATCAGTTGTCAGGACCTAGATCAAATAATTCCCTGTATCTTCCACAAGGAGTCTGATTTTTTGTTAGTGTTAAGTAATTTAACATTGTTACATTTTCATTAATTAGCTGAAGATTTTAAGATAGCAAGATCTTAAGATATTAATCCTCCAAGATAGCAATAAAATATTTCCCAAATACCTGATGGCAAATATTAGGTTTCTTCTCCAGTTCAAGATGCAAGTGCATGATTTCATGCAAAACTTTTTCATAGTTGAAATAACTATTGTGATTATCCATCTTTAGAACCGAAATATCTTTGATTCTTGATGTGACCTTCATTTCTGGCTGGGCTGAAATTCTGTTAGGGAGAGGGATATGAATGCAAAAGTACTATTTTCAGGAATAAATAGTAGCATCTTTTCTATTCTCTTAAACACAAGATAAAATGTAGCATGCTGCAGGTGTAGAGCTCTCTTCACAGTACAAGAAGGCTGGAGAAAAATCATTTCCACATTAGAATTGAGATGATTCATCATTTTTCTCTTCATGAATCTCATAGAAATATGTTTGCCCTGAATATCTTCTCTAAGCAAAGTTGCAAGGTTTGTAACTACTAAGAGTCTTGGAAAAGAAACACATTTATTCTGAAAATTAGAAACATATATTCATCCATTCACATCCCCTAAAAGAAGAAAATTTGCAAATTATCTCTACTTTATTGTCCTTAGCACAGAAGTCCTTTTTTTTTTTTAACCCAGCAAATAAAATTGAGTAGAGAGGCAAAAATGTGAATTTGAAAGGACATTTGGTTTTAGAATTTCACTTGAATTCTTTAAAAACATAGATACTGAAGTATATTAAATAAAATAGTGCACCCTTTACATTCTTTAATCCAATTGCTTCTACAATTTAACAATTATATTTGGGTAGAACAGAGGAGGAGTTAGGTGATCTTTTATTATGGGTGATGCTGAAGGAACCAAATTAATGCATCACCATTTAGGTCTGCAGGGGTTCTTTCAGCAAGTAAAGATTGCTTCCTATAAAAAAGAAACAAAAGGGAAATTAAAATATCCAATCAGATCTACAAATTAAGGGCACATGTGAATAATGGCTACAAATTGTTCTATTTTTTGGTTGCTGTTTCAAACATCTTGCTATATTTAATGAATCTGGTCACTTCCCTTCATTTTCTCAATACCTCTCCCATGTACAAGCCAACTTTTTTGTTGGGACTGCTTGAGCTTAATTCGCCAACATCTACTAATGCCCAGTTATCTACCACTGTATGAGTCCTTCAAATTGCAGCAATACTTGGGCCCATGTATGTGATCTTGAAAGCTACAAACACATCACAAGGTATCAAGGTGAGAACAAGAAAAAGGAAAAGTGAAGCTTGCTGCTTCCCAAGCCTATTAATCCTGAAGATACAACCCTGCACCTTATGTGATTTAGACACCAGGTCAGTACATTTAGTGTGTTGTTCAGTCCACACAGGGGCACGTCATCTTACTGCACCCAGAGCAGGTTAATTGCAATGAGAATCTAAAATTCATTTAAGTGATATTTTGCATTTCTATTGGACAAAATCTACCAGCTGATCCTGTCCCCATGAGTTGTGAAATAACCTACCCAGTAAAAAGCCAAGCCCAGAAAGAATATCCAGTGATTTCTTTGTCAATATCTAAGCTTCAGATAAGTTTTTTTAGACACTGTAAAGTAAGATCATCTGAGATACCTCTCTTATCTCTTAAAGCAGACATTGCGAAGAATCATTGCCTATTCTCAAAAAACACCTCTTGGGGCCACTTTTACTCAATGGGACTTGTCACTACTCTTAGCCAAAATGGTTTTTGCTATGATTGTAGAAATGAACTCGCTTAATGGTTCCCAAGCTGAAGGAAGACATCTGGTAAGGATTACTTTGATTAGTTGTCTCTCTTTTACCATTTTAATAACATTAACTTGACAGGAGTGGGGTGCCATTTGAAACTTAAAAGTCAATCCTTTAAAATTCATCAAAATGTAATTCATCTGGAAACAAGTATTAAAGTAAAAACAGGGATATTGAATTAAAATAATTTGGACCTTTTTATTGTATTTTAACACAAACTGGAAAAAAAATTTAGGAGAAAATAAAGACAAAGACGGGATTAAAGATTTTGAAAAGCTACCAGAAAGCATAAGAACAAAATTTCTCTCACTCTCTACAGGTCTGATAGTATAAAAAGCTGGGACTCATGACTGTTCCGGTGATAATAAATTTTATTTATGTTTAAAATAAAAAATAAGCAAGCCTGTAATTTAAGTTGTGCAGAGATGCATAAAGAATGTTATGCTCACTGAGACATTCAAGGAAAGGAAGACTGACAGGTAATAAAACAATATCTGTTGGGGTTTTTAAATTATTTCTCTATTACATAAAACAGGCTAATTTAAAGTGCTTACTTTTCTGGGATCACACAGAATTCCTGGAAAAATTAATTTACAGTGGAGAGAAATAGGCTTTTTTTTCCCCAAAAAAATAGCTTAAATTGACATTTGCCTTCTTCACTTAAAGGAGTTATTGAAATGGCTAGAAATGGAAGAGTTTCAAGTGATTAAAACCTCTCCATCTTTGTCACTCTGTGCCAGCCAGTGGCCGGTGTGGCTGACAGAATTCAGAAGGAGAGGGAACAGCATATGGCAGAATGAGTCTTCAGCCCCAGAGAAATCTCCCTCGGTTCCCACTCCATCTGTGCTTGTGTGGTACCTCTCTCCACAGTACAGAGATGCTGAGCTCAAGACAAGAGAAATGTATGACGGGAAAATTCAGAAACAGTTTTGTGTCGTGCTAAGCATTAACAAAACACTTCCGTTCCACAGCACACATCTTAAACCAAGAGCGCTGAGGATCCCAAGTTTATCTGAGGGTTCTTAGAGAGATTCTTCGAGTTCAGGGTACAAAGAAAGCTTCCTACATGAAGGCAATGTGAAATGATTGCTGGAATATGTCAGTGTTTGGCTTTGGGGTCTGGGGAAGGATGTGTTGTGCAAATCATTGGCCTCGTGGGAAACATTAGACATCCATTTGGGCAGACAGGGAGTCCTGAGGGGTCTCAAGGCAGGCAAACTGTTGGCTGGAGTATTTCTCATGTGCACCTTCAACCCAAACAATTTTGCTAACGGAGGCTGAAAGAAAGAAAAATGGAGCCAGAGATTTGTGTTTTATTATGCTAAGCGTGCGGTTAGTGGACTTTTTATTAGTCAGTAGTCATTGTTTCTCCAAAATGTAGGGAAACACAGGAAAATATTTTATCTTTGTGGTTTGCTCTCTCTGATTCTCTCTTCTTTCCTCAAACCGTGTTGAGGACTCTCATTCTCTCCCATCTTGACTGCCGAACCCCAGGCTACCACCCTGCTCCTGGCTCCCAGCATGAAAGGACATGGCAAGAGGGCAGAGAGCAAGGGGACAAGAGGCAGGGTCTGGGGACACTCCAACCTCATCACAGCACTGCTCTGCATCCACGTCTCCTACACACACACACACACACACACACACACACACCCCGCAGACACTGGAAAGCATTCTTCAGTTACTGACTGAGGACTATGTACAGCTGGCTCCATCAGGATCAACCCTCAAAGCTGAGAGGTGTGGTTAAATTCCAAACTGTCAAAGAACTCTTGTTTGGTATCCAAGCTAGACGTCCTGAGTTTAGTTAGAGCTTAGTTAACACTAACTTAACTCATTCCTTTTTACTCTTACATTAGAGAAACTTTGGGAGTTTCAGTGAATGCAGGCTACACAGAACACAACTGAGCAAGGGCCTGGTTCCTGTCCCCTACATCAGCCACATTGTATGCAAAGTAACTAAACCTTTTCATTTGCCTTATTTTCTTTCAAAAATGTTCAGTAGTTTCCTCCTATATGTCTCTGAAGAATTTCAGAGAAATAAACTTGTAAAAACATGATCAAAATAATTTTCATATATTTGGGAAATATTTCATATATATTCAAAATGTATTTGCCTATACTTACATTTTAAATTCCTAGCTTGGGCTATAATTTTATGCATGTAAAATTAGGTGATGAGGAAAATCCCTTGAGTTGTGGTCAAAGCCAATATTCAGGGCATGAGGCACAGAGAATCCTTGGGTGATCAGGGCTAAGGGCTAAGGGTGATCTCTGTTCTCAGACCACGTCCCTGCCACATACTTGCCTGCCTCTATCCCAAGCTGTGACATAGTAATTGGAGCTGGAATTTCAACCTTACACTTTCGTGCAGGCCACTTGAAACATACAGAGGTGGAAGAAAAGTGTACAGTTGACCCTTGAAGAGGGTGGGGATTGGGGTGCTGACCTGCTGCACAGTTAAAAATCCAAGTATAACTTATAGTTGGACCTCTGAATCTGCAGTTGCTCTCTATCTCTGATCCTTTTGTATCCACAATTCCCTCCTACCCGCAGTTCCACACCCCTGTATTCAACAAGCTGCCGATCATGTAGTACTGTAGTATTTACTACTGAAAAAAAATCCTTGTCTAAGTGGACCTGTGCAGTTCAAACCCACATTGTTTAAGGGTCAACTGTATTTCTTGCTTTAATGAGGTAACCCAGCTAGGCTTGGAAAGGAAGTCAAGGCCTGTGCACGTGGTGGGTGTTAATGGGCAGTCCCCCTAGTCACCCTACATGACACGTCATCAGCAGCATCAATCCACCCTGAAGCCCTTGCAGGCAAGTCACCAGGATTACTACTCTTCTTAGAGACCATAAGTGTAGCTGAAAGACCAGGAACTTTAGAATCAGGTAAATCCGGGTTGAAATCTCAACTCTGCTACTGACAATCTGAGTGAACTTGTACTAGCTTAAGCCTCTCTGATTATTCATTGTATTTGGGGGTAAAAGGTCCTTTATCCCATGAAAAGATGAAAGGGAGAGAAGAAAACTAGGCAGCTCACTAAGTGAGCTGGACATCTTTCACTGGACAGAAAAATGGGATGACGTCCTAGAGCGAGTATGAAGATACCTTATTGCTAAACATGCCCTCGTATGAGCAGGTCCCTCCAGGAATCCAGGTTTCAATGTCACGGCCTTTAAAACAAAGTAAATGGACCCCAGGTTCCTTTCAGTCCTCTGCTCCTGTGCATACAGCTCCTCATGTCACAATAGGCTGTGTACAGTTAGTGGAAGAAAGGTCTCTGGGTATGAAAAGAGCTAAGATCCCACATGCCTCGCAGCCAAAACACGAAACATAAAACAGAAGCAATATTGTAGCAAATCCAACAAAGACTTTAAAAATGGTCCACATCAGGGCTTCCCTGGTGGCGCAGTGGTTGAGAATCTGCCTGCTAATGCAGGGGACACGGGTTCGAGCCCTGGTCTGGGAAGATCCCACATGCCGCGGAGCAACTAGGCCCGTGGGCTACAACTACTGAGCCTGAGCGTCTGGAGCCTGTGCTCCGCAACAAGAGAGGCCGCAAGAGTGAGAGGCCCGTGCACCGCGATGAAGAGTGGCCCCCACTTGCCGCAACTAGAGAAAGCCCTCGCACAGAAACGAAGACCCAACACAGCCAATAAATAAATAAATAAATAAATAAATATTTAAAAAAAAAAAAAAAGGTCCACATCAAAAAAAAAAAAAAAGAATGAAAAGGTGTTCTAGTGTCCACATTTCCTTTTGGTCTTCTCTCACATTGGTATGAGCCTGGCCAAAGGAATAAAGACTGATGTAGAAAGAAGGTTTTTGTTTGTTTGTTTGTTTTAATGTATGTATAAAAAAGCAATGTAGCTTTCTATTTGGCAAAAGTGGAGATGAGTAGCTAAGCCATGATGTCAGGTCATTC
Organism: Balaenoptera ricei; assembly: GCF_028023285.1. Lineage (NCBI taxonomy): Eukaryota > Metazoa > Chordata > Mammalia > Artiodactyla > Balaenopteridae > Balaenoptera > Balaenoptera ricei. The sequence goes on along the minus strand of NC_082656.1, from coordinate 10,797,963 downwards.
CTGGCCTCTCAGATTTTGGGACCTTTGCTCACTGGAGCCCCATAAGGCAGCCCAGTATCACTTTGCTTCATGATCAGTGTGTAATGATCAGTGACGCCACTTCCAGCATCTCTAGCCTTGAGGACTTTTGATAGGAGAACTCTCATAGAATGTCACAGCTGGTATTTTTTGTTGATGAAATTTCCCCTGTGAAGCTTGGATAATGTATATGGTTATGAAAGAATCAGTGGAAGCAAAAGTCTGGTAAGCCAATAACTATCCTTTAAGCATGTACCATGTGAATCAGCAGAAAGATATTAGGAGCAGTTTTCTTTCTGTGGAAGTTGTTTGTTTTTCCTTGATCACTGTACTCTATTAAATCAGAACACTGCACTTTATTAAACCAGAACTCAAGGGTGTAGTAATTAATCCTTCAAAGACAAGGGATCTTTCACAAACTATAGTCAGGTCCTACTTTTGTACATATCTCATTTGTAAAAATAAGTATTAAAGTTGAGTATAAAAAGTAGACATTTTCATGTTATGAGTGAGGTTTCCATACCTATGGTCCTAAAAATATGATAAAACCCCCAAGCAGTTCAGTGAAAATTGTCTCTGTACCTGGATCATGGATATTTTTTGGCTTGGTCTTTATCATTTTTATGATATTTGATAGTATACTCCTAAAATTGCATATCCGTCCTTTAGGTTTTGTTCTTTTCCTTCATCAGTGAACAACCAGTCAACAAGTTCAATTCCAATCAACATTCACTTGAGACCAAATATGGGCTACTTTCTATATGCCATAGTGATTCCTTCTCTTGCTGAACTGCATGTGCTAGAGCCAGCTTGTACCAACTTGAAAGCATCAATTGTTAAATTTTCAGGAATTTTGTGAACTGATTGACATCATGTTGACAGCTTAAAATCAGGTATGGTGGGAATATCTACACCAAAGGAAATAACAGATGCTGCAAATCACGGTTTCCTTCCTACCCCCAGAGAGCTGTCTATTGAACATTTACTAGCACATCACTGGTGGGCCCATTATTCAGACACAATTAAGATTAGTGTTTAATTAAAAAATTGACTAAAATGAGAAAAAATAACTTGAAGACACATTCATTTATACATTAACCACACATTTACTTGTACATCTTTTGGTATCAAGCCAAGGCCTTTCAGTGAATCTGAATCCACTTTCTTCCTGAACCATATCCATATTTCCCCACCTACAATTTCTAGTTTCAGGTTCCTTAAACTGCAGCAAGAACTTAAAAATGCCTGTCATGTACCCTGAATTCAAAATCCTTCTAGATTATTTTCCCAGGTTTTTTTTATAGTTCTTTCACCTTCCCTTAATTTGACATCAATTTATTTCAATAACATGTTTGTATTGCCTTTCCAAAACTTTCCATTTGTCATATAAACTATACTTTTTAATACTCATATTCTGCCAATTGAAATAATACCTAATTAAATTAGGTAATTAATTGAAATTATGTTTACTTAAATTAGGTAATTATAATGCTAAGTAACGTTGACATAAACAGGTCTGTGAACGAACACGACTGATTCTTGGTGTGCAGAATGCTGTGCCCCAGGCCTGAGCGCTCAGTGTGTCACAAGCGTCAGTCAGTACAATCCCCAGACAGCATAGAGAGTGATGATTAACCCCATAAACTAATTAAGTGGAGGTCAGTTCTTGATAAAATTTCTACTGTATCATCATTATTTTTATTTTTCTGATGTTTAATCACTTTTAGAAAATAACAATGGGAAACTACATATGATATTCAAATAAGGTATCTAGAATTCCTCATACAAACAGATGTATTCAAAAATTCTTATACAAACACCAGTAAAATCAAGTTGAATAGAAGGCCACAGGTGAACGTGAAGTTTGTTGCTTGATTCATGAAAGACAGAATACGGCATAAGGAAGGCCAGAAATTGGCACAGGAAAGGCGAAGTCTGAGTGTTGAGGTAGCATCATCATCATCACCACCACCACCGTCACAGAAACAATAACAACAACTAATATTTATTGAGCTCTTCCTAGGTGTCAGTACTATTATTCTACAGTGCTTTATGTATATTGTTTCCTTCAAGGGCTGAGTGAGGAAACTAAGGTGCAGAAAGATGATGGAAGTTGCCTAGGGCCCTGCAGCTGGTAGGGGTTGGGCTGGGTTTTGAACTAAGGTAGCTCTGCCTCCAGAGCCCATGATCTTAAAATACTATGCAATACACTGGTACCAATGGGTATCAGTGACCCTGTACTCCCTACTCTGTGTTTATCTGAAGATTCTTCTCTGCCCCCACTTGGCCTAAAAGTGTTCCAATTCACCTGCAGCTGAAGGAGGGTGGGAGGGAAGCAGGAAAGAAGGAAGCAAAAGGCTCTCTTTTTTTTTAGCTTCTCTGATTCACGATACTCACATTTCCGTTGTCCTTACTGTTCTAGTTATCTTTAGCTGCATTACAAATTACCTCAAAACTCAATGGTATAATTAAGTTTGTGTAAACAATTATTAATGGTGCTAACAATTATTCTCTCTTACTGTTTTGTGAGAAGATGGGGCCCAGCTGGGCAGTTTTTGCTTGGTGTCCTTCATGTCCTTTCCATCAGATGGTGGCTGGAGCTGGATCATCTGAAGACTTGATTGGGCTGGATATCCAAGAGGATACACTCATATATCAGGCAGCTGATTCTGGCTGTTGGTGTGAGTTCACCTGTCCACAAGAGCACCCACGTGTGGCCTCTCCATGTGGCTTGCACTTCTCACAGAAAGACAGCTTCGGCATAACCAGTCTTCCTTCACAGTAGCCCAGGGTTCTGAGAAGGAGAGCTGGAGGCTGCCGGTCCTCTTAAAGGCTAGCCTCAGAACTAACACAGCAGCGTTTCCTCCATGCTTATCGATCAAGCAAGTCAAAGGTTAGTACATATTCTGATGGAGGAGAATTAGACTCCTCCTCTCAGTGGGAGAAGGAGCAAATCATAGCAAATAACCTGCAGCCATCTTTACTCTGCCACGTCTACCAATGCCTGCCAATCTTCAGTGCCAAGGACCCCAGAAGTGCCAAGTCCTGCCCAACAGGCTTTAGAGTCTAACTTAATGACTTACACCATGAGAGAAACCGCTTCTGAGGACTAAGAAAAACTGTTTTAGTGCACCTGGCTGTACTTTGCCCTAATATTTAAAATATGTCAGAAACCCTCTTCTTTTCACTGCAATCTACATAGTTTTACTGTAAAATGAAGAAAATGCACATTTTGAAGAAACTGTGTTTCTAGTTTTAAAAAAGCAAAATTAGAAAAAAAAAATTTCCAGTAAACGCACATTTCGTTTCCTGAAAAAGTCCTTTGGCTGTAAGTTACCTTAGACACACAGTGGACTACCAGGGTTTGGATCCCTAGATCACCTTTAAGCACTCAAATGCCACCTGCAAATTGGTGCTTGTCAAAGACGTTCCCACCCTTCCCAACATGAGAATCCCTGGCATTTTAACAAGGCACAACTTTCTTTTCACATGTGAAAAAAATACTTCTCTACAGTGCATCCGTCTCTCAGTTAAGCATGGCTATTATGCTTATTTTAATTCTCTTTACAAAAACTCAGTCTTTAATGTCCTGGGACATTTTAATGCTGCGTATTGAGCTAATGTGCAAAATACATCCCCATTATTACCTATTTACTTGGATTATTTTTCTGGCGAAGGTGTAATTTTCCACCAGACCTTTGTCTAGAAATTTGCACACAGAGAACATTTCCATACTTAAAAAGTGTCCAGAATTTAGGATGCCATCCAATGATATTAAGCAAGTGTAGATAATGCTCTCCAACTTCATAAAATATTCATGGTTAATTATAGTCATAATATTTATGTTGCTGTGAAAATTAAGGTTGTGAGCTTCTTGTACACAGGCTAAAAATACAAGCTTACAGACTGTGCTATTGCTACCCCCTTTCATTACTGGAATTTCTCATTGTCATTGAATAGAATGGCAAGCACAGTGTTCTTTGGCTCCCTAATTCTCATTGCAAATCTGATATCTCCCTTGATAGGAAAGAGCTAAAGAACCATCAGAGCATCTCCCATAAGAGGAGAAGGATGTGATCAGAGGCCTAGCGGCTACATTTTCTGGAACAAAAATCAGGACACATGGACTAACAAGTCCGAGAATACTTTGAGCAGCCACAAGATAGATGATTTGAAATTCAGTCTTAGAAAGTGGGACATATGGTCACCACATCTGAAAGGAATAGGATCACATGGTCCAGAAGAAGAAAGGGTTTGAATTATGTAGTCGTATCTATTTTCTACTGAACTATTATTGGAGTAAAAATGCAATTATAAATTTAAAAAACAGGTATGGAAAAAAATCTTTCCAAAACGAGTATCTAGTTTACTGCCTGTCTCACGACTATCAATCAGAAGTCAAATTCAAAATTCCTAGATGAACTTTCCTTACTTTCTTGCCTCATCTTCTACTTCCCCTTTCCATGCCTCTGACATGCCAGATCACGGCATTTGTAATTCTCAGTCTGTCACACGTCTGGGCCTTTTCTTATTCTGTCTCTTCTTTTAGGAATATTCATTTCAACATGGTCTCTCAGGGAAAGTTCATCTCATGTTTAATACTCAACATCAGTATCATCTGGTTTCTTAACCTTCCAGAATCTAGACAAATTGAGCCAGTTGTATGTTCTCCCAAGTTCCTCTTATACCCTATACATATCTTCACTAATATATTTATCCCATCTCAATCTAATTATGGGTTTACATGTATCCCTTACAAAATTGTATAAAAACACTCATTAAATTGCACATGATGCAAATTTCAGAAAGTTAGTGAGTGCAAAGGATGATAAAATAAAGTTTCAAAAAGATTTCAGCGTACTGAAATGATGGACCAGGACATGCATGATGAAATCCACTGGAGTAAATGTAAGCTTTTTCATTGGATTTTAGAATAGCAACTGAAAAGTTTTAGTGGTGACCTAGCTGAATAGCAGAATGAGAGAAATAACTATATTTTTTAATTCATTGTAAGAATGATATACAGTCGTCCCTTGGTATCCATGGGCAACTGGTTCCAGGATCTGTTGTGTATTCCAAAATCTACAGATGCTCAAGTCCCATAGTCAGCCCTTCATAGCAGAAGATACAGAAGGCCAGCTGTAAATACCTAATAGTGATGTAGCACAGAAAAAAATAGGGCCAGTCTCCAGCTAGCTTAATAAATTTATATACACATATAGAGAGAGGTTATGGTCATTCAATACTCTGCTGGGCTCAACATTCTAGGATATATTGTCTGGTATAGGAACCTTTCTTTTAAGAAGGTCATTAACAAAGTTCTGTTCGTTGACATACACTACTAGTTGCCTATCAATATCAATATTTGTTCTTTCTTTTCCCTTATAATTTTTTTCAAGGAGAAAATGTGTCCAGCTGAATTGTTATGCTTCCCAGCATCACTTGCAACTATGTGATATAGTTAGGGTCAGTCAGACTTTTGCGAAACTATGATCCTCCCGAGAAGGGCCTGTTAAGAGCACATATTCCACACGCACATTCCTTTTACTTTTTGCCCTTTCTCTTCTGGTTTGGAATAGACTCTCTCCTGAAGGTGGAGCAGCTATGGAGTAACCATGTGACAGCATCAAGAATGAGGACAAAACACACATGCTAAGGATGACTAGAGGAGCCTGAGTCTCTGACAGCACTGTGGCGACTGCCTACCTCTGAGTTTTTCACATGACAAACAAATAAGCAGCTATTTTGCGTATGCCACTTCTGTCACGTTTTCTGTTACTGGCAGCCTATACAATGCTGACCAACACAGATGGTGACCTGGGTGTGGAAAGTTGAGAAAGAATGTCAACAAGAAATGGACAAGTGAAGTACATCGAGCCTGCCAATGAGGGGGCTAAGAGGAGACCGGCTTGTCCTAACTGAAACAGTGACATAGGAGAAGACAGACTGTATGCCATGGTTCCAGAAGGCAGGACTGGGACTTGTGGTAGAAGTTAAGGGAAGGAGACTGGACCCATCAAAGAAAGACTTTTTGGAGATATAAAGCCACCTAAAAAAAGAAGTGGTTACAACTCGTAGAAAAAGAAATCACTTGTGGTTACTAGAGGCAGGGGATGGGAGGAAAGGAAGGGAGAATTGGATGAAAGTGGTCAAAAGGTAAAAACTTCCAGTTGTAAGATAAATAAGTACCATAATGTACAACATGGTGACTATAGTCAACACTGCTTATGGTATATTTGAAAGTTAAGAGAATAGGTCCTAAGAGTTTCCATCACAAGGAAAAAAAAATTTGTATCTATATAAGATGATGAATGTTAACTAAACTTATTGTGATAATCATTTCATAATACATATAAGTCAAATCATTATACTGTACACCTTGAACATATACAGTGTTGTATTCAATTATGTATCAATAAAGCTGAAAAAAATAAATAAGTGAAAAAATAAAGAGGCAAAAAAAGTGGCTAGAACACCACCCATATAGAGGGGGTGATAGTGTCAGACTGAAGTTTACATCATATGGAAACATTTACCCACCCTAAGATTTCTATTTGTATTTCAAAACTTATCCTTACTTTGGCAAACTTTTCTTGAGCACCTACTCTATTCATATCTTCTGTGAGTTTCTAGCAATGTAAGGATTTTTAAAAAGTAAGATCCTTGAGGATCTTACTCTCTAGTAGCTGACAAATATGTATAAAAAGATCTTTTCAATAAAACTTTAAATACTAAGATACAGGTGAACACAGAGTAGAGAGGGGATGTTTCCTTAAAACTGAGGTTTCAATGTTGAGCAGAAGTAGTCTGATGAAAAGAAAGGAAAATTTCGGGCAGAGGATCTGCAATCAATCCCGTCTACTTCTCCATTTGTCAGCTTTGCTTTTATTTTGAACCTCTGGAGATTCCCTCACCTACTTGGGAGCTCTACTATGCATTTGAGAGGATGTTTGTTATGTTTCGCCTATGTTTTGTAACATGAGTTTTCCTCAAATTATTTCTCATATATTAACTGTCTCAGGACTACATATAAGCTAATCATTTCCCTTTGGATATTTAATATCTCATTTCTCATGTAGTACACTTTTATATATACTAAGGTCTGTTTCTAAACTACTCTTTACTTCCACTTCTCTGTCTGTCTATTCTGGAATAAGTGCCACAGTAACAATTTTTAATTTGTAGCTTTAGAGTACATTTCAATAACTAGTAGGACAATTTCATCATCGTTACTCTTTTAATGGTGGTTATTCCAGATAAATCATCTCTCTCTTAACCATATCTTAGTAAAACACCAGAGTGATAATTAGTTATGCTGCATGGAAAGTCACATGCGTTTGATTTGTAAAAATCAACATTTACGTACAGACTAAATTTTTAAAAGAATTTCCATCAATCCACCAAGCTCTCTGACATCACTTTCCAGTCTTCCTTCTTTTTTGTGAATCCCTGTCCCCAAATAAAATGTTCTTGCAATCTCACTCTTTTTAACAAAATTCGCCATTAAGAAAGGATTGGACATGAATAATTCATAATAGCCACATGTTTTCTCTCCCAGTAGTATCTGTGAGATACTCCAATTCCACAATTGGAGCCTTAGCTCCAATTGCAGAATTAAAAGATCTATCTTCAAATATTAGTCAGCAAGTGAGAGAGGTTTTTTTTGTGTTCTTGAATTCCTGGAATCTTAGCTCCACCCTCCTGGTACATAAAATACATCCCAACAGAATGTACATCCCAGCTTTATTAGCACAGCCATAAACATTTATTGTTATTATTCATCTGCTTATTTCTTCCCTTTGCCATCTGGAGATTTGACTTTAAAACTTCAGCAGAAAGAAAACTCTCCTCTGTATCCCTCTAGGATTCACCTTGAAGCCAGGCCTGCTCCACACAGGGTCACATCTTACAGCTGTGGATGTGCAGCACCAAGGATCTACACCCACACCCAGGTAAGCCTGCACAAGCCAGGTAAGCCCCTCCTCTCCCTCAGTGCCCACCTGGGACGCAATCAAAAGAGAAACTAGCTGGTAGTCTTCCTACTCCCTTTTTTCTTCTATTATAGAGAGTTGCAAAGCCAATAACATAATTTATTCCCATATTTTCGATAAGGAAGGAAGGAAGGAAGAAAGAAGAAAGAAAGAAACAAAGAGAAAGAAAGAGAGAAAGAGAGGAAGGAAGAAAAAAAAGGAAGGAAGAAAGTGGGAGGGGGGAATTTTTCCATAAGAAAGCTATTGAGAAAGATTCAATGAGGATACCACAGACTAAATGGCTTTCTGGGCAGTTATATCTAGAATCAGCTTGGATGTTCACTGGGCAAAGACAATAACTGACTCTCTACTGCAGCATCCTACTAATGCTTAAGAAATGATGTGAATGAGTTCTTCTTGTCAACTTTGGAAGTCAAAGAAAAGGATTGCAGAAGCGTCAATATTTTGTAGACATCCAGAAATAATTCCCTCTGTGGATAGGTGCTTTTCCACACCTAGACTGCCCAGCATTTGATAGGCTGCCCTGGCGTCCATTCAAAGAGGACTTATGTTTATTAAATGGGGTAGTAGCCATGGGGTTCTAACTCTTTGACCTCATATTTTCTTCCCAGCAAAATAACCACCACGTTTTCAAAAAGACAGCCTTCTATCCCATCACTTTTTCTTTACCCACTTTTAATATCTATGAAAGGAAAAACAAACTTTATATTTGAACAACTTCCACATCCCTTTAAATGATACAATATATCAAAAGAGATCATTTTAAGCAAATTCAAACTATGTATTATATAGCTAAGAATGCAGAAAAAATGTAGCTCATTCAATGGCACAGAGTAGAGCTTTAACTTGATATATCCAGTCCTATCTATGCTACCCTACGCTGTCCCTGTTAATGTTTTCTTTGGTGGTTTCCATGGGAGCTACTTAATTAACTGACTTTCTATTTTCCTTTAAAATCCTTGTATTTTATGATTATCTTAAAATAATACCTTTGAGAGAATGCTTTCCACCTAAAAAAATATATAAATATTTTTCAAATCAGACACCAAAATATGAATTTTCAAATCAGCATATTCCCATGTGGTTTTGCTCTTCAAGGTGTTTTTACAGATAATTGAAATTGTATCAGTTTTTTTCTGACTATTAAGTGATAATTTAGAAAATAGCAATTTTAGTAGCAGAACCCAAGCCTTAGGGAGAATGATTATAAGGTTGTATAATAAATATCTGGAGAAGATTTGGGATCAAACAATAAAGTGTTGATCAAGTAAAGGATACATACAATTTCCTGTACCAGAAAGCTCCAGAAACGTAATTCATAGAGAAGAAAAACATTTCTCTTCTCATTGACAGATTAGTTGATGAGAGATGTGAGGAAAAAAGTTGGCCTTTGTCTTAACTGTATCTCAATACAGTAAATGAATGAATAGTGTCAAGACACATTCATTCTTTTGGCGACTTTTTCACAGTTGATGGAGATTCCGGTGCAGTCATAGTCACAGCAATCATGAAACTAGATAAACTTGCCACCTTGCTAAAAAGGTTTGGTTAATTTAAAGTCCAGTGTTAATCTTATTACAAATATTACTTAACAATGGGTTAATGAGATAAATGATTATGGTCGTTTATTTTGGCAAATTACTGCTCCCATGCAGATTCTTGATATTTAAATTACTTATTCATTTATCTGAATAACTAGTACATCTCTATTTGATACTGTGTTGACAAACCCTTATACCATATGATCATTTATTACTAGTCTTGGAGATACAAAATATGGTACTCTTACTTCATTAGATATAGCCTGATGCTAAAAAAGATGAGTCAGCAAAATATCAGCTATCTACACCATATCAGATCTAATGATAAGGCAATTCTTTGTCTTAGGTAACAATCTTGTTGACAGCCATCATGTAAGCTCAGATAGTGTTTAGGTATTGAAAATTTGAGGGGAATATGAATATATCTAATTCAGCTTTACTTCTATAACTACTACAATATAGCCCGTGTCTGTCAAAGCACATGAATTCCAGGAAAAGTCACCAAGCGAAGCAAAAACCTCTCAGCATGAGGGTGTTTTAATTAACGTTCTAAGCCAAAAAAAAAAAAAAAGAAAGAAAAGAAAAGTGGCCAATTGAAAAACTAAATGTCTAGGAGGTATCTAGACTAACTTTAAAATTTTTATTTAATAATCTGATGAACATTATGTCTCTCTAAAATTTGAAACATCAAAACATTATATGCCCATGCATAATTTAAATACTAATTTATTTTATTTTTGAAGGCAATTCTAGGGTAGGAAATTATAATGATAGTGCAGCTTCAGCAACATAACAGTCTCTGATGAGATAAATCTTTTATGCTCTTTCTAGTAGGGTAATTTATTAATGGACAAACTCATAATGTTTATTACACCAAAAATTATTTCTACAGAGTCAAACAGAACAACAACGTTGGTGTTTGGGTTGGAATAAATTGTGATTTTCAAGCAATAAATTGTATGCTTTTTAATATAAAGTCTCTCATTTGAGAAAGAGCAACCAGGCAGTTGAGTAAATATCATCAGTTCGAAGGGGCACACACAGGTGTTTCAGAGTCATGCTGCACTAGGAGCGGCAAAAAATTCAAAATATTTTGAAGGCAGGAAGACTATTTTTAAGGCTGTATGCATAGAGTCTTGCACACACAAAAAAGTGATTGATTCATGTTTACCGAACTGGTTCAAAATGAAATGAATTAATTCAAGGAAAAAAGTGTTGCTTTTCTAGGCTTGAGTGCTTTTATAACCAAGTTGGTGAGAACAAATAAGAGTTCTTAAAATACATTCCCATTAATGGGTCAAGAAGAACCACAGAGGCCTAATTTCCTACTACTCAACAGAAGAGCTGAAATGCTATTTTTTTTTCATTACAAGCATTTAAAGCTTAATGATTTAAAGTCACATACTTAAGAGTGAAAGTCACATCTCTGGTGCATGTTCATACTTGTTTAGTGGCTTCTAAATCTGTGCTTGTAAACAAAATTATTCTTAGTCCTTTGACAACTGCTATTTGTCCTATAGGAAAATTACTCCCTAAGGAGATGCAAATTGTTTGGTAGTACTTGATGGCTTTGTAGTAATTACCATGCTATCAGATAGCTCAGAATTAAGATAGGCCTTGGCATCAAAATTCCATATGGTTGATTCTAAAATAAGATGCTTAGATAGGCAGAATACTAAATGACATGCATTGAATAGTAAAATCCTGGGCCAAGCTCATCTCAAACCTGGAGCTATCACAAGTTGTATCTGAGATCAAGCAAAGGTCATTTGAATGCCTCATCATTTAATAAATAGTTGAAAAAGTTGGAATTTCAAGGAAGTGCAGGTCAATAACATTAATTGATGTACATAACTATTACTAAAATTAATCTACAAGCATACTAATCACAATTTATTACTGTAGGAGAAGATGAGAGGATGGAGAGTAAAAATAAACATTTTTCTAATCAATGATGGAAACAATGCTAAATCAGACTTTCTTTATACTTGTCCTCATGTACAGAGATCATTGATTCCCATGTACTCTACCACCATTTTTATGGAGGGTATTCCTAATCCTGACCCTCTAGACTTGATCGTTTGCTTGATATTAATCTTTTATTCTTTAAAGAAGTATTTAAATAGAGTACATGTCAAGCCCCTGCTCTAGCTACTTGGGTTAAATTGACAAGCAAGAGGAAAAAAATTTCTATTTAAAAAAAAGCTTATTTTCAAATAATTTCAGAATTACAGGAAAGTTGGAAAGTTAGTACAAAGAATTCACTTGTATACTTTTCAACCAGATTAATAAAATGTTAATATTTATCACCTATGCATCATTCTCTCTTTCTTTATATATATAAATATAATATATAAATATTTTATATAAATATTTACATAAAACTTATTTTATGTAAATATTTATTTGAATATATATAAATATACATCTATATAAGTAATGTATATTAACATATATACATATAGAGAGGTAGAATGATAATGCATTTATCATTATGTTTTACGGAGAAAATACTTGTGCTAGATGAAAGTTATTTAGGCATGAGGTATACTGCTATTGGCATTATTCAATGTTAATGAATCAATAAAAATATGTAGATATTATTATATATTTAATATATTATATAATACATATTATGTATAGTATACTGCATATATTATATATAGCATACCATATATACTACATTATATATAGCACATATAACATACAGTATATACAGTATATATTAAACAAAGAATCTTTAAACAGAAACTGACATAAAACAAGATTATGTACTGACTAGTTGATGAAAATGTTGTGATTGGAGGCTTGCAGGAACCTAACCCACTAATTCCTCTAGGAGCAATGCTAAGTATTTACCAATTCAGTGTTTATGAAAACTTCATAGTACATAACTACCATGAATAACAAGAGGCAACTGTAATTTACAGTCATGATAACCATTTATTTTTAAATACTTCAGTGTGCATTTCCTAATATTATGGACGCTTTCTTATACACCCACAGAAAAATTATCAAAATCAAATCATTACAATTGATAGAGTGTTAGTATATAATCCACTGACCTTATTCAGATTTCTCCAGTTGTCTCACTGATGTCCATTATAGCAAAATAAAAATACATCCTTTTTTTTTGGTGGTCTATTTCATAATCACATTGCATTTTTTAATCCAGTTTTTTTTTTTTTAGTTTTCTTTAATCTAGGATGGTTTCTTTATCTTTCATAACATTTACATTTTTAAAGAGTTTTAGCCACAGTTTATAGAATATCCCTTTATTTGGATTTTTTTGATGTTTCCTAATAATTAGATTCAGGATGTTTTGGTAAGAATAATACAGAAATGATATAGTAACCTTGATGCATAATATTAGGATCTATATGATATATCTGTTGTCCTAATACTTGGTTACTTGGATGATGCAATGTCTGTTAGTTTATCCACTGAAAAGTTACTATATTCTATGTGTAATTAAGTAAATGTCTTCTGAGAAAAGTCTCCTATAATCATGAAATTAATATCATAGGAAAGGGAAAGATGAAAAAAGAAAAATCATAATTTTAGGCACTGATAGTCTATGAAGAAAATAAAATAAGGTAATAGGATAGAAAGTGTATGTATTCAAGGGTGGACAACTCCTTTATCTTGTTTATAAGTAGTTTAACATAAATTTTATTTTATGTTTACATGGTTTAAAATTCAAAATGTAATTTTGAATATTAGAAGAGATGGCATCAATAGCATGGTTTTTTAATCTCTTCAAATCTCCCCTAAAAATAGAGAACTAGAATAACAAAACCCAAAATCTATAGCCAATATCTACAAAAATGTAGGTGAAAAAGTGTACTTACGAACCCCAGAAGATGAGCAGGTGGGGACCAACCACTGACAGATACATACTTGTATGATACCAGCATCTGCACAGAAGAAAACAAAAGAAATCAATAGAGCACCCAATGGACTTGAGAACACCAAGATAAGTAACAGGTCCTTACTGCAAAGTTCAGGGAGCCATTTGAGAACAGCTGAAACTGACAGGGATTTCACACACTTCAACAGTCGATAATGCAATATGTCTACAGTAAGATCATGAAACTTGTGTTCTAGTTGGGGAGATGTCTTCAACACTTGTTCTCTGATGGTGCAGAAAGAGGTCTAGGGATGAGGCCCAAGGCTAAGATCTTGTTCCTTCTAGTCTGAGTCTCAGTAGGTAGCTTGATTGGGAAAGAACATCCTGATTAAAATAAATGAATATAAGGGAGGAGAAGTGATGCCCTGCAAGAATAGATATTACTATGGAGGGAAAAGAAAAGGAGTATGGAGCTGCAGACATGTCCTCATAGGACAACAGAAGTAGCTGCCCTGGGCCCAGAACTTGAGGATGGGAACAGAGGGGGCATTGCATTTACTCTTCTTTTTGAGGCATCGTTAAGATCCAACTGTGAAGTTAATGTCTTTAATATCCCAAGTGGCCACGGTTTTATGGATTGGAGAGATTCTTGTCCTGGGGACAGAGACATGATCAGAATCCACGTGAAGGACTGGGCCTCCTTTTTTTTCCTCCCTATTTTTTCCTCTACCTTCTACTTTGGTATAACTTCATATCTACCCACCCCCCACTCTTTATCCTCCATTTTAAGACAACTTCATGAGGGACCTCTGGACATAGATTGGGGCTCAGTCCTGATTATGGGCAAAATTGAAGTGACTGATATACATAAGAAAAGATATCAAACTTCACAAATAACCTGAGAAATTGGAATTTAAATAATGAAATAACTTAAATAGGTTTTAAGCATGATCACTGATGTTATGATGCTTTTAAAATCAGTTCCTCTTTGTTTCAAAATTTAATGCAGCATATAGCTCTACGAGCAGATTTTAATGCATAAATAACTCAGATTTTAAAAATACCAAAATAATGGCATAAAAACAACAAAAATATCAATATTTCAGTACCAAAGTTAGCACAATATGCCAGAATATTGATAACTGCAATCACAACCACAAGTAAGGAGTGCATCACTGATTTTAGAATTATCTGCATTGATGTAAAGTGAACTGTAAAATTAGAGAAATGTTGAGAGAAAACAGAAGTTGTCTGAGGAAACAATCATTTACCATTTATTTGGTATGTGACCCAGGAAGAAATATTCCATGAGACTCAAGAAGGATATAGAGTATACTGTGGCATAGAAACAAAACAAGATGAAAACGATAAGATGGAAATAAAAGTCAACAATATCACATATTCAGAGTTCATAGAGAAGGAGGACTGGAAAGAGGACTTAGACTTGGATAAGTCAGAGGTTACTAGTGAGAGATGAACAAGTATTTTCAATATAGGGGTGGGTAGCTTCTACGTAACAGAATTAAAAATTGAATGGTGCAAATATAATGGCAATACCTGAGGAACAATCTTCCATCATATCTGAGAACACAAGTAAAGAGGAAAATGGAATGGTGCCATGGGAGAAAGGACTATGAGACGATGTTTTTGATGTTGAGGAGAGATGAGCCCATTCTAGACTGAAGGGGAGCAGCTTGCAGAGAACGCGTTTCAGTAGTTGAGAGGGGTCTAACGCTGATGGATCAAAGTCCCTGGGGAAGCAGGAGGCAATAGGTGGAAAGCAGAAATGAAGGACTGGCCTTGGGATCAATGTTCCCACTTCCAGGTTGGGTATCGACTTTAAAAATATCCTTGAAAACATAGAAGTACTTGATTTCATGTTCCTACTTGGCAGCACAGTAGTGCTGTTCCTGGTGCCGTGATGGTCATGAAAAGTGTTTGACATGACCCTGACCTCTAAGCATTTAGAATCTAGATGGGAGAAAGCATAACAAATAATAATAATAATAATAACAGTTAATAATGCATAAGTTCCTACCACATGTCAGACATTCAGCTAATTTCTTAATATACAGTATTTCACTGAATGTGTACCCTCCCTTATAATGTTGACCAGAGATATAAAGTTTGAGAAACTCATTCAAAGTCACACACAAATTGATACAAATAAAATTCAAATCCAGTTCTGTCTCACTCCAAAGCCAGCTGTTGTGGCTAGATAGAATATGATTAAAGGTCAAATTATATCTGATAGGTTTTATTTGTGCTCTAGGGTTCATAGAATAAAGATTATTATGGACAGGTTTTCAGCAAAAACTTGTAAAGCCATCGATTGTTGTTTTCTCATTTGACAGCCTTTGGTAACTAGTGTGGACAGATTTGGAGTAGTGCCTTGCCTGGACATGTAGCTGTGACCATGAATATACGACAGAAGTTTGCCTGAAGCAGTATGCGAAATGTGTTTATTAGTCAGAGTTCTGTAGGTGAGAAACTCCAATTTTGGACAGCTCTCTTACTGAATGTATTGCTGGCTCTGCGTCTCCAAAGGGGCTCACATGTGGGCACGCACTGAGGTCTTAGATCCTAGGCCACACCAGTGCTGGAGACAGTGCGAGGAGAAGGGCAGTCAAGATCAGGGTACCCAGCAGAGTACTTACAAAATGTAGGTCTTCTCAAGACAACAAAACTGGGAAGATGAATTGTGCAGCCATAGCCCAGTGATATCTGACAGCAGACCCAAAGCAGACCTCCACTTGCTGGGTTTCCCCACAGTGGCCATTAAATTTTCTCCACTGGTGCCAAATACCTTGCTTCTCTGTTTTTCCTTTATATGGCAGGTGCTTCTTCCACCACTTATAATAGCAGAGGTCTATCTAATTTCATTGCCTAAGGGTTAAATTTGTTTATCCCAATGTGATATGGGAAGGTTCTCCACCCATATTTGTCTTTACATCTATTTTATTTAATTTCATAAAACAAAGCCTGACACCTCAACTTCCTTATCATTTCCAATTTCTTTGTTTAGCAACTTGGAACATGATCTATTAGAGCTTAGGCAGAGGAGTTGAAGTAACATGCCCTCCACTCTTATCTAGAGGTAATTTCCCCACTCACTCAGGATGCTCCTTGAGAGTTGGGATTAGTAACCACCCTCTATTTGACTAAAATTCTTAATCCTGGGAGTGACATCAACAGATAGTAAAATAGGAAATCCCAGCCATCTTTCTCCCACAGAAACACTGATTTAACGAGGGTATATGGACAAAGTGCCTTTATGAAAAGCCCAGAATCCACTTAAGAAGTCACAGTACTTCAGATGTGCACAATACAGAAACCAGCTGCATCAAAATGGGTAAGAAGAAAACTTTCACTTTGTCTGCATCAGTTCTTCCACAATCCAGCTCAGCTCAGTATTGAGGGAGTTTGCCTGGGCACGTAAATTCTCCCTCAGGGACAAGAGAGAGGGGAGCATGCCTCAAATGTCCCTGGTCTTTCACTGTGCTGCCCAAGGGGTCAGTTTTTGTTTCATCACACCTGGAGTGCTAACAGAACTCTCACAGTTTGGTGGGGGTAGCTAACAACAAATGAAAAGAGGCGGGTTATCTGCTGCACTCAGGACAGTTCAGAGAGATTGTGAGAAAGTGCAGAACTCAAGGCTTCTCCACCGGGAAGAAAGGAAGGAATGGCACATGGCTCCAATGTCCCAGCCCATAGTACAGCAGTCAGACACCAGAGAGAGCAAGAGGTTATGGGATCCTGAAAAATGAGAAACTGGTAAATCCCCTTTAATTAGGAATCTACATGCAAAAGTCCAGAGAAGATACAGTCATAGAAAAGGATTGAGATGCTCTGGGAATCCCTAGCCAGGCTGATTGGTGAGGTCTTTCCCAGTTAAAATCAGTTTGTAGAGATTAGGAGAAGTGGCCGTTTCTTAAAATACACAGACAGTAATTCAAAGCTACAAGGAACATGGGAACATGGAACAAAATAAATCTCCAGTAACCAACTCTAAAGAAATGAAGATTTATGAATTGCCTGACAAAGAATTAAAAATAATTGTCTTAAATAAGTTACAAAAAAAGAAAGACAGCTAAATAAAATAAGGAAGATGGCACATGAACAAAATGAGGCTCTCAGAAAAGAGATAGAAACTATAAAAAAGAACCAAACAGAAATTTTGGAGTTGAAGAACACAATAACTGAATTGAAAAATTCACTAGAAGGATTCAACAACAGACATAAAAAAGCAGAGGAAAGTTATCAAACTAAAGGCTGGTCATTTGACATTATACTGTCAGAGGTACAAAAAAAAAAGAGAATGAAAAAGAATGAAGAAAGCCTAAGGGACTTATGGGACACCATCAAATAAATTAATATATGCGTTATGGAAGTCATAGAAAGAGAAGAGACAGATAAAGAGGTTAGAAAACTTACTTAAAAAAATAATGGCTGAAAACTTCACAAATTTGGGAAGGGACACAGACATTCAGATTTATGAAAACAAAGAACCCCAAATAAGGTCTATGGAGACACATTATAATCAAATTGTCAAAAGTCAAAGACAAAGGATGGATTTTGAAAGCAGCAATATAAAAGTGACTCATCACATACAAGGAGTCTCTGTAATACTATCAGCTGATTTCTCAGTAGAAACCTTGCAGGCCAGTAGGGTATACAGTAATATATAAAAAGTGCTGAAAGAAAAAACTATCAACCAGGAATCGTAATAAACTTTCCTTCAAAAACGATGGAGAGGTAAAGACTTTCCGTGACAAAAAAAGAAAAAAAAAAATTGAGGGAGTTTATCATCTCTAGACCTGCTTTATAAGAAATGCTAAAGGAAGTTCTTCAGCTGAAATAAAAGGAAGCTAAAACAGCAACATGAAAGCATATGAAAGTATAAAAGTCACTGGAAAAGGTAAATATGTAGACAAATACAGTCATCCCTCGGTATCCAGAGGGGATTGGTTCCAGGACCCCCTGCAGATACCAAAATTTGCAGATGCTCAAGTCCCTTATAAAAACACTGTACTATTTTTGTGTGACCTATGCATATCCTCCTGTCTAAATTATCTCTAGATTATTTATAATACTTAATACAATGTAAGTGCTATGTAAATAGTTGCTGGCATGTGGCAAATTCAAGTTTTGTTTTTTGGAATTTTCTGGAATTTTTTTTTTCGGCTATTCATTTAGTTGAATCCATGAATGAGGAACCCATAGATACAGAGGGCTGACTATACAGAATACTGTAACACTGTAATGGTGGTGTGTAAATCACTTTTAATTCTGGTATAAAAGTTAAGAGACAAAAATATTAAGAATAACTGTAACTATAAACATTTGTTAATGGATACACAATATAAAAATAAGTGAATTGTGACATCAATAACAAAGTGTTGAAGGGGTAAAAGTGTAGCATTTTGGTATGTGATTTGAATTAATGTGTTAGCTTAAAATAGATATTTTAACTATAAGAAGCTTTATGTAACTTTTATGCTACCTCATGGTAACATAATAAGTTTATGTTATCTCATGGTAACAAAGTAAATACCTATGGACGATACACAGAAGAAAAAAGAAAGAAGCAAAGCATATTACTACAAAAAAAAATCACACAAAAAAAGACAGCAAAAGAGGAAAAGAGGGACAAACTACAATACAAGCAGAAAACAACAAAATGGCAATAGTAAGTCCTTAACTATCAATAATTACACTAAACATAGATTAAACTTCCCAATCAAAAGATGTAGTGGCTAAATCAATTTTCAAAAAATAGATCCAACTATATGCTGTCTATAAAAAAAAAACTCACTTTAGGTTTAAGGACACACATTCGCTGAAAATAAAGGGATGGAAAAAGATATTCCATGCAAATGGTAACAATTACAGATATACATGCACCCAACATCAGAGTACCCAAATATATAAAGCAAACACTGACAGATCTCAATGGGAAAAGACAGCAATTTAATAATAATTGGAGGCTTCAATGTCTCACTTTCATATGTGGATATAATATTTAGACAGAAAATCAAAAAGAAACAGTGGAGTTGAACAACACTATAGACCAAATGGGACTAACAGACAGTCTATATATGTAGAACATTCTACCCAACAGTAGCAGAATACACATTCATATCAAGTGCACATTGAACATTCTCTAGGCTGGACCACAAAATAAATCTCATCAAATTTAAGAAGATTGAAATCATACCAAGAATTATTTTCTGGGCACCATGGAGGGCAACTAGAAATGACTAAGAAATGAAAAACTGGAAAATTCACAAATATGTAGAGATTAAACAATATACTTGTGAACAACCAATAGACCAAAGAAATGAGAAGGGAAATTTAAAAATATCTCAATACAAATGAAGCTGACAACAGAATATACCAAAACTCATGGGATGCAGCAAAGACACTGCTAAGAGGGAAAAAGTGAAAATGCCTATATTAAAAAAGAAAACAGTTTTCAAGTAAACAACCTCACTGTACACCACAAAGAACTAGAAAAAGAAGAAAAAACTAAGGCCAAAGTTAGTAGAAGGAATAAAATTATGAAGATTAAAGGAGAAATAAATAAAATAGAGAAGAGACAAATAAAAGTAAGAGTTGTTTTTTGAAAAGATAAACAAAATTTACAAACTCTTAGCTAGACTAAGAAAAAGAGAGGACTCAGATAAATACATTCAGAAATGAAAAAGGAGACCTTACAAATGATGCCACAGAACTATAAATAATCATAAGAGACTACTGCAAACAATTATATGACAAAAAATTGGATAATCTAAGAGAAATGGATAAATTCCTAGAAACATACAACCTATCAAGACTGAATCATGAAGAAATAGAAAATCTGAACAGACTAATAATGAATAAGGAGATTGAATCAGTAATCAAAAACCTCCCAACAAAGAAAAGTCCAGAAACAAATGAATTCACTGATGAATTATCTCAAATGTTTAAAGAATTACCACTAATCCTTCTTAAATGCTTCCAAAAATTGAAGAAGAGGAATACTTTCAAATTAAGTCCTTAAATTTATATGGCCATCATTATCCTGATACCAAAGCCAAAGACACTACAATAAAAAACAAAACAAAACAAACAAAAAACAACAGACTAATATTCCTGATAAACATAGATGCAAAAATTATCAACAAAATACTAGCAAACCAAATTCAATAGCACATTAAAAGGATCCCATAGCATGATCAATTGGACTTTATCACTCATATGCAAGGATAGTTCAACATACACAAATCAATTAACGTGATGCACCACATTAGCAGAATGAAGTATAAAAATCACATGATCATTTCAATAGATGTAGAAAAAGCATTTGACAAAATTCAACACCCTGCCATGGTAAAAACTCTCAACAAACTAGGTATATAAGGAATGTACCTCAACATAATAAAAGCCATACATGAAAAGCCCACAACTTATATCATACTCGATGGTAAAAACTGAAAGTTATTCCTCTAAGATCAGGAACAAGGCAAGAATGCCCACTTTCACCACTTCTATTCAACATAGTACTAGAAATCCTAGGCACACCAATTAGTGAAGAAAAAGAAATAAAAAGCATCAAAATTGGAAAGAAAGAATTAAAATAATTTGTGTTTGCAGATAACATGATCATATATGCAGAAAACCCCAAAGACTCAACCAAAAACAACTGTTTACTAATAATTCACTGAAGTTGTAGGATAAAATCAATATACAAAAATCAGCTGGGCTTCTATACTCTAATAATAAACTATTTGAAAAGGAAATTTTTTAAAATCCCATTTATGATAGCTTCAAAAATAACAAAATTCTTAGGAATAAATTTAATCAAGGATATAAAATACTTCTACATTAAAAACTAAATAATATTAATGAAAGAAAATAAAGAAGATACAACTTAATGGAAAGGTGTCAGTGTTCATGGATTGGAAGAATATTGTTAAAATGTCCATACTACCCAGAGCATTCTACAAATTCAGTGCAATACTATCAAAATCTCAATAACATTTTTTACAGAAATAGAGAAAACAATCTTAAAATGTATATGAAATTACAAAAGGCTCTGAATAGCCAAAGCAATCTTGAGCAAGAAGGATAAAGCTTGAGGCAGCACACTTCCTAATTTCAAAATATACTACAAAAATAAAGTAATTAAAACACTATGGTACTGGCATAAAAACAGAAATATAGACCAATGGAAAAGAACAGAGAACCCAGAAATAAACCCACACGTATATGGTCAACTGATCTTCCACAAGGGTGCCATGAATACACAATGGGAAAAGGATAATCTCCTCAACAAATCATGTTGGGGAAACATATCCATCTGCAAAAGAATGAAATTGCACCCTTATTTTACACTATACACAAAAAAGTCAATTCAAAATTGATTAAAGATTTAAACACAATTCCTGAATATGTAAAACTCTTAGAGATAAACTTGGGGGAAAACCAGGACATTGGTTCAGGCAATAATTTCTTGGATATGACACCCAAAGCACTAGGAACAAAGGCAAAAATAGACAAGTGAAACTACATCAAAGTAAAAAGGTTCTGTATGGCAAAGGAAATAATAAAGTGAAAAATGCAACCTATGTAGTGGGAGAAAATATTTGCAAACCACTGATAAGAAGTTTATATCCAAAATAAATAAGGAACTCCTACAACTCATTAGCAAAACAAACAAACAAAAAACAAATAACCTGATTTAAAAATGGGCAAAGGTATTGAATAGATATTTCTCCAAAGAAGACATACAAATGGCCAGCAAGTATATGGAAAGACAGTCGATATCACTAATCATCTGAGAAATGCAAGCCAAAATCACAATGAGGTATAACCCTGTAGCTGTTAGAATGGCTATTATCAAAACAAATAAAAAATAAGGGCTGGTGAGGATGTGGAGAAACTGGAACTCTGGTACTCTGTTCATGGGAATGTAAAAGGGTGCAGCTGCTATGGGAAACATTATGGAGGTTCCTCAAAAAATTTAAAAAAGAACTACCTTTTCATCCAATCTCATTTCTGGATATATACCCAAAGGAACTGAAATCATGATTTCGAAGGGATATTTGCCGTCCCATGTTTAGTGCAGCATTATTAACAATAACCAAAGTAGGGAAACTACCTAAATGTCTAACAACAGATGATTGGGTAAATAAAATGTGATGTATACAAACACGAATTATTAGTCAGCCTTAAAAAAGAAGAAAATCCTGACCTTTATGACAACATGTATGGACCTGGATGGCATTATGATAAGTGAAATTAGCTAGTCACAGAAGGACAACTACTGCATGATTCCACTTATATGAGGTATCTAAAATGGTCACGCTCATAGAAACAGACAGTAGAATGGTGGTTGTCAAGGGCCAGGGAGAAGGGAGAAATGGGATGTTGCTTTTTAATGGGTAAAGTTTCAATTATACAAACTGAATGAGTTCTAGAGATCTGCCCTACAACATTGTGCCTATAGCTAACAATACTATATTGTGCACTTAAAAATTTATTGAGAGTACAGATCTTATGTTAAGTGACTAAAAAAAAAAAAAAAAAAAATGCTAGTACTGATATCTGAGGACCTGAGTCTCAGTCTTAAGTTTTTTGTGTTCCCTTCTCCCAAGAAGCCTTGAGGTGAGAATGCAGAGAGAACCCTGGCAGAGTTCCCTAGGTGAAATGCAAATGGTGTCCTCCTCCCCACTCCAGGGCACTCTTGATTTAGCTCCTTGTAGCATCACCCAACCTGCCCACCCAGACATGGAGGGTGCCCACTAAAGATGACGCTTCTTGGAGTGGCAGATGCATCAGGCTGTGCACCAGCAGTTCGGTTTCCCCAGCTCCACTTTAGATAACTGCCCAGGATCAGCAGTTCTCGCAGCCATTCCCCCAACCTTGGAGAAAAGAAATCTAGACAGAGTTGCAGCTCTGTAACTCCCCAACTGACTTGCCTCAGATCTCCCACCTGTAAACAGAAATAATAATCATATTTTTCTATTAGACTGTGTATGTAAAAATACTAGAGCCTCTATCCTTGGAGTAAGGCATGTCTCCACAGGTTTAACCATTAATAGATTGGCAGGGCACACAGACCCCAGACTCAACTTAATAAATGGAGTCATTGACCACATCGCTTTTCTCAGCAGAAGCTGAAGATAATATATACCATCTGTGTGAGGAAAATCAAATCAGTGCCCAGGGCAGGGGATGTGTAAAGTGTGCTTGATAGTGCCTCAGTAGGAAGAACATTAGTCATTGTGACAAACCTTCTACTCCCTAAGAGGTGATAATGCAGCTGTTATTACTTTTTATAATTTAGCCAAGAACTGCTAACATAGAAATTTTTATTCAAGGATTTAACAAATTCAAAATAATGGAGCATACTAATAGACCAAATTGTACATGCAGTCGATACAATCTTACCCAGAGAACTTGCATTATGTTTTTTGACGTTAGGTGATATATTGGGGTAATGAAATTTTTAGTCCTTGGTTTTCAATTTTAAGAATTGTTATTTTGCATTCGTGGGATTCTGTACTCACTTAACAGGATCTGTGAGAATTATAAAAGGACTTTATGAATGCTGAGCCCTTGCTGGTATGATTTAAATTCAAATAAAAATACAGGGGGTCATTTTTATGAAACAAACTGACCATAACCAAGAGTTTCATTTTCCATTTCCCTTTAATATTTACTGCCCTAACCTTGCACAAACCCAGAAATGAGATGAGATATACCTGTAAACCTTAACCTCCATTAAAACTGGCAATGAGGCTGTGAAAAACTTCTTTCAGGTGTGTAGGGGGCAGGGGAAGGTTATTTATAGGTTTGTTTAAAATTTATACAAAAGAAGAAAAGTGGAAAACATACACAAAACCAGCGTAGCAATGTATTAGTCTAGAGTCAAGAACTTTTAATTTAGCACCATCACTAATGTTTAATGAATATACAGACACATACACCATTTAAATGTTATTTTGGTTTCAAATTGAAAGCAAAATGTTACATATTTTAAAATGGAAATAAGTCTCCCTCAAGAAGCTTCAGATCTCATCAGCAGAAAACACCGTTATCTCCATTTATAAAATGGCTTTAACTTTTTCAAAGCATTTTTCAACCTATGCAATCTTATTTATTTCTACAACTCCCTGGCAGATAGGTAAAACAATATTATTAGCCACTTTTGCCCTTCATGGGACCAAGACACAGCAAACTAGTGTTTATTGAAGTACCAGTATTTCTATTAGCTGTAAATTGAATCTCTTTTAATTTGCAAAACTAGCCTGTAAAGTAGATATTATTTTTATTTTCAGCCAGGTAATCTGCGGCCTAGAAATCTTAAATTATTTACCCAATGTCACACAGCCAGTAGGTGCTGCAACCAAGATTTAAAACCCAGGTCAGTCTAATTCCAAAATCTACTATATCAGGCTGTTCGCTCTGAATGTTGAAAAACATGTTACGAAAAAAGGGTCAAACTACTTAGTTGAATAGCCTTAAAAGGATTCAAGTTTCCTGAATCCTAGTGCTGTGCAGAGGTAGAGAAAATAAAGATCCAATATGTAAAATGTTTAAGCAAAGATTATATGTCTCATATTTAAACTACAATAACTGTCAAGTACCAAAGAAATTCAGTTGTAGTTATGAAAGTTTATGGAGTTTTGAGGTGTTTTATGTTTGAGTCTTAAAGAATGAGTGAGTGAGACTGATCAAAAGTTACAGAAGGACTATTGTAACTTCAATTCCACTTATTTCTAAACAGTGTTTCTCAAACTTTGGTGCACATCCGAATCATCTGGGGAGCTTGGTAAAAAATATAGATGCTACAAATCAACTTGTAGAAATTTAGTCTAAAGTAGCATTTGCTGAATAATCCGAGGAACCGAAATATGATCTGGGAAAAGAGGTTTCCATGGACAAATAAATGTGGGAAATGTTGCTTTGTGTAAATCCTACAGGTTTATTTTATATACTAGTGAGCTTCAAGCTTGTGCAGTCACTGGAGGGACTCTTTATACGACATAGGGTCCTAGAGGTAGGATAGCCCCAGCAGGGAGGATCTCAGAGGTTTTAACGTCTCTGAGATGTGGAGAAAAGAAAGACCTGTAAGCAGCAAGCTGAAACAAGATTAGAGGCTGACAGAAATTGATTTGTGTATCAGAATGAAAGCCAGAGGCAAAAATAATGCTTTGGTCAAGGGATGGAGAGAAGAGAGGAGGTAGGGATGGGGTTCAGGAAGCTGAACAGTTCAGGCTCCTAATCCAGGAAATGGATTTTGCATGCTTTAATATGTGCTCAGGCTTCTTCCCGGTGAGTGGAGTAGGCAGTCAAGCAGGGTCACCCGTAGTCGACCATCCAGATACTACACATGCTTCAAGCTCTGGCCCAGGGTTTTGATGAGGGAAGCTTTCCCTGAATATCCTGACTACCCTTTCCCAGGCACTTCCTGTTTCTAAACAGTCTTTACTTTTTCCAATTTTCTCCTTCTCGCTTGATCGTACGTTGTCTGTGATTGGTCAATAATTCTTTTTATGTGTCCTTTTCTAGCTAATTATACTGTAAGTTTTTTGAGGGTGGAAATCGTATCTTATACTTCTCAGTGACCCCATAATGCCTAGGATGATGACAGTAGCTGTTCCGTTATCAAGTTAGTGTAATAAACCTCCTTGAAACCAGTGGCTTAAAGCACCAACTATTTGTTACTTCCCAAGGTTCTGTGGGTTGACTGGGTGGTTTTCCACGTGGACTCTGAGAGGACCAAAATGTCCCCACTCACAAGGCTGGCAGTTGGTGGTGGCAGGGCTGGCTTCACCAGACACGTGTGTGATCTCCACAGTCACAGAAGGGATCCATACTTGGGGTTTAATGCTCTGTGGCTGCCATCTTGAAATTCTTAAAGATTTTTTCTTTCCATTTGTATCTGGTATGTAAAGAAGGAAGGGACAATGGAGTACACGTGCCCCAGGGATCGGAGCCTTGGTTCATGTGCAGTCTCATCTCTCACCATCTCCCTGAAGCCCCAGGATGGTTTCTTGACTGCCTGCCTGCTCCTGCCCCTGGGCTCCTCGGGCCCCACACTGTCTCCTCCTTCCCACACCTGCCCCCCTGACTCCTCTTGCCCTCTTCCCTGTCACATCTGTGAGTAGAAGGCCAGGGTTCTGCTATTGCCCTCTGCTCCTGGCAGGAGCCTGGGAGCAGATTTGGGGGAGACCAAGGTGTTGTCATCTTGGGTCATGCAGCATCTTGGGGCACCCCAAGGAGGTTTCAGTCCCACCTGGGATGGCAGAACCGTGGAGAGTTTTGTAGACAACTCTTGACCACTGTTAGTCTAGGTTTTGAGCGTGTCCTATCATGGAGATGGCAATCCCTTGGGGTTACCTATCCACTGTGCATTAGGCCTAATGGGGTTCAGGACATGCTACCTCAAAATATGGCACCTTGGCATATTAAATATCTTAAACTGAAGGAACTTTTTTAAATGGTGGAAGCAGGAAGGTCACTCTGACCTACTCCCCCTCACCTTTCCCTGAAACAGGTCTTAAAACTCCCAAGTGAAAGATACCCTCCCTGGACCAGGAGGAAGTAAGATATTCTTATCACCAGAGATGGGGAATTGGGGGCCAAAAAACCTCTATAAACAAACCTTGTTACACAACCTTTATTTTCCTAGTTACTTCTTCACCATTTACTACCCTAGCTCAGACCCCTTTGTTTTGTCAATTTTTCACAAATGTATTGTTTCTTTGTCTAAAAGGTATAAAAGCTTCCTGCTCTGGTCACTTCTTCAAGTCTTCATTCCCTTGTGAAGGCTCCCACGTACATATAGAAATTTAATACTATTTGTATGCTTTTCTCCTGTTAATCTGTCTTTATTAGCTTAATTTCCAGACCCAGCCAGGGACCCTAAGAGGGTTGAGGAAAGCTTTTTCCTCCTCTACAGGGTGCTGGAGCTGAGGGAAGGGAGATTGACTTTGACCCTGACTGGGGACCACATTTTCATCTTGCACTGGACCCTGTCAGTCATGTGGCTGGCCCTGGGTGCTGGTCTCCTTTCCTAGGATTGGGGGAATCTTTGTTCTCCTCCATGTAAGTCTTCTTACATTATGGCAACTGGATTTCAGGAGTTCCAACAAACCAAAGCAGAAGCTGGAGATCTCTTAAGGATCACTCTTGGAAGTTATGCAGAACCACTTTTACATATTTTATTTATCAAACAGTCACAGGACCAGCCCAGAATCAAGGGGAGAGGAAATATACTCTACCCTGCGAGGAGTATTGGCAAGGGCACAGGCAGAAGAGCTTGTGGGACGAGAGAGACTGTCAGACACTGTCTACCATTCAGCTGAAAGCATCAAAATGTATAATGGTGAAGAACAGGCCTTGGACTCAGTCAGACAGGGGCTCAAATCTCTGTTCCACCACTGCCTGATGGCTAAACTTATTTAGTTCCTCTGAGCTTCAGTTTCCTCATCTGTAACATGAAGCTTGTTGTGAGGGTTAAATATGATACACACAGTGCTTGGCACCTACTCAACATTCAACATACGGCAGCTACTGTCACAATGGAGTCACAGAAGTTCCTCCTACAGGGAGGATAATAGCTTCTACTGCAAAAAACTAACAATTACAGACTTATCATTCATCCCTTTGGCTAATAACATGTTTGATGGTGCTTGGAAGTCAAGTTGACTATGACTAGATATTTACTGAAGGGTGTGTTCATTCGTGGATACCTGAGAAATGTTCGTATTATTGGAAAACACATAATTCTGATGGAAGCAACGTTTTAACATAAAACAATTTTTTTTCAGAACTTGACCAACAGTCAATTCTAATAGGAGAGAGAACATGAAGATACTAAGCATCCTTCTCAGAAGTCCGGGTCCCACTGAAGGGGAAAAAGGAGAACCTGGGCACTGAAGACACATCTCTCTTCCTGAACATGAGTGGTGATGAAGCAGTAGGCATTTTGGTGACTGATCTTTAATTTGAAATAGTGCAGCAGAAACCCCCTCAGCAAATGTCAGAGAAATCTGATGTTTTATTACCTTCTATTTATTTTCTGACATGATACGGAATGCAAACAATTGTTGCTAAACCTGAGAATCTCTGACCTTTAGTTTCTGCCCAAGCACTTCTCACTTAAAGTAGTAACAAGAATATATACCTCCTCAGTGAACAACAAGAGCGCTTTCTCCTCTAAACCTAACATTGTATTCCTGCTTTCATCTGGGTAAAAATAATCATTGTGATGATAATAAAACTAATACAACCTCACAGGAAATCTGTCATTGTTATAACTGGAAATGAACCAGTGAAGAAAAGGTGAAGAGAGACCATTCTGGCTAAATTGACTGAAACAGTCCACAACAATGGAGAATAATAAAATACAATTAAGACTGAAAGTGACCTGAGGCTTTAAGTATCAGAGTACTTAATGGGACATGAAGACCACATAAAGGTCAGCAGCTCAGAAGTGACCTCTGGGCCATAGTATATAGGTTAAAAAAGAGTCCAAACGTCTTTAAATGTGTATAACTTAACATTTGTGAAATGTAAATTTTTGCTCAATTTGCATCAAAATAAAATAGTATTTTTCATTTATTAAACTGACAAAAATTTCTACAGGGTAAAGATCAGTACTGGTAAGGGTGTGGTGAGAGAAGGAGTTCACATTTCTGAAAGGTAATTAGCCCAGAATCTATCAAGTAGCTCAGGAAAGTTCCAGACTTTGTAGCTAACAATTATACTGAAAAAACATATTGAAAAAAAATTTAAAGCTTCAAAAAACAGATATGTGCAAAAAAAGCTCATTACAGCAAGATGTACATGTATGTACGTATGTGTATATACACACACACACACAATAGGAGAATGGTTTAATTATAGTATATCCCAGGAAAGAAATACGCTGCCACTTAAAACTAGGTTTTAGAAGACACTTAATGACAGAGGAAAAAAATCTCATAAAATGATATTTGGTTTAAAAAAAAAAGGCAGACATAAAATTACAGAGCATTACTCTTTCCATTAAGTGCCTTGAAATAAAACAAGTGGAAGATGGAGAGACATGGAGATTAGCTGGCAGAGAGCATGTAGATCCCTCCAGACAAACCTCCACCCTAAGAACCTCCAGGTAATGGGACTCAGCTCCAAAGAGGTGAGGTAGAGACAGTGGGGGCCAGAGCCCACCTCGGGAGCAGAACTGGCGTGAAGGGGCTCTTCAGTTGCCCATTGCCTGGGATTGAGAGCTAATCACATGGTAAAGAGGCAGGGCCTTGGACAGCAGAGCAGCTAGAAGGCATGCTGTAAATAAAGGGCCTCTAGCTAGGGTTGCTGCCAAGTGTGTCCTCCCTGAGGGGGACCATGAAGTACCATCTTTAAAGAAAGCCAGCTGAGAATGTTGTAATTTAATAGCTGTTTCCACTGGAAGTTCTGCTTGGTAATGCCCACTGACAGACATTATGCTGAATGTAAATTTGCTCATCCAATTGTTGTTTTTCATTTCTTAAAAATGGTTTAGTGGTATCTGAAGAAAAAGTCAACAGATTTCATAGGAGATTCCAGACCTCCTGATAGTGTGGTTTATTCTGAAATATTAACACTCCCCTTAGAACATCCAGTGAATGTTGAATATTGATCATGAGAGGCCAAACATGATTATAATCAACATGTTAATCTGATATTTTCCAATGCTTATTAGGAAACCTTGGATTTAAATGATAGGGTCCTGTCTGCTATCAATTGCACAGGTATGTTGCAGAAATACAGTGAAATGCAAATTCATGAACCCAGCATTTTTACCACAAAGACTTCAAAACTCTAATGAACATGTCACTTAGATTTTACATTGAAAAGATGAAGCCACTGAAACTCAAATAAACATCTTTACTTCTGAGGGGCATGGGCTGGAAGATGACTTATAAAATAACATATGCAAATTGCATGCATTCCCTGAAAAAAACAAAAAACAAAAACTAGAGCATTGCTCAGTTAAATATTCATAAAATGATGTCTTAAAATGTTCATCTTTATATGCTGGCTTACATCCTGCAGATAGTGTTATAGTATATTTTAATCTCTAGTTTGGAAGTAAGTTAGGTGTAAATCTTAAATGGGTAATGCTATAGTCAAATAATATCATTGTGGTCTGCCATATAGCTAAGAGGTTATCCTCAGTTTTGCCCCAAACCTCTGTTCATGGGTGAACAATGCATTCATTCAGCAGTCAACAACTATTAATATTTATTGAGTGACTACTATGTCCTGCGCATTGGGGAGTTGATGGTGAACAGGATGCACATGGTCCCTGGCCTCCTCTGGGTTACTCTCTAGTGGGGATGACAGACAAACACAAGCAAATGAATAAATAGAATAGTTACCAAAGATGATGAGAATGACAAAGAAACAGCTATTTTAGACTCAGTATTCTGATATGGTATTAAGTATTGAACTGGGAATTTAGATGTATTTTTAAAAAATAATCTTTGAAAAGTTTCACTGTGAGTGTGGAAGATTCAGATCCCAGAGGGTATAGTCTCATATGTAGCTGAAGTTTTTGAATAATGGTTAGATTTGTTTAACAGCTAGTGGTCTAGGTTGAGACAAGTTAGATGTCTGGAAGATCTATGTTGAACTGCCGTGCAGGTCACAGTATCTTGGGAATGACATAGGTTCTAGTGATACCCTATGAGACTCTAACCCTTGGGTCTAACTGAGGCTAAAACCAGAATGAGGACTGGATCAGACTCTTGGGGACCAGACTGGATTTCTTTTCCAGTGCTTGCTGTTCAGTTTGTGCTACACATTATCAGATGGGGTTAGTTAAGCTCCGAAGGTTCTGTCTTCTCTACCTTCTTAGACCAGACCATGCCCAGCTGAGTCTGCAGATATGCCAGCTCTTTAGCTCTCTTTTCCCTTTTTCTCTTTTCTGTTATTTATGTTCTTGCTGCCCTTTTCTCTCCCTTATACCTTCCACCTCATCAAAATAACAGAAGTTGGCCATCTGAGATGGTCTTTCTGAAAGAGGGATTCTTGGCCTGAAATCCTAGAATGGTGGCTCTGAAGAGAGGGGAGAAGGGGTGAAAAAGTGGAGAGTGGAACATACAGACTGGTTAAGGTCATCTCGGTAGAGGTGAGCATCAAATCTCAATGAGGAAGATTGTGTATATTTATTTGTTCCTTTCTTCATTTCTCAGCATTTCAGTTAATGTAAACAAAGTGTCTACTATTTCTGCTAAATAATTCTGAACAATGTGTCTCCCCACGTCCTGACACAGGAGGACCACAGCCCTGGTTCAAATAAAAAGTTCAAACATCACAGCTACTCCT
This sequence comes from Balaenoptera ricei, assembly GCF_028023285.1. Taxonomy (NCBI): domain Eukaryota; kingdom Metazoa; phylum Chordata; class Mammalia; order Artiodactyla; family Balaenopteridae; genus Balaenoptera; species Balaenoptera ricei. The sequence continues at coordinate 10,766,221 of NC_082656.1, read as the reverse complement.
TAAAGACACAAACTTATACTAACCTAGAAGGGGTTTCCAAATAGGACAGTCTTAGAACTAACCAAGATATAACCTGCTTTGGCAATGTGTATCAAAAGTCTTCTCTTTCCTTTAATTCATTTTCCATCTACTGCAAATCCTAAGGCTCTACATCTGTAAGGATCCAACCACCTTTCAGCACGTTCCCTACTAACAGGCCATCATAATGTGACTGTGGACAACTGTAACAATCTTCTAAAGGATCTTTGTGTTTCCATCTTTGCTCTCATCTCACTATTGGCCACACAGCAGCCACAGTGATTCTTTTATCTAAATCTAAGTGAGGTCTGCTCATTCCCTTAATATTGTCCCATCTCTGGCATACTGAACCTGTGTGATCTGGTCCTGGGCTTCCTCTCTGGGGGCTCTGAACTCAGCTTCCCTCACTCTGCCCCCATCACTGTTCTCCTTGCAGTTTAGTAAACAGGCCAAGAGCAATTCTGCCTCGGGGCCTTTGCACACATCATTTCTTCAGTTTTGAATGCACTTCCTTCAGGCACCCACATGACTAACATCACACAATTCAGAAAGGCCTTCAAACTCATCAAATGTCAACTTACCAGAAAAGCCTTTTGTGACCACCCTGGCCTCCATAACTCTTCCCTTTCACTCTGCTTACTGTGTTATTTTTCTTTGTAGCCATTATCACCACCCAGCATCTGTATTTGTTTATTTTCTCTCCCTTCCCATTAGAACATCAGCACACAACAGCAGGGGATTTGTTTTGTTCTCTGCTGTGCGCTTAAGGCTAGAGGAGTGCCCGGCACATAGTAGGTCATCACTAAATATTTACAGCAAGTCCCCTACATATGAACAAGTTCTGTTCCGAGTGTACGTTCGTCAGTCCAATTTGTTCATAAGTCCAGCAATGTTAGCCTAGGTACCCAACTAACACAATCAGCTATATAGTACTGTACTGTAATAGGTTTATAATACTTTTCACACAAATAATACATTAAAAACAAACACAAAAAATAAAGAAAACATTTTTAATCTTACAGTACAGTACCTGGAAAAGTACAGTAGTACCAGCTACATCGCTGCTGCTTTTATGCTTACTTCCAGACATCCTGGGCTTGAAATAAAGATACTGTACTACCGTACTCTACAGTACTGTACAGTAAAGTATACAAAAGCACAACCACTTGTAGACAATGCACACACATGACAATGTACGCCAGACATGTGAACTGACTTATGTGATTGGACATGCAAACGCACGTTTGCATCTTTGAAAGTTCACAACTTGAAGGTTCATATGTAGGGGACCTACTTATTGAATCAATGAGTTGGGTTTGTAAATTTCCTTTGATTCCCATCACTTCCTTTTGCGTGCTTCTACAGCCCACCTATTAGATTGTAAATTGGGGGCATATTAGTACACAGAGCTCTTGGCCAAGTTTTTGTCTAACAGTAATTATGAGGGTGTGGCTCTATGGCTTTCTGAGAATAGGAGTTGAAACCGATCCCCGGGAATTCGTAAAATTAACACCCTCCAGCTTCCAGGCGTCTTCTTTCCGTGTTACACCCCCAACACTTGTTAATGGCCTTGGGTAACAGTATGAAAGTCACTTACTGCAAAAAGTTTCCCTGATCTCTACTTCCCACTACCAAATCCCCCAGTACATTATTTTCCTACTGTGTGTTCCATAGTACACTATTTTTCCCCTAGTAAGGCACTTCCCACACTTATTTTTATTCATGTTTAACTGTGATTCTGTCTCACTGCTGGACTGTCAGTGTGATAAGGGCAGAGACCAAATCTATTCTGTTCATCGGTGTCTCTTTAGCACCAAACATGATGGAATTCATTCAGACTGTCATTGTTAAATGGATTAAAAGCTGAATGAATGAATGAATGAATGGACAATTGCTTTCCATCTCTAGGAACAGCATTCAGTGCACAACCTTCCAGTGCCCTTGCATGCTGGGTCGCACTGTGTTATTGATTACTGCAGCCTCCTTTGGGGCATAGAAATGGAAGAAGGAGACCAAAATCTCTGTTATGAGACACGCAATAGAAGGCAGCAAAAGCTAACTCCACGTCCATCCCTGCTGCAGGTAGGCCCTGCTGCAGAGAAGGGGCTCAGGAAATACCTGGGGATGAACCCCTCTCAGATCATCTTCAATCCAGCCCAAATACATTTTACCTCGTAGAAATTTCTCCAAAGTATTTTGAAATCATTTATCAGTTTGCTTAGTGACTAATATTGCATAACTTTGGGGCTTTCTCTGTGCTTTCAAGGATATTTCAAAGCAAAGTTAAGGACGGGCCAGAGAAAAGGTGCAGAGAATCAGACGCAACCCTGAAAACCAATATAACAATCCCTGTATGCATTCTTTTAACTCAGGATCTAATAAAGATCACAGGAGAATTTGGTGAGACTTTGCGGAACTTGTAATTTGAATGAACTGTGCAGACTTATTAAACAAAGGAAGCAAATGCTTGTGAGCATTTATGCATATTCTCAGGTAAGCTTCTAATATTAACCCAATGCTCCTCCTAAGAAATTGGTGAAACACTTGGCCAAACATGGCTGATGGCAATTCCAATCACTTTGGGTTCTCAGTTTTGAGTCCCTTGTCTTCTTCTATGGCATAAGCTGGTATGCTTTGAAATATTCTCTTCTTTCCATGCAGTGTAGGGAATTCTCTGTCTCTCTCCTAGGAGAGAAGTGTCTTCATCCATTCTATTTCTATGTCTCTAGCTTGTACTTCCTTTTGTTTCTAGTTGGCTACTGAATAGACTAATTTAATGCTAAGACATTCAGTGCGCCTGTTGCCTTTCAGCTAAGGAAGTCCTGTCTGTTCCTCTTTCTCTGCTTGCCTTATTCTATGTGCTCTTTCAGCTGACGTAATGGTGAAAATTATGTAGGTCTCTCTGGTTTTTTGCCTAGAATAAAACAATTTTCAGATTGAATTCACTTGGGAAAAAGTCTCCTTATTTGCACAGAAGTTATTGACTGTCCTACTGTACTTCCTGGGATGAATGATCAAAATGTCCCAGTGGCTGCAGCGGCCTTGGGCTCTGCTGTTTAACCATATCATGCCCAGCATGTGGATTGTATACACTCATTAATGGTGACTAATCCTAAGCTTCATCCCGAATAGTGTTAAGGAAGGTTTTAACATTTTGAGCTAAATGAAATTTACTTCAGTCAAGTCTTTGCTTACTTGAAGCCCTTAATTCACTTACTATTGAGTATATATTACTACTTGCCAGGCACTAAATGCTAGAGATACAAAGACCAATGAGAAAGAAATTACAGGCTAATGCTGGAGAGGTAAAAGAAAACAACCAGTTGAAATGCAGGGTGATAAGTGCTGTAATTGAGATCATTACAGGGCTTCGGGCACTTAATCCAGACTGGACATACCTCTAAAGAGTATTGTGAGGCTTTTGTCTTGTTTTATTTTTACCATCTTAACCATTTTAAAATACAATTCAGTAGTGTTAAGTATATTCCCATTAAAGAATATCATTCTAAGAAAAGGATAAGAGGCATTATTTGATACCTTTTTTGATATTATGGCAGCACCAACTTTGGTAATTGGGCATATATGCTTTGAGTGATGCTATCTCCCTGACTCTCTGATGTTTGTCCCTCCTGGTGTTTTGTGCTATTGAAAAAAATAACTATTCTGATACAGTCAAAAAGATTCATTTATTAAGCTCCAAACACATTTAACATTCTCACTCCTATGTTTTTGATCATGCCTTTCTCCTTTTCTGAAATGCCATCCCCTTTTTTTCCATGTATCCACAGTTTTGGTATATCTGCTCCTCAAGGCCCAAGATAAACCCCACCTGAAATCTATTTTCTTCAATCACCCACTTCAGGAAATCACCCCATCCTTGATGACTGTACCAACTTATTTGGAACTTAGTATATGTTACCTTGGAATGTTACTTTGACATTAATATATAAATCCTATCTCACCAACTAAGGTAGAAATCCCTCGAGGGAAAGGACCAGGTTTAACAATAAATCACATGTGCTTAGACCCTTAAGCATGCATTTAAAATGTATTAATAATTTACTATGTACAGAGCCTATATTCAACATGAGGACATGATGATGCAGTTCCTGTCATAGAGAACCTCACTACCTAGTGCTTTCATTTACATGATCCTATTTCCTCTTTCAAAAAAAAAAAAATCTGTGCAATAGTTAGGGAAGACATTATTATCCTAATTTATGATAAGGATAATGAGACTGGACAGACTAAGTGGTCTGCTGATGGCATCGCCTGCTATTTTCCAGGGTGATGCAACATACATAGTGAAGAGAACATGGGCTCTTGGAGAGATGGTGCTTTGGATTCCCACTCTGGTAATGGCCATCTGAGTGGATTTGGAGAAGTTATTTAATGTCCCAGAGTTTCAGTTACCTCATCCATGAAATATGGTTGATAACGCCTACTTTACAGAGTTGTTGGAAAGATTAAATCAAATCATTTTGAGTAGTGTCCAGTGCCTAGTAAGCCCCCAACAAATGATAGTTATTACTACTACTGCTGTAACCATTACTATTGTCATACTCTTATTACAGCCTCTATGTCTATAATGCATCCCCAGAGTCTAGCACATGGTAGGTACTCATTAACAGTGTTGCTTTGGTATCTGCACACTCACCCACAAGCAGGGCTGAGACCTGGGCAGTGCATGTCAGCACAAGTACCAGTTCTTTACAGCTGGTGTACATTCTGACTGGGCCAGTGTCCATTTTGATTGGTTGGTGCCTTTGATAGCTTAGTTGTGAAATATTTTGTACAACACTCCTGCCCATAAATGTTGTAGGACTACTGTTTTATGCATTTTATGTAGTGTAGGTAACCACCCGTAACTAATAGCTCTACTTTTCTCCATCAGCAAACACCTGCCACAAAGAAACATCCCACTCAAAGACTTATTAGACTAACACAGTTTTGGAGAATATTCACAATACCTGGCACACTACCCATTGACAGCCAATCTTGCATAGGGATTCTGTGTAAATACTATACCAGGCAGCTGGATATCAGGGAAATAACTTTAAGTTGGGTTGAATGAACTAGCAGCCATGGAATTGATTTCCTTATCGCTCTGGTTCAGGAATTTCCATTTAGCTATATTTCTGACAGGTCAGACATTTCCTACATGTGATTTAATTTAATTTAATTTATGATCCTTGCTCAATAATCGTGACTCCAAGCTAATAGATACTTTGAAAAGAATAACAGTGTAGCAAGTGGGCCTTTCAGACGTCTCAGGTCTCAGGGCATTTTCCACTGTACCCTCGGCCTTAATACAACCAGGAGAGGTGGTCAGAAGAGGAACCTCATTAAACATCTGGGGGCAATGGAAACACAAAACCAATGAGCCGGATGGGACCGTAACCTGCATTAACACTGCTCTTTTGAGTAAGGCCATGTGTGCCAATGGCACAGTGTAAATGCACACAGGTTTTTCAAATGGCCTCTGCCTCTGGTAACAGGGAACAGGTTCCTGGCAATAGCAGCTTCTCTGACTCTCTTTGTGGCATTCCTCTGACAAAGAAAGTATTGTCAAAATCCAAGCTGGGAGCATGTGGTGCTTGGGGGAGCAGTAACAGAGATTAAGGGCATGCAATGCAAGTGTGCACTTGTAATGAAATTGCCCTTACTTACCGCCTGGTTAAAACTCATGATTGCCACGGTATGCCTCTGTGATCAGGCTTAGCATAATGAAAAATAGCAGCAAAGCTTAGCTTTTCAGATGGCTTATATCAGGAGTAGATAGAAGTGTTTTCAAGGCTGAGGTGGTAATGAAGAGGAATCCATGATGCAGAGAATAGCAATTGATGCTTACTCATGGATAAAGGAGGGGTTCTCTGGGTGAGAGATATATTAGCTGGAGGACTTCCTACACACAGGTCTTAGTGATTTAATATCTTTGTCCAAATGTCAACATCACACTGTGTTTCTGACTATCCCATCTTCCTAAGAGATTGTATCATTTTCTTTGAGAAGTAATATAGCTTTACTTATAGCAGGTGGGAGTCAAGAAAGGTACAACTTTTCTGGAATAGAATTTGACTACACACACACACACACACACACACACACACACACACACTCCAGAAACAGGGTTCCACTTCTGGGTATTTAGGTATTTATCCTAAGGAAATACTCATGTAGGTTGCAAAGGTTTAATTTTACAGCTGTTCATTGCAATACTTTCTGTATTTTAAGAGAAAAACCATAACTCGTTCAGATATCTAACAATAAGAAATAGGTTATAAAATCATGGCACTACTATATAATAGAATATCATGTAGCAAAAGAAATACTTTTAGAGAAAGTTTAAGGACAGGGAAAATGTTTCTAATATATTAAATATATACATATATATGCACACACACTGTAGGTAATAAGAATATATAGAAAATGTGAACAGTGATTATTTTTGGTAGTAGGTTTTGTTTACTTGTTTTATTCTTTTTGCTTAATGATTCAATATAAGAAAAGGCATTACTTTTATAATAAGAGAACTGTTTTTTCTTTCTTTAAGGAAAAAAGAGAAAAATAAAAACTACAAAAACAGGTGTGTGAGTCAGTAGTGGACATACATAATTATTGACTATTAGAGCTAAATACTTATCTATATCTGTAACTATGATTCCATATCAACATGTGGTATAGGTTTAAGTTTTCATTTTATCTGCACTTATTGTTCTTCTTGGCTGTGCACAGAAAATATTTGACAGAGGTACATAAGGATGCTGTCCATTCAGGGGGTTCTTTATCATCATTTGTGTTCCCACCATAATGGATACACACCCCATATTTTTCCATACTGCTGTTTCCTCCCCTTGGAATACCTTTTCTTACCCATCCTTAGAAAGCCTACCATTCACCGAGACCCAATTCAAATCCTCCTTTTGAGGACTGCTGTAATTCTATTCATTCAGAAGAAAATTCTAATTCTTCATCTTTCTAGACTTTTGACATTTTGCATTGAGTTGTGTGCATATCTTCTCTCCTCTAATAGAGAGTAAGCTGATGGAGGGCACAGTCTTTACTCATCATTCTGTATTCTAAAAATGGGAGGCATCGACGGGATAGGTACTTAAGTACTCACTGAATGTGTAAATGAAGTAACTCTGTTTTCAGAATACAGAGATACACAAAAGTCTGATTGTTTGCTTGAAAGTCTGACCCATCACTGATCTGAATGTGAAACCAAAATAAGTGTAGATCCCTGGCTATTTTGTGATTTAAAAAAAAATAGTTTCAAGTTTAAGTAGTACTCACTTTTTGAAGCTGGTCCTACTATAATAACTCAATGAGTATTTATGTAAAACAATCACTGCAAGGGAGGAACTCTGAAGTGTAATAACAACCTCAGTTTACGATCCTTTCCAGGAAAATCTTAGCCCTTGGGACTCACTAGTGCAAAGGTTAGGAATATGGTAGCTGGAAATGGTAGTCTTCTGACACTGGCTGCTCACCCATCTTTCCATGGCCCCCAAGGTGGTATTGTTAAGATCCAAGCTGAGTGCTTCTGAAATGACATCTTGGGTTGGAAGCACTTTGCAAACCATAAAGGGCAAGGGAAATGTTAGTTGTAATTATTACTATTCAGAGAAATCTTTTGCGAAATGCTTGGGGCATGAACCTTCCCATTTGAGAAGGTGAGTTTGGTACGCCTGAGTTGATGCTGCACTGGTTGTTTCCCTTTCTCTTCTAGAACACACTTCAGGGGCTTGCCCTCTCTGGAAAATGACTCATTTTTTAAGTGTCAATGATTCAAAAACATTTCTAAGGGGGATTCCCACCACATACAAATCAGAGGCTCAGTCAGAATTCTCTGATACTTGAGGCCAACACTCATGTCCAGTCCCACAGTAGGACTTTCCCGCTGACCTTACATTGAAAGGAGTGCTTCCCAATGATGAGCCAACACCTCCTACGAAGTCCTCATTTGCCCCTCAGTATAAAGGACACTCTGATTAGAGCCTGCAATTGGCAAACTTTTTAGTAGCTATGTTTACATTTGTTCTTACTATTGTTCATAGAACAGATTCAAATGTGATTCCACTTACAGACAGTTCATAAATAGTTGGTTCTAAGTTTAGCCTTAATTCCTTTGGGAATGAGTTCCTTTTATGGTTCACAATGTGACTTGCTAGTTTGAAAAAGAAAAAAATTAGCAAATCCTCTAAGACTTGGAGAAAAGCACTTTCTAGTTCATGAGCTTTCTTAAAAATTCTGGGAACATGATTAAGCTGCCTGCTTCCCAGCATGATGTCACAAAGGAGAAGGCAGAGGTGATAGAACTTGAGGCAAGAGAGGAAAGAAAAAGATTCTTACAACTGTCAGAGTCTACAGAAACAGACAAACAAACAAAATAATAAGTTCAGAGTATTTTAAAAACAAAATCTAAAGCAAATTCAGTCAGACATTCATCCAACTTGTCTAGCTTCAGAAATAATGAATACAGAATGGTATAGCCATAAGATACTAATACCTTGTATTACTTTCACTCCTTTTCTGTCCTCTCTGTTCCAGACATACTCACAGCATTATTATGGGTTTTTACTTTGAGGTGTTAAACAAGAAAACACAAAATCCCCACTGTTTTAAAAAGTGAAGCTGTCCAACCCTTTGACTACCACCCACAATGAGAAGGTACTAGGACCAATGGAATCAGAGCCTGACCAAATCCATCGAGACAGATGGATCAGGGCTCCCGTCCAAGAGACAGCCTGATGGTACCACGGCTGCTCCAGACTCTACCCATTTCACAACTCCCATTTTCCACTTGTGGTCACAGCCTCAGTCACTTAGATTTAAAGTACTAATTAAATTGTTGTTAATTCTCCACAGTGTAGCTTTACCTCAAAGAAATTCTTTTGTTGTCTAAGTAGGTTTAAGCGAATAATAATGAAATTACAGAGATTTCCAGATAGGGTAACTATATAGCATGTCTTCCAAACCAGGACATTTTTTAGAGTAAAAAACTTGCTATTAATAATTTCTCCAAGAGAGCAGGCATAAACCAAAACTGCCTAAGAAATTTCCCTTTTTTTTCTCTCTCTCTCTTTCTTTCTTCTTACCCATGAAAGAAAAAAAAAAATATGAAAGACTGTGAAATGAACCAGAAAGATTATTATGTATCTTCAATGGAGAACTAAGTGTTTTCTAAGCATCCTTCCAGATTAGCTGATTTTACGGGGTCTCCACAACTTTCATTGTCTTTGAGTGATTATACTGGGTTAGCCAGCAAGTTTGCTAGGGTTTTTCTGTTCAGGTTTTTCCATAACAGCTTAGGGAAAAACCCGAACGAACTTTTTGGCCAACCCAATATTTCTTGTGAGTTACATATAACTGACAGAAATGTAAATGCTTCTTGTCTGCAAAGATAAAAATAAAAAGGTGGAAATACAATTGATTTCCTCCCCCCTTCTTTCCAATAAGCCCATTTCACAACTGTTTATAAATTCATTTCAGCATTACTTATTGCTGCTATATCAGTGTTACTTTGGATTCATCTTTGAACTGGTTGTAACTTCTTACTGGTTCCTTCATTGAACTAGTTGCAACTTCTTACTGGTTCCTTCATTAATTAACAAATTAACTAAAACCTTTGAAATGTGTTTGACATATGTTTATATTTATAGAATTTTACCCTTTAAAAACAGTCCTTAATGTCCAAAATTTAATTTCTTCTCTTGTTTTCTTCCTTCCATTATCCATGGACCAACAAATTCTCCATTTCACCATAATAGTGGTCCCTCTGTAGCTAAAGAGATCACTATCTTCTGAGGTCATTTACGTATTCATTTAACATGTACTGAGTATTCACTAGGTTCCAGGCATTGATATAATGGAGAAGAGAGAGGAGATTATAAGCAAGCAAGACTGGAAGCAGGGAGACCATTTGGGAGTCTATTGAAAGAGTACCAGTGGAAGATGAGGGAGTGTGGATTATGATGAATGAACTTTGACTGTAAGTAGAGGACCACTTTAAAGGAAGAGCTGACAGGATTTACTGATGGAGTTGATGTGAGGTAAAAATGAAAGAGAGAAGCCAAGGAAATCCTTAGGCTTTGGCATGATTAATGAGGTAATTGGTGGTGCCATTTTCTAGAGACTGGACAGACTAGGGATGGGGTTGAACTGAAACAAACACTCACTCCCCCAGCTGATTGGCTTCAGCTGAACAAGCTCCCCCCTCTTCTTTATCCAGTGACTGACTGATACAGGTATAAGGCCTGACCCCATTGGCCCAATCTGATTCAACTCTGAATGGCCATCCCAGCTCTGGGGCTCCCTCTGGGATAAACTGAGGCCTTTATCATGATGGCAGCAGCACTTCTCCCTCTGCCTAATCCTGCTGCCCTCACTCCCTCACAGGCATGGATCCTAAGGGCAAGCCCCCCAAACTTCCTGCCCGTGGGTCTCCATCTCTGAAGCTGCTTCCTGGGACCAACCTACAACAGGGAGCTAGAGTTCAAGGATCAGGACTTCTCCCACACATCATCTTCCACACGCCTATAAAAGGTTATTGAAAATGGATATTTGATGCCAGATCCTTATTGTTTATCCTCCCCTCACCCCAAAAAAGAAAAAAAAAACTTAATGGCTCTCTATTGCCCATTGCCAGCCTCCTTCAGGACATCTTACAACCTGGCCTCTATATTTTCAGCCTCTTCTCTCACCACCTTGCTGTAACCTCCCACCACAACCCATGTTTTTAATTGCAGTGACTATTCACTGTTTCCTGGAAACTACAAATAGCTCCAATTTATGATGGTGACTTACTATTTTTCAACTTTATATTGGTGCTAGAAACAGTACTTCGACCACACAACTGTCCTGTTTTTCACTTTCAGTACAGTATTCAATAGATTACATGGGATATTCAACACTTTGTTATAAAATAGGATTTGGGTTAGATGATTTTGCCCAACTGTAGGCTGATTTAAGTGTTCTGAGTACATTTAAGATAGGCTGGGCTAAGCTAAGGTGTCTGGTATGTTATGTGTATTAAATGCATTTTTGACTTTGGATATTTTCAATTTACGATGGGTCAGTCAAGACATAACCCCATCGTAAGTCGAGGAAGATCTGTACGCATGTTTTCACAGCTCTGTCCTTTTATCAAAGAGACTGGTACTCTCCGTCCATCTCACGTTCTTCTCTCAATGGTAAAACTATCCATACTCTAGCACCTAGTTCAAAACCACACTCCAAAACCTATCAATCTTTCATGAAATCTTCCCCAATTTTCTCCAAAAGGACATGTCATCTTTTTCTGTTCCCATAGCACTCTGCATTCTTTCTATTGTTTATAGAATCTACAGCATGATTAAGACCCCACCGTCTTGATCTTCCAATGAACCCTCTTAAGTCATCCATTCTCTATCTGTATATTTCTAACAGAAATAAAATGAAAGTCTTTTGTTCTAGACTTGGTCTTTTCCTCTCAATTGTTCCATCTTTCCCTCCTCTGGACTGGGCAGAAGAAGGCCAAAATGAACATCCAGTGTGTTCTCCTCCTCTTTATCCCTAACCCTGAAAGCCTAGATCTAGCTCTGATAAACTCCAATAATTTTATTCCTTTCTCCTGGTCCCACAAGGGCCCTTTTTATTTCTCAACAAAACCACATCTAGCACCAAACATTGCTAAATGAAATGTAATTTTAAAGTACAAGTGTGCTGAAGAAATGTTCTTGAGTCTCCTCTGCCTGGTTCCCTCACACCCTGCCATACCCCCAAGAGTAAACACCCTCTTTGCATCTTGTAAATGTATGATCTCTCAGCTCCTGGGTTGGTGGCACTTGTAAAAAGATGAAGAATAGGACTTTATCTCTCTCCACTCCTCTCTTCTCTCCTGCTCATTTGTAAGGATCCTCTCTGTCTTGACTCTCTGGTAGGAACTTGTGATCCCATTTTTATTCATATCTTCCAAAGAAACCTGGAGTAAATGTAGAAATCTAAATATTTGGTCAACTCTGGAGTTCAAAACTGCTTATTAATGGGAGGAAGGGAGCGAGGAATAAAGGAAGGGAGGGAGGGAGTAACAATCCAATTCAAAGTTCCATTTCTGCTGCTTCCCAGGCCAATAGAAGGTACAAGAACAGCCTTGGCACACATCATAGGCTTGTTCAATAAGGGGTAGTTTCTGAGGAAAATGCAGAGAAATGAGTATAAGAAGTTAGCACCTTAGATTCTCATTCACACAGCTGTAATATCAAGTCATATTTAAAACGTGGCCCCAGGAAAAAAAAATTACTTTTTTCTTAGAAGTGTATTTTAAGGTGATCAGGTTACTTTAGACTTTCTTAAAACTTCTGAATCCGTGAAAGGTTGATTTTGGTGGTAGAATTAAATACTTCCTTTGCAAAGACCTAAGTCTATTGAACTTAAGGTTAAACGGAAAATTAGTTCCTCAGAATTTTTCTCCCCTTTAAAAATACACAGTGTTTCCATGCCATTTTGATGAAAAGTTTCAGTGGCATAAAAAATTAAGGGAACAAAATACCTAATAACAGCTCATTAAAATTTAAAATCCACTAGTTCAGAATTTATGATAATCTTGACACTCGCTAGGTTGATGCTTTCCTTTCTATTGCCTATGATAAATTATTTTGAAGTTGTTAACACGTACAAGTAGATATTCGGGGGAAATAGTTCACTCTTCAAGGGAAGAAACTTCTGCAGTATTGTGGCAGCATCTCTTTACTGGCAAACAATAGTATAATTATTTTTAAATTTGCTCTTCCAATGAATCAGGTTGGATGAGGACCTCTACACTGGTTTATGAGGCTAATTTAGATTCTGAGCAGCCTGGTGGAGTGAAAAGTCTCCCTCAGGTGCTATCTGTGTGATGCAGGAGATGGGTTTCACTTTGGGTCGATCTGCCCTCCCGCTATCTTAGCTGCTATGAGAAGTAGAAGAGCCGCTCTCTGTGAAGGTCACCCCTTCCACCCTCACCAGACCCACTAGCTCTGCGAGAGGAGGGACTGGGTTTGTTCATCTTGTTTTCAGTGCCTGTCACGTAGTAAGTATTAGACACGTGAGCCATAACTATGAATGATTTGCCATAGACTTGCATTTCCTTTTGGAATATCTTTCATTTTTTTCTATTTATTTATTCCTGCATCCTTCCCCCATGCCCCCAACCCAGTCATTCCAAATGTGTCTGGTGTTCAGCACAGCTCTGTGGCCAGAGCATGAATCGATTGCCTATTGTGGGCAGACAAAAGATTTCCTTTCTAGCAGGTGTGTGTCTGTGAATAACCTTAGAAATATTTCTTTTTCTGTGTTCTCTCTCTAATGCCATTTCAAGACATGAAGGCTTTCCTGGGAAGCCCCCAGCCACCAAGTCCACATGTGGGGGTCACTAGGTAACAGGATCCACGGCCACAGGAGCACAGTGTCCATACAGCCTGCTGCTGCCCAGCGCTCAGCGGTCTCCTTAGAAACCAGCAAGGCTGCAGTGAGTCAGGGCAGCAGCAGGAGCAGGGCAGTGAGTCACATCAGGAAAGGGCCCGTTCCCCACGCCTCTGATTCATCCCCACCTACTCCCATCTCTGTCTGTGCAGAGTTCATTCATCTCACCTCGTAGTGAATGCTTACCGAGGCCCCAAAGTAATGCCAGACACGGTACACCTGCTTCTGGGAAGAAACACTCTAAGGAGGAACTGTCATCCCTGTGTTCTCCCCAATTTTCAAGTTAAGAGCCTTAATGAGCTTCAGGCTGAGGATCATTTTCTGACAAGCCCCTCCCTTCTCTGTCCTCTGATTATTTTGTCTACAGTGGACAAACGTGCAGTGGCTCTCAGCACATTAAAAACAATGCGATCCCTAGTTAAATTTCCTTGCTTGACCGGGGAAAGGGATCCAGGGTCCTGTCCTTCCATTTTTCAACCCAGAGTTGAAGAATAACCCTGTTAACAGGGAGAGGCTGAGGAGAAGGGAAAAATGGAAAGCTAAATGCAGCCATGAACACTGTGGAGAATCAATAAATATTGACAGGCGAGGGGGGCAGAGAGAGGGAGGTTTTGCCAACCTCAACTAATACCTGCTAATATATGAAACAGCAATTTGACACTAGCCTGGAGACTCCAGCCTTCCATCCCCCAGGGAAATCCCAGAGGCCCCTCCCAGCAGCCTTTGGAGAAACAGCACAGAGTTCTGGGTTGCTGGGAGAGGATAAAGTGCATGGAGGGTCAGAGCACCTGAGATTTACTGCTGACAATTACACTTACTTACGTTTTCCTTAGGTGCAGACTTGTGTTATAAACAGAGTAATCTCCAGTTACCTAGCAGGGCTCACTAAGGCTATGGTCACATATCCCTAGACAGCACGTGTGCATGCAAAACACATTGACCTGAGAGATCATTTGAGTCCTTGGTCTGGTTCACAAGTCTTTCTAAGATGTTTATGCTGAAACTAGATGAATCCAATGAGATGGGACTTTGGAAATTGCTAGCATGTTTGAAGGAGGATTAACAGAACACAAGGACCTTGGTAAGGTTATCTTATGTTTCCTGCTAAATTGCCCAGTAGATTCTTTCATAACCTGAGGAAGAGGTTAGAGAAACATAAATCAGAATGTTATCACCACGTGCTGAATTACAGCTCTGAGGTCCTTTTCTATCGCCTGAGGCAAGTTTAAAAATCCCTGTTTGTGTGTGGCTGGAATATGATTCATACCTGACCCTCAGGACACATCCTGTCTCATCCTTTTATCTGTGACTCTAAATCATATCAAAACTTTTCTCCAGATACCACAGAAAATACTCCATATTCCAAGTCCTATGTTTTTCTAATTTCTAAACATTAGTCTACCTGGTATATGAACAAATCAAAGAACCAAATATTAACTGAGCTTATCCCAATTGTGTGCAATTCACAGGGCTAAACCCTGTGAAAAAAATGAGAAAGAAACAAGTTTTGTAAGACACTGGCTCTTCTTCCAGGCAGAAGGTCACAAACTAATAATATTAGGTACCATTTATCGCAGTCTGCTATAAACGAGGCATTTCACATTTATTATCTCATTTAATCATTTAATCTTTACAGGAATCTGGTGTGTCTGTGTGCATGTGTATATGTGTGTGTATGATTTATATTATTTTATTGTATTAAAAAAATCACAGTCAGTGCTTCTGATCTTGCTGAAATATATCCATGCAGCTTGGATGTATTTCATACTTTAAATACGATCCCAGATTTTAAAATTAGGTTGTTAAAATAAGTGCAAATTAAAATGTGGGTCTCTTGCAATGTAACAGGGCTGATTTCATCTCCATTTTACAGCTGTGGAAACTGAGGCTCAGAAGACTTACGTAAAATGACAGAACCTCAGTCGGAACCTGGGACTTTCTAAGTCTGAGTGTTTTCCTTTATCCCACATTGCTTCTTCATTCTACTTTGGGAAACAACATAAATTCCTGAGAAGTTAAATAAAAATACAAAATTTAATGTTATATCAAGTCAATTCAAGACATGCTACAAGATAGCAGAAAATGAATTTTCAAGTGTTTAGGTCAGATGATGCATCTCTTTTGACAGGGAGCCTAGTAACCTTGAAGTAGGCCTTGAAAGAGGGTAAAATTTGAATACTTGGAATGCAGTGGTGGAAGACAATATTTTTCAACGTTTCCTTTCTGTTTTTTAAAAAGTAATTTGATCCCTTTTTATGCATAGCAAATATTTATGAGTGGAGTGAGATGTCTGGGATCTGCTTATAATACTCAAGCAAAAACAAGTAAATCAATAAGTTAGGGGAATAGAACAAGCAGTGTTGGCAAAATGTTATTAGAGGTTGAGTCATGCAGCAGATAACAGGGAGATCATTGTTCGAGCCTCTCTTCCTGTGTGAATGTTTGAAAAGCTCCTTACGAAAACCTCCACAAAGAACGTATAATGGCTGCACCAGTTTGGGCACAAGTGAAGAAGCCCCTTTCTAAGAACTATAATGACAACCTCACCCTGAACTCTGAAACAAGTAAGTTCATTTAAGATGATAATCACCAGCCACGGGAAAACAGAAACATCCTCATGAAATGAGATGAAGTTTAACTACAGCATGGTGATTTGAGTGAAGATAAACCTGAGAAGGAAGACAGAATTCAGACAGACACCGAAAGATTGATTGCATTGCTCAAAAGCATAAGTCATGCTTTGGAGGCAGACGATTCTGACTGAAACATAAGTCTCAATTATTTCTCTGTTTATCTAGCCCTCCTCTGCTGCTGCTATTCTCCTTCTGTGCCAAGTGGGTTGCTTATCCTGTTCCATCATCTCATTGTGACTCTCATCTGAGAACATAATCCTTATTTCAGTTTTAAGAAAATTATGTTTTTATTTCCATTCATAACAAAGTATTTCGCAGTGTTAGGATCATTATTATTTTCCTACTTAGTTTATTCCTCTTTAACTGGAAGTTTCAAATGATTTAACCTATTGTTAGTGTCTCGGCTATAACACACACCATCAAATATTCCTTTTGCCTCTCCTGGAGCTGGGCTGCCAAAGGGGCTTGCATCAGAATTGGCCTCTGGGGGAAAGTTTTCAATTAGTTCATTATTCCAACCTTTTACAAAGCAGAATCTGTGAAAATTCACAGGCCAAATTGTATCAGCTCATCTGTGTACTGAGGAAGGCACTGAAGTTATTACATTAATTGATAGATTAACATATACTTGAGTGAAAAAAAAATGCACTAGACCTTTAGGCTTAAGACTAGCTCATTATTTTGACATGACATTATGCGCCCAAATGCTACAAATCAGTTTAGGAACAGTATCTCATTTTGCCCAATCCACTCCCTTATCTAGGGAGTTTCTTAGTGGGTTTATTTAGCTATGAAGGACAGACTCTCTCCCAAGTTACCTTAAGGGAGAGGGCATCTATATAAGGGATGCATGTGATTTGAAATTGAAACTAAATTAGTATCAGGCCTGGTTCTGGCCTCTTTCTCATGGCATTTCAGTTTCTCTCTATGCGTCTGCTTGCTCCACATGCCTCTCTCTACCAAAAGGCAATTTCTGGCCATGTTGCCAACATCAAGATACAAAAGTAGTAACAGTTAATCCTTACTGAGGATATCCTGTGTGGGGGGCACTATTCTCAGTATTTCACATACATTAATTTATTTGATCCTTGCAATAACTGCCACTGAATTTTGACTTACACATGAACTGGTCTCACTATGATCCAGACTAAAACATAAAGCATATTTCCATCTTTAATTCCATTTGTCCAGCCTCTCCATTTCCCAGCTCATTTTTTGAGCCATGCTGCACAAGTCAGCCTGTGGTTGGCTTCCCTTCCATCAGCTGCACAGCTCTGAACCCTTCAACTGCGAACCACAGGCAGGGTTGCTTAGTTTAGGATACAGGAAGCGAGCTATGCCTACGAGTGGGACAGCTTCTTTCTAAGGAGTTGTAGGAGGGACAGATCATACTGACATCTCTAGTACCAGGGGAAGAAGCAGGGTTTCCCATGCCTAAGGAATTTGCCTATGATCTGGGAAGCCTTCTCTGGCTGTTCACATGTGAATGGTGTGTGTTGGAACCCACTCACATCTGGGCTGAGAGATGCATGAATGTAACAACTAAACAGCCCTCAGAGAGCCTATGCCAAAGCCTGCCCATTATGGAGGTTAGAACAAAGGGTCACTTACATATTGGGGAATGGAGGGGCCACAAAAGATTCACTTCTCTCAAAATTTGTCTCCTACTAGGTCTTACATCCACCATTAAAAGAGTGCCTTTGGTTAATGCAGGTGATAAGGAAAGCCCGTTTGTGTCTGCTCTCACCACTCTGCCCTCCCCGTTCCGCTTGCCAGCAACATCGAATTTCTTGGCTCCTCCCATGCACTGTGCTCCCTTTTATTCAGTCAGAACCACTCTCTCCTCTGAGGCCCCTCCTGTGCTTGACTAAGTGACCACTCTTCAGGTCTCAGAAGATATTGTCTCTGGGAAGCCCTCTTGACTCCACAAGTCTGGGTCCACTAGTTGTATACTCTGGCCAATGTCCCTCATCAGAGATCTTATCACACTGTCTGTATTTCATGTCTCCTGTTCACTCTTGACTTCAGATCCGTGAAGTCAGGGTCCATATCTTCCTGGTTATTGTTATACACTCAAATTTAACACAGTGTCTGATACACGTTAGGTGCCAATAAATATTTGTTTAAATGAATCAAGTTAAAATAAAACTGTGTTACTTTCAAGGGGTAACTCATTGATTACTGTTAGTTCACAGACTCAGTTGACTTCATAGAGTCCCAGTAAGGCCCCTGAGACACGGTTCATAGGTCAAATAAATTTGGATTGATAAGAGGAGCAGGAGATTACCTAGAAAAGTTCAAACCGGAGAAGATAAAGCCTAGAGTAGGACACCCTGGGTCTGTAAAATGGGGAGGAGGAGGGCACCTAGAGACAAGGGTTGATGCCAAACAATTCTGCCCCTGTCTAAATTAGTTCCAGTTCTCACAGGCTCCTTCTAGGTGTTGTACAACTACTGGAGCAACCCCTGTTGGTGGGTTGGTTCTGTTGGTGGAAGACATTACATGACGGAAACTAGACAGGGGTACAGAACCAGGATTGGGACTCATTCTACATGCAAAGCCTGTAACAGAAATGAGTGACAGTCTCTGGTGGGCAGACTCCCATTTCCATTTTCCTAGTAGACAATTCATCTGCAGCGTAAAGACACTGACTACTTGATGGACAGCCAGGTCTCAGGAAACTTTTCTCTTTTTCTCTAGCCAGGAAGTACCCATTTATTAACCAAATAAAACAGAAAATAATGTTTTTCAGGGAAAATATATGGGAATACTATAGCAAGGAAACTCAGTTCTTCATAAGACACACCAGACTTTGAAACACAGAGAAATGTTTGATGAAACATAACCACTCCCTTGTCTTAAACTCAGTTGTACATCCTTGTTTTACCAAGATTTTCTACAGGTTGTGTAAGTGGTGGCTTAAACTTTTAAAGTTTGACCTACACTGATGATTTAATCTTTTAAAAAATTTGTCCTAACAAGAGACTACTTCTGATTCATCCAGTCTTACAATTATATTATTGTAAAATTATATTTGAAGAAGCATAATTTAATGGCCATTTATGACAGATTTGGTGCTATATGTCATTCATCCTTTTAAAAATGTTTTTATGAATAATGTTCTTGCAGAATGCGATCAAGTAGAAAGGGGAGGGGAATAAATATGGAAAGGAAACAAGACAGAGATACAAATTAAGGGGGGAGAAATGAAAAGGAGGAGGAAAATGTTCCTGACTTTTCTCTCTCCTCCCCAAGGAAGAGGGTTTGCAGTTGCATCCTGATACTCAAGGGAAACTGTCCCATCTCTCTCAGAGATGATCTTCCACTCCAAATTCTACAAATTTAAGATTTTAAGATTAAAAAACAAAATTCAACTAGATTCCCCAGCAATATATCCAGCAGTTTAAAGTTGGAATGGGGAAAAAATGTATTTCTAAGAGAACTGCCTCACTAACTGATCTTAAAGAATATAATTTTGCTTTTTAAATCTCAGTTTACTGATGGACTAGAAAGGGAAAATAACTGTAACCCTAGAGAACAGGATTTTCATCACTTCCACATTTTAGAATGTTGCAGAAACAATCAGAAAAAGAGAGGTGAGAGAAAGACATATCAATAAAGAAAATTCTTTTAGCTTGGGAAAAAGTCTTTACGGACAATAGAGTTGAAATCCAGGTACTGGGGGACAGCCTTGCAGGTATTGGGGGAGGGTGTCCTTTGAATCTACATTTTGGCAAGCATGACTGGAGCCCCTGAGGATGAGAATTCAGACTTTTGTTCATGCTGTCTCTTGTAAAAGGTATTTAGAGAAGGTACCATTAGCATTCCCTGAACCATGTTCACCCAGAAACAAGTAATTGAAGGGATTCATAGCCCTCCACCTTCTCCTCTTTAGAATTAGCAAGCAGGTCTCTGAATAGGAGAGAAGAAGGAGTCTGACTTCAATAATGGATTCCGAGAATAGCTGAACAGCGTGGGTCGGCTGACAGCTCCCCCCGTCCCTGGTAGATTGCTTCTGAAAAGGACAAGGGGAGAGAAAGTCAGAAATACACTTGTGTGTGCTACAGAGAGGTGTGGAATCGGATACAGCTCATGAAGAATTGCTTTCCACCCGAAGTATATTATCATGCAACCTTTGCTTCATTGGAGGAAGCAATTGCACATAAAGATGGATGTTAGTGATCTGATTTCAAAGTGCCAAGTTGTACTGTACCTGTGGGGTCACCTGGAAGAGTAAGACTTGGGGAGGATATTGGGCAGAGACAATAAAAGGAAAAGAGCTGTTTGATTTTATCTGGAAGTTATCTTTTATCTAACTTTGTAACTTCCACCTGCATTGATGCCATGTTTCCTATAGAAATTAAGTACATATTTTATTGGGGTCAGACAAATTTGGGATGTTATCCCACCTCTACGACTTACAGGGTGTATGACTTTGGGTAAAGTTATTACTTAACCTCTCAGAGACTCAGCTTAAAATAGAAGTACTAATATTACCTGCTTTGCAGGGCTATTGTGAAGATTAAATAATGCCTGTGACATCAATAGCCCTAAATATGGCTTTCCCTAAACCCTGCAGAAACTCTGACACTACAGCTGCTGTGGTGGCTGCTGCTCTGTGCCTGAGGGCCCTTCTCGTGTGTGGAGGAGAAGAAACACACATACAAGGCGGGGTGTCAGCACCAGAACAGTGTACTCAACGCGTGTCTGTCTATAATGAAAATGAAAACATACAGTGAATTAAGGAAAGAATCTAAGCATCGATGCTGTTTACAGAGGCCAGAAAACTGAAGAGATTAAAGCAAAAACCCTGGGAAATACTGGCCACGTTTTGTGAAAGTCAAAGAAATAGTGTCAGTCAGCCAGCAGCCATTTCTAACCAGTCATATGCCCCACCAATCCCCAGAGTAGGGCAGTGATGTTTCTGCATGTCATTAATACATGGCACATTCATTTTGTTGTAAGTTTAATGTGACTACTTCACTAAATTCTGTTATTAGTACTCAGCCTTCTGCTGCTCGTGCAGCACGGCCAGCTGTTCGTGATTTTTAAAAACGAAGGGACATGTTTTTTCTATATCCACCCAGCAGGAAGGAACATGATATCTCCTAGAGCTGGGAGGAGAATGGGCCGCTTTAGGGTAAAGTGAAGCAGGTGCAGTGGGAGCTGGTGTGGGAATAAGATGTGACCCCTACCATCCACTTCCCACCAATATAAGGGGTCTATCCCAGAATATCCCCAGATGCATTTCACAGTATCCAGTCAGAAAAAAAATCCTCTCCACGTCCTTCAACAAAGGGAATTGGATACAAGAATTGGTTACAAAGGTGATGAAAAGTTGAGAAGACAAACGGGGGACTGTGATAAAACCTGCAATAGCAGCATCAAGAAACCACTGTGACCCTGAAGCCTAGAGTGACAATAGGCAGGGGTGGTGTTCCCAGAGCCCAGTAGCAGGCTACCTACAGGAAACAGAACTGCAGGTGAGGGTGGCATTTGAGAGCTTAGAGAGAGGTACTCCTGGCAGGAGTTGGAGCTGTGAGGGAGATGCAGCTGCTGCCAGCTCTGGAGACCCACCCAGGGCAGAGGGAAATGGGAAGAATACTCTCACTTTCCCCCTCCTTCCACCTTCCAGACTTCTCCAGTGCCTCTCATTGGCCAAAACTACCTGGAAGCCAGTTGCATGGGAGTCTGGAAAACGTCGTTTCCTACAATATTGAGCAGAACAGGGCCAAAGGAGAGAAGGAACTAACTAAGAGCAAACAGGCCAGCAGCGCATCAGGTTCTATTGAACTGACCAGCGGCTGGATGTGAGTTAAGCTGAAATCCCTCCATGGGAAGACCCCCAGAGAAGAGTCACCCTGGGCACCCTCCACACCCCTCAGGGTGAGGAAGCTGGAAGGCACCTCTGGGCAAAGATGAGGAGCTTCAGCTGAGGAGACATCATCTCTCTGCTCACTGTTCTCTGTTGCCTCCGGTCTAGAAACAACTGTATGTTAATTGGTGGTTAGTGGAGTTTAAAAAGGTAATAATATATGAATATAATGCAGTCTAATTTTCTTATTCTGTTAACTAATAGTCTTTTGTTTTGGATTATCCATTTGAACCTTTTCCTCATCATTCTGGATAACTGAAAGTTGCAACTTATTGTTCTCAGAATAATTAACTTTTTGCATTTTTGACTCCATGAAAAATCCAGCTTTATAATAAGAAGATGTTAAATTTGTGATGATCTTTACAGCTTATGGCCCACATTCACATACTTTATCCCGTTTTCTTTTATGCCCTGATAGTCTGAAGTGAAGGGGAAAGAACTAGTATTTATTGAAAATATATGATATGCCAGGCACTGTGCCAGCAACATTACAAAAATCAATTCAGTTACATTACAACAACCCAATGAGTCAGATATTTTTATCCCCATTTTACAGATGAGGAAAGTCACTTGAAGAGAATGAACTGTCCTGTTCAAGATTATACAGCCAAGTCCAGAGACCCTATCATGCCGAAAATTTACACCACACACACTTCTTGTTATAGATATGATATATATGCATATTACAAATTTTATATATAATATACATTTATATGTAAACTTTACTCCATAAATGCTGTGATTTTTACAAAAGCCTTATTTACAATTTGTTTATTTAGAAAACCTTAATATCAGAACCGTTCATTTGAGGCCACATGTGCTGCTTAGGAACCAGAGGTGAAAACAACAAGGCCTCAGTACACGGCAATCACACTGGCTCCAGTTTTGCATATTCAAAGTTAAGTCCACTCTGAGCCTCATTCACCTCATATAGAATGGGGATAATATATATTGACTTGAATAAACAGCAATAATGTATATAAAAACTTAATAAAAGTGCCTGGTGAGTATAAAGCTAGATGATGAAAGTTGTTACTGTGCTAGCGTGTCTCCCCACACAATTGCTGAGCACAGTTGGTGCCCATCCCTGAGCTAAGTGTGAGTCAACCTTGCATTCTGCTAGTGACAGGACGCTGAAATGTCCTCGAAATGTGCCCAACGCCATGGATGTTCTTCATGCTCACAAACATCTTGCCCAACGTTTTCCTTCTTGCGTAACAGAGACTAGTCCAGGAAAAAATTCTTACTAGGATCATTTTCTAAATTAGCCAGGCAGTGGGCACACGTATAAACATGTGTAGGTATATAAACAATCCTACTCTTAAGAGAACTCTGCTATATCTGGATAAACATAATAAAAAATAGTAAAAGCACCATAAAAAGCCAGCATTGTTAAATGTCCCTAAGAGCACATTTTGGAGCCCCATCCTCCTGCCCAATCAAATGGTCTTCAGAAGGAAGCTCTTCAACAGGATTAGTTTATTTTTATTTTTTTTTATTTTTTTATTTTTAAATATACTCTAGTTTTTTGTTTGTTTGTTTTTGGCTGCAATGGGTCTTCATTGCTACGTGTGGGCTTTCTCTAATTGTGGCGAGCGGGGGCTATTCTTCGTTGTGGTGCGTGGGCTTCTCATTGCAGTGGCTTCACTTGCTGCGGAGCATGGGCTCTAGGTGCGCAGGCTCAATAGTTGCAGCACACAGGCTTAGTTGCTCCGCAGCATGTGGGATCTTCCCAGACCAGGGGTCAAACCTGTGTCCCCTGCATTGGCAGGTGGCTTCTTAACCACTGTGCCACCAGGGAAGTCCCCAGGATTAGTTTAGCTCTATCTACAGTCAGGCATTCAAGACCTTCCAGCTCTAGGAAACAAGCTGGACTTCTCTAGAGAAGGTGTTAAACATTTACTTGAAACTCATGCAGGAAATGGCCACAGTGATAACGACAAGGATTTCAGAGAAATGAATTTAAATTATATGAAATGTGGCCAGAATTTTGGAAACTCCACACACTCTCTAAATAAAAATGTAAATGGATTTAGGAGAAAATATAAATAAAAACTAGAGGAAAATGTGGATCAAGGTAATCAGCACACAGTATATCATCAAGGTTCTGTCAGGAGATAAAAACAGGCTGGTTATTTCAACAGAAAGAATTTAATATAAAGAACTATTAACTAAATAACTGAACATGCAGAAAGAGAGTGCTAAGATAGCAAGGCAGTAGCAACTGCAGGAAGCAACTACCGCCCCCGAGGCTGGAGGAAAAAAAGAAAGAGGCTGAACTTGTCAACACTTAGATGCTTGGAAGATGCCCTGAGAAGGAAGCAATAGTAATGATGCTGGGGTCTCCAACCTTGGAGAAAGGGCCCCTGGGGCTGGGCCAGAGTCCCTGGGAGAACTCATGAAGCTGGTTCTGTGAGTGATGGGAAGATGGCAAAATGAATTCAAATTCTGCTCAGAATGAACAATGCTGTCCGCTGAAGAAAGAGGCTGGGGGGACACTGACAAGACTGAAAGTAAGTAGGGAGTCAACAGGGAATAAAGACAGGAGGGCCTTCCTCCCTCTCCAGCCTTGCAGCACCCTCTAATGCCTCATGGAAGCCAGCTGGCAACAGAGAAACAGTCCCAACATTGCAAAGAGGAGTGTCAATGAGATAATACTCTAAACACTGGTACACACTGCATTGTTAATCACTTACTATTATAAGGTTGATAATAAAAATTATATTTTGGGAGTATATCCCAAAGAGTGGAAAGCAGGGGCTCAAAGAGATATTTGTACACGCATGTTGATAGCAGCATTATTCCAAAAGGTGGAAGCAACCCAAATGTTAATGGGCAGGTTAATGGATAAACAAAATGTGGTCTATACGTACAGTGACATATTATTCAGCCTTAAAAAGGAAGGAAATTCTGACACATTCTACAATATGGATGAGCCTTGAGAACATGATGCTTAGGGAAATGAGACAATCACAAAAGGACAAGTACTGTATGTTTCCGCTTACATGAGGTACCTTCAGTAGGCAAATTCATAGAGACTGGTGGTGCCAGAGGCTGGGAGAATAGTGGTGCCAGAGGCTGGGAGGAGTGGGAAACAGGAGTTATTGTTTAGTGGGTACAGAGTTTCAGAGAGTTCTGTGGATGGATGGTGGTGACTGTTGCACTACAACGTGCATTTACTTAACGCCACTGAACTGCACACTTAAAAATGGTTAAGACGGAAAATGTTATATTATGTGAACTTTATGACAGTTAAATTTTTTTAAAAAAAGAATAGACACACACATAAAAAGATAGTGAGATAGCATTTTATCTATGAATTTTACTGATCATTAAAGGAGTATTATTTTTCATAATTGCAAAATACCATGTGAACCTATGAAGAGGTTCACAATCTGGTGATGGAGGAGCTGAACTAAGTAATCAATTAACTAATAATTTTTTAAAAATTTATCCTCAAAACTAAAGCAATTTTTTTCTATCTCCTTCCCCTGACCAAATACCGATATTTGATTTTCAAAAGTTTATATATCCTTCAAGGTCATTTTCAAACGAGACCTCATGCCCTGTTCAACAATCAGAAAGCTATTCCCTTCTAAGCCCAATTGTGTGTTGTATTTCTCTTACGACTTTCATTGTATGTGGCCTACATTATGCTCACTAGATTTGAAGCTTAAAGGTAAGGACTACGTTTCATCTCTCTTGTCTCTCACAGCGTGCAGTGCAATAGAAGTTCTCACAAATACTTTTGAATTGAAGTTGTAGCATCACCTAAACTACATAAAAATTCAAAATGTGGGTTGCAAATAGTGATCAACTGTCCAAGGCCGCCCATAGCTGAGGCATGCAGGGATTTCAGTACTAAACTGGACCATCCTTAGAAAACCAGGACAGGCAATTACCCTAGGAGTCAAATTTAGTATCATGAAACAAAATGGGTGCTTTGTTTTGTAAAGTTACTATATAAATTTGGCAAAATACACTTCTCAAAAACAAAATATGCATGAACATCAGAGTAAAATAACAAGACACAATTATACATAAATCATCTTTCTAATCAGAAATCCATTTCTGATATAGTAACAATTATTAATATACAAATTTGATAACTTTCCTTTCAATATAACTATGAAAATCAGCTTTTTTTCCTATTTTGGTGGGAAAGAAATAAATCCATACTAAAGGTTCTAATCAAAAATTCCTGCATCTCACATCAGAACCATCGCAGGTATTAAGAGTCTTGAATGTTCCAATTAAAACCATGAAGCATTTGCCCTACAATATGCAGCCTCATCCCCCCAGGCATCAATATGAAATTGAAACTGGATGCTAGGAGCCAGGATACTTTGATCTAATGGCATCTGCAGTAGGACCACATCATAATGTGCTCATGACATGCTGATCTCATCTGAGCCTCTAGCAAAGCGTTGTCAAGAGATGCTAATGACCACTTTATACTACACTTGGACTTACTCCATCAAAAGCTCTTTGTGCCATCTCAGACCAAGCCAGCATGACTACCACCCCACTGCTCTGTGACGCACAATAAGTCAGGAGAAAAAACACCAGAATCCCTTTATCGTTCAGCTGTTCACTCAAACACATTTACTGGGAGCCTAACTAAGGGTGACCATCATTCTGTTAAGTGCTGTGAATACAAAGAGGAATAAGACCATTTCCAAGGGGGTTACAAACCAACTGGGAAATAAAGTGCTGTGGGAGTACAGGTTGGAGGGCAATTTGTTTCGCTGGGGAAGTCAAGGGAAGCGTCAGTGAGGAGGGGACATTGGTGCTGAAGTCTGGGGAATTCAGCAGTTAAAAGTGGAGGAATGGAAAGGAAGGGAGGAACATTCTGGAAAAGTGAGTGTGGGATATGCCCTGTGTATAGTATCCTCAGACTGCTGTAACAAGTACCTCAAACTGGGGGGCTTAAACAACTGAAATTGTCTCGCAGTTCTGGAGGGCAGAAGTCTGAAATCAAGGTGTCGGCAGGATTGGTTCTTTCTGGGGGCTGTGAGGGAGAATCTGTTCCACACCTCTCTTCTAATAACCAGTGATGTGCTGAAATTGTTGCTGGTTCTTGTCTTGTAAAAGCATCAACCCAATCTCTGCCTTCATTTTCACACGACATTCTCCCTGTTTACACTTCTGTGTCCAAATTTCCTATTTAAAAAAGGATACCACTCATATTAGGGGTTAGGGCCCCCCGACTCCAGTAAAACCTCATCTTAATGTAACCATTTACATCTGCAATGACGCTATTTTCAAATAAGGTCACATTCTGAGGTACTGGGGGTTAGGACTTCAACATATAAATTTTGGGGAGCACACAATTCAACTCATAATATCCTGGAAAAGGAGTCAGATATATTAGCACAAAGGGGGAGCGTTTTTAAGACAAGAGTGTCTGTAATTTTTAAAATGGTAGGAGAGGAGGGTGGAGGCTGGGATTTGAAGAGATTCTAGAGCGATGTTTAAGGGTGAAGAAAGTTGAAATATATGCTCAGGTGTTCTGGGAAACACAACTGATAATGGGATAAAAAGATTTGTGATTGTAAATTAGGTGAAATGTTGCATTAAATAAACTTTAACAGGACCCTTTATGACAGAGCTTCTCAGAGACTGTAACACGGTAATGCGCTCTTTAAAATCTACAAAGGTGAGGGTATGCAGTGCTTCCTAAACTTATTTCACTGCAGAGGCAATTTTTTTTCAATGATCTTCCACTAAAAAATAATAATTTGGAGATGTGGGCACAGTCACTGCATAGACTTCCCAGCTGGCTTCCTTACATCGCTGAATTCCAATTTCCTTCTCTGTGGAGCTGGGATAATCACTGTGTTTTACAAGTTCAGTCCTTGTGAAGGGAAGGAAGAGCACATGGAGGTGACTCCTAAAAGTTAAACCACTAGGCACATGGGAATAATTGGAGGCCTTTCGAGCAGGAGTGGGGAGGTTCATGCATTTGTTAGAAATAAGAGAGCAGACAGAGCAATTATTTGGGGGAAATAAAAATCCCTAGGGAGTACAAATCCACGTACGGGCACCCAGTCAGCATCGAAAGGAAGGCCCCTTGCTGGGGCTGCTCATGCCCTTCCCACCATTGCTCCTTGTTCCTAATTCATTCATTCAACTAATATTCATTAAGCCCATTATTATGTCCTGAGTTCATTGCTCAGCATTCTTCAAGGCACACTTCATAGACTACTTGAATTTAATCTGGCCTCTCCTTCCTCTGATCTCCTGGGCACACAGCTTGGCATTTGAATATGCATTGGCTTAAATGATTGCCTCTTTGTTTCCTTTTGTTTGGATGCACCTCCTAAATGAGACTGTAAATCTTCCCTAAACAATTACAAATAATAACCCATGGATTTCCAACCTCAGGATGCACAGTGCCAAGTGCACTGAAGATACTTATTAAGTATGCAATGCATCAAAGAAAATTTTGCATCTGGGACAAGAAGACCTCTACAACATCTAGTTAACTTATGGTAGTGTTACAAAGACACTGGCAACTAAACACAAAATGTGGAAAACTACCTGGAAATATATGTTACATATTTTTCATGGGTGTCCATAGTCATAATCGGTAAATGATTCCTAAGCGTTCATGTATGCAAGGGAGCCACTATGCATAAGGCACACTTTGATTCAAAGGAGCTGAGCTTTGCCTCTAACCAGCACAGGGCTGTCACAGACAATAAAAAAGTGATGAACAGATAATGTGAAATGAGCAGACAACACCTTCTATTTATTTATAAAAATGATGGTTGAAATATATGAGAAACTGGGAGCTGATTTATTTAGACAAATGACTTCCCATTTCATTTTGCTATTAGGCCCTTTTCGAACGATTCTTAAAATTACTTAAGGAAGTTCAGATGGAAAGTTTATTTCTGCTTGAAGGTCATTTATAGATTACAGAAGATACTGACTTGTTAAGTTAAAAAACACCAAATCTCTTTGGGCAATTTGCCGTGAAGATCAAATTGGCACTTGCAAATTTTCAGGGTTACACTATTCGATGTGTTTTGTTAATTTGTCAGGTTGACACACTGCATTAAGGTTGAGAACAGTTTCTTTGGGAGGACATTTCTTTTCACCAACTTAAAAAAATGACTCTAGTCTATTCAGGTAATACTTTGTCAAGAATTATCTTATAAAAATACTGAGCTTTAGCTTTGTGATTTAATAAGCCATCCTCATACGTTATAATTGAAGATAAAATAATTATTAAATCAAAATATGCAGCTGATAAGAATTTTCTTCAAAAGCCTTACACATCTACAAATGAATCAAAGGAGAAGAAAACAATCAAATAATGATCAGGTTCCTGGATCATTCCTAGCTGCCTTGTTCAATCATGCAAGTTTGCCCTCAAAACATCCCAACACTATTTCCAGCACTTCCACCACTCAATATTGAAAGTTATTCTCTTTTTTATTTCTGGCTTCACTGAAGAATACTTGAAAAATACAATTGTTTACATGTAAAGTGTGCAATGTAATGATTTGA
Organism: Balaenoptera ricei; assembly: GCF_028023285.1. Lineage (NCBI taxonomy): Eukaryota > Metazoa > Chordata > Mammalia > Artiodactyla > Balaenopteridae > Balaenoptera > Balaenoptera ricei. Next base: position 10,736,734 of record NC_082656.1, on the reverse strand, counting down.
TATACATATGCATTGTGAAATGATTACCAAAAAGTTATTCTCAGTAATGATTTCCTTCCAACCAAGCTTAGCAGTGTTTTCAATCTCTCCAGCACCTAGAACTTATTGTAGTGTTTCAAACTTCTTTTCAAACTATTTTTCAAT